>NC_042617.1:521791141-522117628 GCF_901001135.1 Rhinatrema bivittatum
CACACTGCACTAAAAGACTCTGTGTTCTAAGAGAGTTCCGCCACCTAGATGCCTGGAGAACGTCCCAGACAACATGGCTAATTCATGCTGCTTATCTACGGGAAAAAGTGCAAGATGCTTATTAAAATGATCTTGATGTAAGGGGGTCCTATTCTTCTTCCAAGGGTATTCTATTTGAGAAAGCTTTTTCTTATGTAAAAATAGAGTATGTGTATACTAAGGAGCATATGAAATTCTTTTGCGGAACAATCTTTTCAATGGGGTAATTTTATACATGGTGTTGGATATGGCAGAATTCCAAATGTTAACCATGTTCCTGGATAAATTAGAAATTGAGGGAAGTAATTCTTTTAAGATTGTGGGATCTACATGTTTTCACTTGTAGATATAGTGATGAGATAAATCATGATTTGAATGAGGTGGATTGAATATAATAATGACATTATTTAAGTTGTGATCTTACCAGGGAATACTGGAAATGATGGTTTTGGTAGGGTAATAACAAAACTGTAATGTACTGATGAAAAATAGGTCAAGAATGCGACTGGCCCTATGAGTGAGAGCATTGATGAGTTGATGCCAGTTCACATGCATTCATTGCTTGAACAAAGTGGCTAGCAGCATGGGATAAAGGAATTTGATCAGCATTTATATTAAAATCCCCTAAAACAATGGAAGGGAAGTTGAAAATAATTCAATTAAAGGGGAGCAATTATGGGCCAGAAGTCCTGGAGGACAGTAATCTAAGCAAAGGTTAATATTAAGGCTGGTGACTAACATGATTTCAAATGGGGATGGCATCTCTACCTGGAGATAAGACAAAAGTTACGGCAGGTTTTATGAAAAATTACAAGTCCCCCACCACGACGAGTACGGGGGAGACAATGGTAAGTATAATCTTTAGGACAGCATTGATTTAATAGGGAGATATCACATTCAGAAGTCTAAGTCTCAGTAATACATAAACAATCAGGTTTTATGGAAGAAAGTAAATCATAGATAGGGGTTTTTTTAGATATAGATAACGCATTGACTAGTGACGTGGTGAAATTGACGGAAGCAGGCAAAGGAATCAGTTGTTGCAATGGTATATTGATTAAATATACCATTGCAACGTATCTCATGATATGTTGTTGCTGATGAAGATCGCCATATCGGCCTTGACCAGTAACAGTGGAGATAAGGAAAATGCTGAAAAATACAGTCATCCAGATAGGGCTCAAACTTGTGAGCTAACAAAGGAGCAAACAAAGGAGCATGCTCCTTTGTGTTTCTTCATGCACGCATTTGGCGCGTGTACCACCAGCACAAACACCTCTGGCGTCCCTGGCCCGAATAAGCAGGGCAATCACCCTGATTGATGTCACAGGGGGGCAGGACTTCAGGCGCCAAAGCAGCAGCTGATGGAAGAGCTGAGCCACAGGAAGAGAAAGCAGGTGTTGCTTACCTGTAACAGGTGTTCTCACAGGACAGCAGGATGTTAGTCCTCACATATGGGTGACATCACAGGATGGAGCCCTGTACGGAAAACTTTTCTGTCAGAGTTTCTACAAAGCTTTGACTGACACTGGCACACTGAGCATGCTCAGCCTGTAATTATTCCTGTGAGCCACAGGTGTCTCCCTCAGTCTTGTCTTATAGCCAAAAACGCAAGCGAAACTAAAATAAAAGTAAAAACTTATAAAGACCCAACTCCACGAGGTGGCGGGTGGGTTTCGTGAGGACTAACATCCTGCTGTCCTGTGAGAACACCTGTTACAAGTAAGCAACATCTGCTTTCTCACAGGACAAGCAGGATGGTAGTCCTCACATATGGGCAAGTACCGAGCTGAGGATGCCCGAAAGTACACCAAATGCACCCAAGATGCGCGAAAGGTGCAATGACGGGGTGGAATTTGGAACAGAGGGCATCCTGAAACCCGTAACGGGTTGGTGGAAGGATGATGGGTAGGTAACCCGAAAAGAATAAGAGTAGACGGACTGGCCAAACATGGAGTATGCCGGCTAGTCATATCTAAATAATAATGGGCTGCGAAGGTATGGAGAGAGCTCCAGGTTGCAGCCTGATAAATACGTACAAGCAGCAGCGGCCGAGGGGAAGCTATTGAGGCTGGGACAGATGCAACAGAGTGTGGTTACACACAGTGTTGTAGTGAAATGGCTGCTTGTTGGTAGGAAAGAGTTACAGACCGTCAATTAGGAGGAATAGGTCTGTTTGCCCACTGGAACTCGCAGCTTGACTCTTGCCACAGAAGGAAAGAGTTAGGTGGAATTCCTATGGAATGTAGCGCAATCTAGATAGAATGAAAGGGCACTATTACTGTCCAAGAAGTCGAAAAACCCTCTCGCTTTGGTGAGAGAGAGGTGTTAGGAAAAACGGGCAGAGTATATTCTGAGTAAGGTGAGATGCAACGTCTACCTTAAGAAGGATATGAAGTTGAATATGTAAAACCACTCGGTCACGGAGGAACGCAGGGACGGATGAGTATGTAACAAGGTGTGTAACTCACTGACCCTGTTGGCAGAAATGACATTTATGAGGGAAAGAATTTCCCATGTCAAGCTGTGAAATGAGAGGAATGGAAAGGCTCGAACGGAGAACGTATGAGACTTATAAGGATAAGATATAGGTTCCATTCCTGCTCCAGGCAGGCGATAATATCTGAGTGATAAATGTGCGTCTGAGACGCATATTTATCTTTTTGCAATCGGAGTGAATGAGTAATAGGCTCATTCACATGCATATGATGAGCACTATCTCATTCACTCCGCGTCAGACGTGTGTTAAATAGGCGCTAATCCCCCTATTGCATTAGGGGGTGGATTAGCGCCTATTTATCCCGTGTCCGACTGCTGGTTATACAGTGCGCTTGGCTGAGCACACTGTACTGCATCGACCCATATATGACAAGAGGAGAGAAGATTTTTAAAAATGGGGATATACTTGATAGTCACAAAGGATCATGGTGCAACAGCCCAAGTACGGGTCACTTCCAACTGAGCCGGAAACCCAAAGAAGCAAGAAGAAACTGCCAAAACATATCAAATGTCTAACAGGAGCTCATTATTATTAATCTCCCTTTGAAGTTTCAGAAATGTCATATTTTATTCGGCCTTACTAACGAAATAATGAATCCTGAAATATATATATGTGAGCATCAGCCAATGAAAAAGCATGATTCCCAGCTCAACAATGTAAGTCTCTCCCATAAAATGTATAGTTCTTATAAACTGTATGAAAATCCAGTTGGAAAATTCAGGAAACCACAGGATTCTGATAGACTATGGCAGTGGCCAAAGGTTTAGGAGATACCCATTACTATACACAAATTAGAATATCCAAGGCAAAAGGAAAATTGGTTCTTACCTGCTAATTTTCTTTCCTGTAGTACCACGGATCAGTCCAGACTGTGGGTTGAGCCTCCTGTCCAGCAGATGAGACAGACCAAAACCGAAAGGGCATCCCATATCAGGACAGAGCCCACCCTGCATCCCTTCAGCATAACCATTGTCAAAAGAGAAAAGTATAAAGACGAGCACTGGGATTCACGGAGGGCTTGGTACAGGGGGAAGTAACAACAACTCCCCTTGTAGTAAAAGCCTCCACTCCTAGAGAGGAAGAAATAACATCGGGGGAATTAAGAAGTCTCATTGAAAGCCAAGGATTGGAGCAAAAATTGTTACGCCCTGCTATTCCAAAGCCTACTGTGGTCACAATGGACTCTATATGGACTGCAATAATGGTTTTAGAAAAATCTGTGTCCTCCTTATTTATATATTTATTTATTTTTAATTTTTATATACCGAAGTTCTAGTAGGGACTACAAATCACTCCGGTTTACATAAAACGAAGAACTGCTCAACAGATAGCGGAGCTTTACATGGAACCGTATAACATATGGAACAGTATAACTGGTTGACAATTTAACATAGTGCTAAATAAAGTGATAATATTAGATGTTACTTCTAAGTTTGGTGGGGAAAAATCAGCCTATGGAATTTAATATTTCTTCAAATACGGAAAATATAACAAAATTAGATCAGAAAGTTACTATTTTGCAAAATACTCAATTACAATTGATTAAATCTGATACGATTCACCAAAGGAAATTGGAAAATATAGAAAATTCTATCAGATATTTAAATCTTCGTATTCTTAATTTTCCATGTTGTGAAAAAATAACTCCCTTAGAAATGTTTAAAAAATACTTAATGGAAGTGTTAAAAATTCCTAAGGAATTGATGCCTACATTAGCTAAAATCTATATGACTAAGGTTACCCCTGTAACATCTATTGAAAATGAACCTGAACCAGAGCTAGACTTAACTCAATTTCTTGAAACCTCAATGGAATTAAAGATAAACAAGAGAGGAACTTTGTTTATACAATGTGTATTTGCTCAGGACAGAGAAATGATATTAAAAGCCTTTTTCCGTAATAGGAAATCACTTTTTCTAGGGCAGTCCATATGGATTTTCCCAGATATAACACGCTCCACTCAGGAACGAAGGAAAAAGTTTCTTTTGATGAGAGACGAAGTAGTAAGTATGGGAGCTAAGTTTAGTCTTAAGTTCCCATGCCAATGCTTAGTGAATAGGCAGGGTGTTAAAAACGTATATTTTGAACCCGACCAATTACGTAATTTTTTAGACTCTAGACCCTTGTGAACTCAATTAGAAACTATCTTGATTACGGTATAAGTAAAAGATAGGTGAAATCATTATCTCTGGTCCTATTTATTCATTAGAATAATCATTTGTGATTTCTTTAAATTATGCTCATTAGGAATTGTCTGTCGTTGCATTAATATTACATAGTAACTTTGCAGAGTAGGCAGAAATTCTTCCTCTGTACAAAAATTTCCTTCTTGTGCCATATGGTTAATTTGACATGTTGACGCTGCAAATTTACTTGTATTTTTCCTAAAATGATGTACCTGAAATTGTTGGTCAAATTCTATAAATAAATAAATAATAATAAAAAAAAAGACAACGAGATAACTAATAAATTAATTAAATAATTGAACAATAGAACAATTGAATTAACTCTGTAAATAATCACTTGTATAACTATCCATGGTCATCTTAAAAGATGCTTCCGGTGCCATCAATGATAATCCAGGAAAAAGATATCTAGAAATACCTGTAAGGACAAGAAGAAACTTCGAGAAGACAGACCGATAGAAACACGGGAGGGCATCTGGACTGATCCGTGGTACTACAGGAACGAAAATTAGCAGGTAAGAACCAATTTTCCTTTCCCTGTATATACCTGGATCAGTCCAGACCATGGGATGTACCAAAGCTTCCCTAAATAGGGTGGGACCGAGACAGTCCCCCTCGAAGAACCTGCCGTCCGAAGGACCCAAACATTGGAGCCCGAACATCCAGACGGTAATGCCGAGTAAAAAAGTGTGCAGAGATTTCCACGTAGCTGCCCTACATATCTCCTGAGGAGAGTCCGACTGACTCTCAGCCCACGATGTAGCCTGAGAACGCAAAGAATGAGCTTTAAGACCATCTGGGACCGCTCGGCCATGACAGATATATGCTGAGGCAATTGCCTCTTTCAACCAATGAAAAATCGTAGCCTTAGAAGCCTTGTTGCCCTTATTTGGACCACTCCAGAGAACAAAAAGATGATCTGAAACTCAGAACTCATTGGTGACCTGAAGGTAGTGCAATAAAACCCGCTTCACATCAAGACACCGAAGATCACCCCCTGCCGTACCTGCGATATTTTCAGGAGAAAAGGCCGGGAGTTCCACCGATTGGTTGACATGAAAAGAAGAAACAACCTTTGGCAAGAAGGTACCGTCTTGAAGGAAACCCCTGAATCCGTGAAACGAAGAAAAGGTTCCCTACAAGAGAACGCTTGAATCTCCGACACTCTTCTGGTAGAGGAAATGGAAACCAGGAAAACAGTCTTGAGCGTCAAATCTTTAAGGGTAGACAGACGGAGTGGTTCAAAGGGTGCCTCACAGAGGGCCCGAAGGACCAAATCAAGACTCCACGAGGGACAAGTAGCCTGAACAGGCGACTTCAAATGTTTAGCACCTTTGAGGAAACGAATGATATCAGGATGAGCTGCCACCGAATATCCATCAACACTGCCTAGGAGGGAGCAGAGGGCGGACACTTGGATCCGCAGAGAGCTGAAAGACAAACCCTTTGATAGGTCCCTTCTGAAGAAAAGGAAGAACCAGGGGTATCTAAGCTTTACGAGCCGGTACGCAGGATTCCGCACAGACATTCTCAAAAATTGTCCATATCCGGACATATGCCAGAGAGGTAGATGGCTTCTGGGACCGCAGCAGGGTGGAAATGACTTCCTCCTTATATCCCTTCTTTCTTAGTCCCCGCCGTTCAAAAGCCAGGCTGCTAGACAGAAGCGATCCGCCTGGTCGAAAAATATGGGACCCTGCCGAAGTAGGCATGGTAGATGACTGGGACGAAGAGGACCATCCGTCGCCAGGTTTACCAGATCTGCAAACCACGGTCTGTGGGGTCACTCAGGTGCCTTGAGGATGACCGGCCCCCTTTGGAGTTCTATTCTTCTGAGAACCTTTCCCACTAGGGGCCACGGAGGAAACATGTAGAGAAGAACATCGTGGGGCCAGGGAAGGACCAGGGCATCCACTCCTTCCGAGCAGTGCTCCCTCCAGCGGCTGAAGAATCTGGGAGCTTTGGCATTGCTCAGTGTAGCCATCAGGTCTAGGTGAGGAGGACCCCACCTGCGAACAATCAGATCTATCACTCCGTCTGACAGCTCCCACTCGCCGGGATCGAGACGTTGACGGCTGAGGAAATAGACTTGGACACTCTCCTTCCTTGCTATGTGAGAGGCCGCCAGGCGCTCCAGGTGCCGCTCCACCCAGGTGAGTAGCTTGCTGGCTTCGGGAGCCACCAGGCGACTCCTGGTGTTCCCCTGTCAGTTGATATAGGCTACCGTGGTGGAATTGTTGGATAGTATGCGGACCGCTCTGCAGCGGATCAGCGGAAGAAAAACCTTGAGAGCCAGGCGCACCGCTCGTGCCTCCAGACGATTGATGTGCCAGCGGGACTGGACTTGGGACCAGTACCCCTGCGTGGCCTGGGATTGACAGACCGCTCCCCACCCAGAGAGGCTGGCATTCGTCGTCACTATGATCCACTGCGGAGTCAGTAGGGGCATTTCCTTCAAGAGGTGCACTAGCGATAGCCACCATTGTATGTCGGCGATGGTAGAACCGGAGAGAGGTAGGGGTGTCTGGAACTGCTCGGACACCGGCTTCCAGTGGGATAGCAAAGCTTTCTGTAATGGTCGCATATGCACAAAAGCCCAGGGGACCAGGTCGATAGTGGAAGCCATGGTCCCCAATACCTGGAGGTAGTCCCATGCCGTGGGAAGCAGGAGTGAGAGAAGTTTGTGCACTTGGTCCATAAGTTTGAGCGCCCAAGCATCCGGGAGGAACACCTTGCCGACTCTGGTATCGAAGCGCGCCCCCAGGAATTCCAGGACCTGGGAGGGCTAAAGGTTGCTCTTGGAGAAATTGACTATCCACCCGAGGGAGGTGAGTAGAGCAAGAACCTGATCGACCGCTAATCTGCAGAGTCACTGACTTGGCCCCCACTAGCCAGTCGTCCAGGTAAGGATGGACTAGGATCCCTTCTCGGCGAACAGCTGCCGCTACCATCACCATGACCTTGGTAAAGGTGCGTGGAGCGGTGGCGAGGCCGAAAGGCAAAGCTCGGAATTGGAAGTGTTGGCCCAGGATGTTGAAATGGAGATACTTCTGATGCTTGCGACAAATAGATATGTGGAGATAGGCCTCCTTCAGGTCGAGGGAAGCCAGATATTCGCCTAGGCGAACCACAGCTATCACCGCCCTAAGGGTTTCCATTCGGAAATGGGGTACCTTGAGGGCCCGATTGACCCTCTTGAGATCCAAGATGGGACGGAAAGAACTGTCCTTCTTTGGCACGACGAAGTAGATGGAATACTGGCCGACGCCTTGTTCCTCCACTGGCACTGGGACTATGGCTCCCAAATCCTGGAGCCTGTACAGATCCGGCAGATCTCGAGCGAACTCTAAAGGGTAACCTTTCTCTATCACCTCGAGGACCCACTGGTCCAACGTGATTTTGACCCATTCCTCCAGAAAACGGGAGAAACGTCCACCTAAGTCTGGAACGGCGGAATGGGCCGGCTGGATCTCACTGGGAGGCGGATTTTGCAGTGGAAAGTTGCGGGTTACCATCCCGGAAGGCCCAGTGGCCATGAAAGGAATGAGACCATGCCTGGGACCTGGAGGAGTTCCCTCTAGGAAAGGAACCCCGCGCCCTGTTGGTATACCTCCTCTGCCCCCTGAAACGGGAATGCATAGGAAAGAAAGTCCTAGGCTGTTTAGGGCGGTCCTCCAGTAGCTTATGAATCTTGTTCTCACCCAAGGATTTAATAAGCTGCTCTAGCTCCTCGCCAAAGAGCAACTTACCCTTGAAAGGAAGTGTGCCCAACTGGGATTTGGAAGAGCAGTCCGCCGACCAGTTGCACAGCCAGAGGAGGCATCTGGCAGACACTGCTGACACCATTGCCTTGGCCTGTACGTGTAGTAAATCATAGAGGGCATCCGCTCCATACGCCACTGCGCCCTCCAGTAGTTCAGCCTGCTCCGCCTCTGTAGACAGAAGGTCCTGGGTGATGAGCAATTGGACCCACCTAAGACTTACCCGCTGCATGAGACTGCTGCAGATTGTCGCCCGGACACCTAAAGCCAAGACTTCGAATATATGCTTAAGATAGAATTCAAGTTTGCGATCCTGGACATCCTTGAAAGTGGTGGCTCCCACAACCGGGATGATGGTGTGCTTGGTGACCACAGAGACCAAAGAGTCCACCTTGGGAATTTTCAGCATTTCTAGGCAATCCTCGGGAAGAGGATAGAGCTTATCCATAGCTCTACCCACATGTAGCCCTGTCTCGAGAGCTTCCCATTCCTGAAGGAGCAGCAGCTTATGCATGGGATGGATCGGAAAAGTACGTGGAGGCGCCCTGAGTCCCGCCAGGACAGGGTCCACGTGGGCTGGCATTATCATCTGGAGGGACTTCAATCCCCAGGTCCTTCAGGATGAAGGGAATGAGAGGCTCCAGCTCCTCCCTTTGAAACAAACAGTACCCGGGGGTCATCCCTTTCGAGAGGGGGACCCAGCAAAGACGAATCTGCGTCCGGATCCTGATCTGAGATTGCAGGTGGCTGAGGTGGATCCGGGGGGGTTACCCCCGGTACCACTCTAATACTGATGGAGCCTTGCAGATCTGGCGCCGCAGGAGCGGGCGGAGTGGGCATCTGTGGGATTTTGGCGGGCGGAGGACTTGGGGGGGGTCCTCCTCCTCCTGCAAGCTAGCCAGGTACGATTTGTGCATCAACAGCACAAAGTCTGAAGAAAAACATGGCCTGGATTTCCCGGGGTGGGAGGGGGAGGGTCGGGATCCTCATCTGGTGGGGGCACAGGGCTCAAATTGGGGGGAGAAACCTGAAAATCTGGCTCTTCTCCCCCTTGCAGCTCCAAATCGGGAGCTGCACTAATCCCCAAAATGGCTGCCATTCCCGTGGTTTGCCGGGTCGGGAACAGACTGGCCATGCGGCGCGATGAATGCCCCCGGGACGCTGATGGAGTCGGCGCCACAGAGGGACCCTCCCCACCCGGTAAGCACCCTGAACAAAGCCCATCGCGGCTCTCCCTGCTTTGTTACTTAGGGGGAGTGACTGGACCACCAGTATCGCCCCAGTATACAGGTCACCGGAAAGGGAGCCTAGACTGAGGAAACTCAAGGGGCAAGTCCCTCTAGGCCCCCCAAGAGCGAGGAGACAGCGCTGTCCCCTGAATGACAGAGCTGAGAGAAAAACAGTTTCAAACTTTTTTTTTTTTTTTTTAAAGTAAGCACAAAGAATAATACTTGCTTGAGCTTGAGAAATAGATAGAAAACAACCCCACAGGGTATAGATAAAGGAATTGAAGGGGACCGCAAGGTGAGCTGCCTGCATCTGCTGGAGACAAATACTGAAGGGAATCAGGATGGGCTCTGTCCTGATGTGGGATGCCCTTTCAGTTTTGGTCTGTCTCCATCTGCTGGACAAGAGGCTCAACCCACGGTCTGGACTGATCCGGGTACGTACAGGGAAATAGCATATTTTTCACAATTTAATATTTTCAACCAACCTATACATGTCAGTTATCAGGAAATATTTTATGACTAAAGTTTTTGTATAACAATCATTGCTATACATGAAGTTTATTCAGCAGCAAGTTAAACATCTGAATCAAATATAGAATAATAGAAAGTGATAAAGCAGAGTTGCTTACCTGTAACAGGTGTTCTTACAGGACAGCAGGATGTTAGTCCTCACATATGGGTGACATCATCCGGATGGAGCCAATCACGGAATACTTTTGTCAAAGTTTCTAGAACTTTGACTGGCTCCTACTGGGCATGCCCAGCATGGCACTAACCCTGCATCCAACAGGGGTCTCCCTTCAGTCTTATGTATAGCAAAAAACGTGTGAAAAATAAAATAATAAATCACAAGCATACCCAACTCCGTGGGGTGGCAGGTGGGTTTCGTGAGGCCTATCATCCTGCTGTCCTGTGAGAACTCCTGTTACAGGTAAGCAACTCTGCTTTCTCACAGGACAAGCAGGATGGTAGTCCTCACATATGGGTGAACAACAAGCTGAGGATGCCCGCGCATGTATCAAAAACTCCCAAAGACATGCAACAGGTACAACAAGGGTGATTCTTTGGATAATGGGCAGCCTGAATATCCCAGCAGGTGTAGAAAGAAGTTGGAGATTACAATGAGAATAGATTGCGTAGAACAGACTGGCCAAAGATAGAATCTTCTGTACCAGCTTTGTCTATGCAGTAGTGGGCTGCAAAGGTATGGAGAGAGCTCCAGGTTGCAGCTTTGCAGATATCAATAAGAGGTACAGAGCGAAGGTGTGCAACAGACGTTGCCACTGCTCTAATGGAATGCGCCTTAATGTGTCCCTGGAGCGAAAGGCCTGCTCGTTCATAGCAGAAGGAAATTCAGTCCGCTAACCAGGACAGGGTCTGCTTTCCGACCGGGATTCCCAGCTTAAGCTTATCAAAGGAAACAAAGAGCTGGGTGGATTTCCTATGGCCTGCAGTGCGTTCCAAATAAAAGGCAAGCGACTGTTGGCAGTCCAAGGAATGGAGAGCCCGCTCAGCAGGAAGTGAGTGGGGCTTTGGAAAGAAAGTAGGCAGCACTATGGACTGATTTAAATGAAACTCAGATACCACTTTCGGTAGAAATTTAGGATGAATGCGAAGGACCACCCGATCATGAAGAAATTTCATGTAAGGGGGGGTCAACGCCAGAAGGAAAAGGATCTTCCAAGTGATACTTGCAGGAATGCAGAGGCTCAAACGGAGGTTTCAGGAGCTGCGCTAAAACCACATTAAGGTCCCAAGAAGGGGCCGATGGACAGAGAGGAGGCTTCAGGTGAAGCAAGCCCTTCATAAAGCACACCACTAGGAGCTGTGTCAAGATAGAGACATTCCCTGTACCCCTATGGAAGAAGGCCACCACACTGACATGCACTCTGATGGAGGTTTGTAAAACCGACTCCGAGAGATGCCAGAGGTAGTCTACAAACTGATTTGTGGGGCAGGTAAAAGGATATAACTCCTTTGAAGTGCACCACAACAAAATTCTTTTCCATTTGGAATGATAAGATCTTCTAGTAGAAGGCTTTCGTGAAGCTACTAGAACCTGGGATACAGAGTCCGCCAGATTGAGCGGTTGCAAAATCAACCTTTCAACATCCAGGCTGTCAGTGACAAGGCCTGAAGGTTGGGGTGGCACAACTGACCGTTCCTCTGAGAGATCAGGGACAGATCCGTGCCCAGAGGAATCTGCGGACACACTGAGAGATCCCGAAGGATGGGAAACCATGCCTGTCGCGGCCAGTAGGGGGCAATGAGAATCATCAAACCCTTGTCTGTGCGTAGCTTCACAAGAATCTTGCTGATGAGAGGAAGTGGTGGGTAGGCATAGAGGAGGCCCTTCTGCCAGGAGAGGGCGACCGCATCCTGAGGTAGAACTTGGCGACTGCGATGTAGGGAGCAGAAGTTGTCCACCTTGTGATTGTGAAAGGATGCAAAGAGGTCGATGCTCGGATATCCCTACTTCCGAAATATCCAGTCTGCCACTACAGGGTTGAGAGACCACTCATGGGGCTGAAACTCTCGACCTAGATTGTCCGCTAGAACATTGTCCACACCTGTCAGATAGGTCGCTCTTAGAAGCATGGTTGGAGATAGAGCAAAAGCCTAAATTTGTGCCACCTCTTGACAGAGAAGGTAGGACCCTGTGCATCCCTGACATCACTACCTGGTTGTCCATTTGGATCAGGATTGTCTTGTTAGACAAACAATCCTGAAACGCAGAGAGAGCATATCTGATCGCTCGGAGCTCCAGAAAATTTATTTGATGTTGCGACTTCTGCAGACTCAGGTATCCTGAGTCTGCAGGTGGTTGACATGCGCTCCCCAACCTAGAGTGGAAGCGTCGGTCGTTAAGATTATGTGAGGCTCTGGAGTTTGAAATGGTAGACCTTGAAGCAGGTGTGACTCCTGGATCCACCATGCCAGTGAGAGGCGAAGCTGCCTGGTGATGTGTACAATGTCGGACATTGGATGATATGCCTGTGACCACTGGGACTTTAATATCCACTGCGTTTCTCGCATGGGCAGACGAGCCATTGGGGTAACATGGACCGAGGATGCCATATGTCCCAGCAAGACGAGTAGATGAAGAGCCGTCGTGGTTCGGCGAGACTGTATAGCACGTGCCAGTGATGCTAGCGTACGAGCTCAGTCCTTGGGAAGAAAAGCCCTTGCTTGGATCGTGTCGAGATCCACTCCGATAAAGGAGAGGAACTGAGACAGAACCAGGTGAGATTTCTGATAACTGATTAGAAATCCCAATGATAGTAGTAGCTGCACTGTGAGATGGAGAGAGTGAAGAACTCCTTCCGATGACTGAGCTCTCAGTAACCAGTCGTCCAGGTAAGGATAGACATGAGTGCCCAGTCTTAAGTATGCGGCTACGACTGCCAGGCATTTCATGAAGACACGAGGGGTCAATGCAAGGCCGAAGGAAAGTACTCTGTACTGAAAATGTTGGTCTCCGACAAGGAAGCGGAGATACTTTCTGTGAGATGGGGTAATCACGATGTGCAGGTACGCGTCTTTCAGGTCTAGAGCGCAAAGCCAATCCCCCTGTTGGAGAAGTAGAAGTAAGGAGCCCAAGGTTACCATCCGAAGCTTCTCTCTCCAAAGACGTTTGTTTAGAGCCTGAAGGTCTAATATCGGGCGAATACCTCCTGTCTTTTTTGGGATTAAAAAGTATCAGGAGTAGAATCCGAGCCATTCTGGGAAAGAGGAACTGGTTCTATAGCATTCGCTTGAAGAAGGGAAGTTACTTCCTTCTGCAGATGAAGATAGTGGTCGGAGGAGGTCCACCCCTGCCGAGGTGGATTGTCCGACGGGACGGAGAGGAAGTTTAGATGGTAGCTTTGAGCTTCAACCGACTGTACCCACCGGTCTGTGGTGATGTTTAGCTACCTGGTGGTGAAGTGGCAGTCGGCCGCCGACAGGCAGAAATGGCAGAGGGGGATGATCTTCGCTCCCGAGTTGGAAGTCAAAATCCCGCAGCAGGACTAGGCTGGGTGGGAGGTTGAGGTTTCTGAGCCCTTGGCTGGCATGGTGCACACTTTTGGAATGGGCGGGACAGACGAGCCCGTGTCGATGGTGGATAATATCTTCGGGCTTTGTATGCCGTTCGTTTAGCTTCCCGTCTAAATGTGCGCTTGGAGGGAGCTGAGAATTCCGCATGAACGGTCGAAAGCTGACGGAGTGTTTCGTTGTGGTCCTTCAGCTGGGCTACCATCACAAGAGGTTATCCCCTGTGCAGGGGAGGTCAGCCAGACGATCTTGCACCTCCGGGCGGAGATCAGAGTACTTTAGCCAGGCCCAACGGCGAGCGCTGATGCCGGCTGCTGACATCCAGGAGGCCGTATCGAAAACATATGCCGATCTGACCTTGTGTTTACCAGCATCGAAGCCTTTTTTGATGATATGAGTTCAGCTGGTCTTGAAACTGCTCTGGGAGAGACTCACCAAAGTCCTGCAATTGTTTAAACAGGTTCCGACTGTACTGCGTCATATATAATTGATACGACGCAATACGTGAAATGAGCATTGCTGCGGCCGAAAGAGTCAAGAAACTTCTGCTTCTTCCCAGGTAGAGCTGAGGAATGAGGCTTTTGACGCTTGGCCCTCTTCTGGGTAGACTCCACCACTACCGACTGATGCGCCAATTGTGTCTTCTGGAAGCCTGGAGATGGCTGCACAAGATAGATTGCATCCGTCTTGCGGTTCACGGGAGGAACCGACCCAGGATGTTCCCAGTTCCTCTGCATTAAATCCTGTAGAATGTCATGGACGGGGATGGACATGATTTCTTTTGGAGGATCCAGGAACTGAAGTACCTCCAGCATTTTATGCCTGGAGCCCTCCTCCGTCTGCAGTGTGAAGGGAATAGACTCCACCATCTCCTTGATGAAGCTTATAAAGGAGAGGTCTTCTGGCGGAGATTTGCGCCTTTCCTCTGGAGGTGACGGCTCCGACGGAACTTCGGTGGAGTCCTGGGAATCAGATGTATCGTTTGTCCACGGATCATATGATTGATCCCCTGAATCCATCAGCGGCCGTGATGGAAGCCCACCAGCCGGAGAAGGCCTTGGCATCGAAGGCATCGATGCTGGCATCGATGGTCTTGGCCTTGGCATTGATAAATCAAGATCCGGTATAGGTGCCAGGCAAAGTGGCACCGATGGCATCAGGGACTTTGCCGGTGGCCTCGGTGCGAGCACTCCCGAAGGCCCCGGAATGGGCTCCGGCCTCGATGCGTCCTCTTCCTCCGTTGAGAACGGAATGGGCGTCGATGGAGCCATGGGGATCAGCGATTTCCTCAGTGCCCCCAGCAGGGCACAGATAAGCAAGTCAAGCTTATCCAGAAGAAGTGACATCGGTGCCGGTTCCGGCGCTGGTGTCGGTGGTCTCGGGAGGCTTTGGACAACCTGGACCACTGCCTCTAGCACCATCCAGTGCAATTCCTCTCTGAGTGCTGGGGTCCGGAGTGGGAGGCATGGCAGGCAACGCCGAAGGGTCCACCGGTCCTGGTGGATTCTCAGTGGCCATGCCCACTGAAGGCGAGGGACACCTCGGTGCATTTGTCTTCAAGGGCAACTCATGCTCCTCAGCTCAGGTCTTTTTCTTAGGTGGCTCGCTCGAAGAGGGTGCCACCAGTGCTCCAGAAGTCGAAGGCACCGGTCTCCAATATTTGTGCCGGTGCTTCTCCTGGTGATCAGCTTTCCCCGACTCCGGTATCAATGACGGGGACATCAAAGATTGAGACACTGATCGGGCTTCACCGGCATCGGAGTGAGGAAGATGCTTCGCCGGCAACGGAGTCGATGGAGTCTGTGGAGATGGACGCTGAAATAACAGCTCCATCTTCTCAAAATGTGCCCGATGGCCGTTTGAGGTCATTTGGGCACATTTGTTACATGTCTCCACGTCGTGCGACTGTCCGTGACATAATACACAGACCAATTGGGGGTCCATGATTGACATAGTTCTCGGACAATCAGGGCACCGGCGAAAACCCGTCGCAATCGTGGCCATCAAAAAATTTAGGCCGGTCGCGGATGGTGCCGACAAGACCCCGAGCGGTCCCCGCCGGGAACCGACCGAAAAACGGGGCAAACTTACCCTATGGACGTGGCAATCGACAGCGGAGAAGGGAGACTCCTAGGGGGTATAAACTTTTGCAAGTTTTGAAAAGAAATTTCCTGAGGAAAAATTCCTGTCAGGAACTGTGAAAAGCTCCAAAAATCCGCAGGGCTATAGCTGCGCGGAAAAAAAGAGACTGGAAGGAGACCCCTGCTGGATGCAGGGTTAGTGCCATGCTGGGCATGCCCAGTAGGTGCCAGCCAAAGTTCTAGAAATTTTGACAAAAGTATTCAGTGATTGGCTCCATCCTGATGATGTCACCCATATGTGAGGACTACCATCCTGCTTGTCCTGAGAGAAAGCAAAACTGCTTACCTTGTAATAGGTGTTATCCCAGGATAGCAGGATGTAGTCCTCACATATGAGTGACGTCACCGATGGAGCACAACGCGGGAAATCTTTCTGTCAAAGTTTCTAGAAACTTTTGACTGGCCCTGAGAGGCCACTGAGCATGCCCAGCATGCCATGATATTCTCTGTCACAGGTGTCTCTCTTCAGTCTCGTATGTAGCAAAACTTTTAGCAAAAATAAAATAATAAAAGGAAGGAAACCCAACTCCACGGGGTGGCAGCTGGGTTCTGTGAGGACTACATCCTGCTGTCCTGGGATAACACCTATTACAAGGTAAGCAATTTTGCTTTCTCCCAGGACAAGCAGGATGCTAGTCCTCACATATGGGTGATTAGCAAGCTAGAGGCTGAGTCATTTTGTAGTGAAGCAACAGTGAGGTATTGTTGTTGAATATGAGTCAGCCGAAGATCACAATAGGTTGGTTGTAGAAGGAGTTGGGATTATACTGGAAACAAGTTCTTTAAGACAGATTGTCCTAGGCAGAATCTTGTCATCCCTGCTTGTCCAAGCAGTAATGAGCTGCAAAAGTGTGAAGAGAACTCCATGTTGCTGCTTTACATGTGTCAAGGATTGGCACTGAACGATAGTGTGCTACTGAGGTTGACATTGCTCTTATTGAATGTGCCTTTACTCGTCCTTGGAGAGGAAGGCCTGCTTTTTCATAGCAAAACTGTATGCAATCTGCTAGCCAATTGGATATAGTATGTTTACCCACTGCTTTCCCTGGTTTGTTTGGATCGTAGGATATAAACAGCTGTGTGGATTGTCTGTGGACTGCACTGCGGTTGATATAAAATGCTAGTGCACGCTTACAGTCCAAGGTATGTAAGGCTGTTTCTCCTGGATGGGAATGAGGCCTTGGAAAGAATGTGGGAAAAACTATGGATTGGTTCAAGTGGAATTCCGTAACTACCTTGGGGAGGAATTTTGGATGTGTACGGAGGACCACTCTCTCATGTAGGAACTTAGTATAGGGTGCGTACGTGACAAGTGCTTGTAACTCACTAACCCTTCTAACTGATGTAATGGCTATGAGAAAGGTAGTCTTCCATGTGAGAAATTTAAAATCACAGGAATCTATGGGTTCGAAGGGAGAACCCATGAGGTGTGTTAATACCAGATTCAGATCCCAGTCTGTGACAGGTGGTCGAATTGGTGGTTTAAGATGTGTTAAAACTCTCATAAACCTGCTGACAAGAGGCTGTATGGAAATAGGTGCATCTCCCATCTTGTTATGGTAAGCAGAGATTGCACTTAAATGTACTCTTACAGATGAAGTCTGGAGACCAGATTCTGAAAGATGGTATAAGTAGTCTAGTAGAGAATTTGTGGGGCAGGTGAAAGGATTTATCTTCTTTTGGTTGCACCACAAAGTGAATCTCTTCCATTCGGAAGAATAGTTCTTTCGTGTGGAAGGTTACGTAAAGCTATAAGTACTTGAGATATATTGGTGGTTGTAAGATCAAGCTTTCAACATCCATGCTGTCAGAGATAGGGATTGAAGGTTGGGATGGCGCAACCGACCCTGATCTTGAGTTATGAGAGTGGGAGCTACTCCCAGGCGAATGGGATCCTTGACTGAGAGGTCTAACAGTGTGCAGAACCATACTTGTCGAGGCCAATATGGGGCTATGAGTATCATGGACCCCTTGTCCTGTTGTAGTTTCACTAGAGTTTTGGTTATAAGTGGTATCAGATGATACGCGTATAGTAGGCCTGAGTTCCAAGGGCGAGCAAAGGCGTCCTTGGCTGGCTGGTTCTTCTGTTTGTGTAGAGAACAGAATTTGTTCAGTTTCTGATTCAGATGTGATGCAAAGAGATCCAGTGTTGGTAGTCCCCAATGCTGAAAAATCCTGGTCGCTACTGCAGGATCCAGGGACCATTCGTGTGGTTGGAACTGACGACTGAGTCGATCTGCCACTACATTGTGAATGCCTGCGAGATAAGTGGCCCGTAGGAACATTGAGTGTGTTAGGGTCCAGTCCCAAATCTGTGCAGCTTCTTGACAAAGGAGATACGAGCCCGTACCTCCTTGCTTGTTGATGTACCACATGGCTACTGTGTTGTCCGTTTGGATCAGAATGATCTTGTGTGAAAGGCAGTCCGTCAACGCATATAGCGCATAACGTATAGCTCGAAGCTCTAGGAAATTTATTTGAAATGTGGCTTTGAGAGTTGTCCAAGTCCCTTGAGTTTGGAGAGTGTCTATGTGAGCTCCCCAACCCAAGGTGGATGCATCTGTAGTTAAAGTTATTTGTGGGACTGGTTGTTGAAAAGGTAGGCCTTTGCGCAAGTTGTCCTTGTTTGCCCACCAAAGTAGAGATGATCTTAGTTGTTGGGTCACTTGAATTGGATAATGTAGTGGTTGGATGGCCTGGATCCATTGTGATCTTAAAGTCCATTGGGTAACTCTCATGGCAAGTCTTGCCATAGGTGTAACATGAACTGTGGAGGCCATATGACCCAGTAAAATCAGAAACTGATGAGCTGTCGTTTGTTTCTGCAAGGAAATGGATTTTGCTAATAGAATGAGTGTGTCTGCTCGATCTACAGGTAGAATGGCCTTTGCTAGATTGGTATTCAATTCTGCTTCTATGAATTGAAGCAGGTGAGTTGGAGTGAAATGGGATTTTTTATAATTGATGAGAAATCCCATGGAGTGAAGTAGAGCGATCGTTCGTGTTAGAGAGATAGGAGCTCCTTGTTGAGACTGACTCCTTATGAGCCAGTCGTCTACATATGGGAACACATGGACACCTTCTTTGTGTAAGTGTCCTGCTATTACTGCTAGACATTTGGCGAAGACTCTGGGAGCAGATGCCAGTCCAAAAGGTAGAACTCTGTATTGGAAATGTTGATGGCCTACCATGAAGTGCAGGTACTTGCGATGAGGAGGGAATATTGGAATGTGAGCATAAGAGTCTTGAAGATCCAGCGAACAAAGCCAATCTCCTGTTTGAAGAAGTGGAAGCATGGTGCCTAGAGAAACCATCCTGAACTTTTCTTTCTTCAGAAATTTGTTGAGATTTCTGAGGTCTAGGATGGGACGTAGGCCTCCGGTTTTCTTTGAATGAGGAAATATCGGGAGTAGAATCCTCTGCCCTGCTGTGTCCGGGGCACTGGTTGTATGGCCCTGGCTCTCAGAAGGGTGGATAATTCTATTTGTAATTGATGTAGTTGAGAATTTTGTTGTGGGCAGGAATTTGGTGGAAATTCTGAAGGAACTGAGAGGAAATTTAGTTTGTAGCCTCGAGAGACTATGGAGAGTACCCACTGGTCTGATGTTATGTTTTGCCAGTATGTGTGAAAGTAGGATACTCTTCCGCCCACTGGCAGGTTTGGCCTGGGATTTAGAGGTTGGGTTTGTTCTCTGGTTTGTATTTCACAAGCCTGCCGCAGGGCCTGTCTGTGCAGGAAGTTGTGGACGAGTAGGCCTAGGCTGCCTGGCTTGGGACCACTGTTGTGGTCTGGTTGATCTACCCCTAGAAGCTTGGGGGTAGTATCTGCGTGGCATGTAGTAAGAATGTCTAGGTTCTCTTCGGGGAGGGCGACGAGAGGACTGTGTAGCGGGCTCTTGTGAGGTTTGAGACAGTTGACGTAGAGTCTCTGTATGGTCCTTAAGTTGTTGTACTGCTTCCTGAACCCTTTCCCCGAACAGATTGTCACCAATACAGGGCAGATCTACAAGTTTTTCTTGAACCTCAGGCCTGAGGTCAGAGGCCTTGAGCCATGCCCATCTACGAGCAGTAATTCCAGCTGCTGCTGCTCTGGAAGCAGTCTCAAAGTTGTCATAGACTGCCCTCACCTCATGTTTCCCAGGTTCTAGGCCTTTGTTGATTACAGCCTGTGCTGGGTTTCTGGAATTGTGTGGGTAAAGAGGCAACAAATTCTTCCATTTGTTTCCATAGGTTCCTCTGATATTGTGTGATGTACAGCTGGTAAGCAGAAATTTTGGTGTTTAAGATGGAACTCTGATACACTTTCCTGCCTAATGAGTCAAGGAACCTATGGTCCTTGCCAGGTGGAGTTGATGAGTGTGGGCGCACACGTCTGGATTTTTTCTGTGCAGACTCCACTACAACAGACTGGTGTGGTAATTGTTGTTTCTGGTAGCCTGGAGCTGGCTGCACTATATAAGTTGTGTCCACACTCTTATTCACTGCAGGGACAGAAGATGGATGTTCCCAAATGCGGCGTTGGAGATCCAAGAGAACTTCATGGATTGGCACGGCCAGCACTTGTTTAGGCGGGTCAACAAACTGTAAAACTTCAAGAGTTTGTTTCCTTGTTTCTTCTTCTGCTGTGAGTTTAAATGGAATGGAGTCAGCCATGTCCTGAATGAATGAGGAAAATGATAGATCCTCTGGAGGTGACTTTTTTCTCTGATCCAGAGGAGAAGGGTCAGACATGAATCCTTCAGAAGATATTACAGATTGCTGTTCATCCCAAGAATCCTCAGAGTCGTCTCTATAAGGAGATTTTGGTGATGACCTTGGAGGGAAGTGAAGGCCTGAAGGGCATGGCTGTGGATCATCGGTGGAAAATACTGTAGAAGTGTCCTGAGGCTTTGTGGATGGTAGGTTATCGATGACATTTTGATATCGTTGCAAAAATTGTCGATAAAAAGCAAGATCTTACACTTCTAGAGGCTCGGATGACGGTTGCCTCGATGGTACTGAGGTTGTCATCGACGTCGTCATCGGTGGAAGTGCCGCGGAAGTCGTCGACGTAATTGAGAACGGCATCGACGGGCCCGATGGAATGTCGGCGAAGATCAATGTCGATGATGTCATGAGCCTCGGCGTTGTAGTAATCGAATCCATCGGTGTCTTCGGTGCCAATGAAGGCACCGGCATCGGTGGACCCACCGGCATCGTCGCTGGAGGCATCGGCATCATCGCCGGAAGTGTTTGCTCCTTGAGAGCTTGGATGACCGCTTGTCTAATTATAGTAGACAATTCCAGCTGTACAACTGGTGGAATCAGAGCAGTTGTAAGCGGTGGCGGAGGCTGTAATGAAACATCCTGTGAGGAGGTCTGAGGAGGGTCTGGAATCGACGGAGATAAAGGCCCAGGCGCCAAAGAGGCCGGTATTTCCTGGTCCCGTGGCCGCTTCACCATAGACTCGTCTTGGGACATCGATGGAGGATGACTGTCGACGATGTCGATGCCGATGTTTGGACTTTTGATGGTCCGCCGACTTCGTCGATAGCACTGACAATGGTGAAGATGGTCGATCACCGGATCCGTCCGGACGTGGTTTTTTTAATTAGGGCTCTTTTAGTCGCTCCAGCTGGAGACGACCTGGAGGATTTGGAAGGGGAAGGAATTAGTTGGAGCTGGAACAAATGTTCCATTTTTTCCTGCCTAGCCTTCTGCCCTTTTGCTGCCATCTCCGCACATTTGGGACACGTCCCCACATCATGCTTTTCACCGAGGCAAAGGACACATTCTAAATGTGGGTCGGTGACTGACATATTTCTATTGCAAACAGGGCACTTTTTGAATCCCGTCGCCATTTTGTTACAGACTGCCGTCGATGGATATGAATTCGTGAGAAGGGAATTTTTTGAAAAATGAGAAATCAAGGATGAGGTACTCACCAGCCGGTGAAAGAGAACCCCAAGAGACTTCTATGAGAGAGAATATCGAAAAATATGACTTTCCAGTCAGAAAAGACTTCGTGAAGAACGCAACGGCTCCTGTCCCGCGATGCGTGAAGCAGCGCGGAAAAGCGAAGACTGAAGAGAGACACCTGTGGCAGAGAATATCAAGGCATGCTGGGCATGCTCAGTGGCCTCTCAGGTCCAGTCAAAAGTTTCTAGAAACTTAGACAGAAAGATTTCCCGCGCTGGGCTCCGTCGGTGACGTCACCCATATGTGAGGACTAGCATCCTGCTTGTCCTGGGATAAAACATTTTTCGAATCTTTACTTGAAATATTTTCCAGTTCAGTTCTTTTTTTTTTCTCTATCTGGTCATTTTTTTAATTCATACTATTTTATCTTAACCTATACCTTTTTTTCCCCTTTTTTTCAGTCATCTCCTTATCTTCTCATTCCCCTCCCCAACCAATATCCTTTCCATCTGTTTTCTGCTCTTTTTACACAAACCCCTACTTCATCTTTCCCTCTTCTCTCTCCCTCCGTTCCACAAAGCCTTATTTGTTTTAAATTTCCTTCCATCTCTCCTGTCCTCTCAAAACTGTCACCTTCTTTTTTGTTTCCTTCAGATTTTCATTGTATCATCCCCTCCCAATAATGCCTTTTCTTTTCTGCAGTGCTGAGATTCAAAGGCAAGTGCTGTCACCTCTTCTCATTTGTGTGTAGCAGGCAAAAGATCCCCAAGTCATGTTGCTACACTCTCCAGCAAGACTTAAAACCATCTCCTCTGTCTTGTGGGGCCATGGGATTTTGACAAAAAAGTGTTCCATGATGATGTCCCCCATGTGCGAGGACTACCATCCTGCTTGTCCTGTGAGAACATCTACTATTACTTCTACATCTTATGTTGTTGCGGGTCCATGCTACCAGCTACTCTCCCAATCACAATCTAGCTGGGATTCTCTAGCTGAATAAGAAAACTGAGTTAAGTCTCTGGGGAGGGGTGGGGGGGGGTTCTCCTCGGTCCCACTGCCAGACTCCTCCTTGCAGCTTCCCTCAGAGGCTCCTCAGGCCAGGTACTCCAGTCTCTGTTGCCTTTTACCCCATTCCTTCCAGGATGTCACCACTATGGATTTGGGTTCTCTCATCCCAGTTGGTGAGCTGGACTTAAGCAAATATAGTCCCAGGTTGTCCAAGTTGTTAAAGTAAGGCAATAGGGATTTTAAATTAACATTTGCCCCAAAATCAAGCAGTAATAAAGCAACTTTTTCCTTAATCCTCATACATGTTGCT
This sequence comes from Rhinatrema bivittatum, assembly GCF_901001135.1. Classification (NCBI taxonomy): domain Eukaryota; kingdom Metazoa; phylum Chordata; class Amphibia; order Gymnophiona; family Rhinatrematidae; genus Rhinatrema; species Rhinatrema bivittatum. The sequence goes on from NC_042617.1 coordinate 521,814,249, forward strand.
CGCAGTTGCTGCCTCCACAGCCTAGGACTGGCTTGCGCTCTATGGGCTGGTTCTAGAGGAACCAAGCCCTTCTGCCACCTCCCACCATAATCTGCAGCTGGGGTTTGTGCTTCCCCTTTCACTAAGGCTGCAACTACATCCACTTAAAGCTCCTGACCTGCAGACTCCCTGCATACATCTTCTTCTGGAGGAGTCTCCACCACTGGTTTCCCGGTCCATTGGCTCAGGTTCATCCTCAGGGCTTCTCAACACCACCCATGTCTTATGGGAGTTGAAGTCTGACTCCTATTCTTGCTTCTTTTACTTAAGGGATCTCCTCCCCAGGTTTTCCTTACAGCCTGCCTTCTTTTATTGACCAGGGGAATATAATATCCATCACAATTTTTATAGAACTATTAGGTATATATATACAGACTGTACAACCACACTTAAGAGATAGTACCTGTTCTGTGGAGTTTACAGTCTGATTAAAATACACACAAGATAAATATTCTGAAGCCTCTCATTATAGGAAATTGGTTAAAATAAGTAAGGCTACAATCATGGAAAACTAGGGTTTAATATTTAAAAGCAGCCTCATAAAAGATGGGGTAGTAGGCTAGATTTGAACATGGCCAGTTAGTGATCATGACACTCCAACTCAAGAAATCTAACCCAGGGATATAGAACAGTAAGGTGGAAAGCATGAAATCAGAAATTGGTAATGGAGAAGAGCAAAAACTTCTCTGCTCTGCTGTGAGAATTTCAGAGCATTTCTGAGAGCAAATGACCCTATTGGAAAAGCAAATGCCGACCTAACATTTAATAGTAAAAAAAGATTTGCCTCACTTCTCCAAAATATAATACCAAAAAATATATTACCTGAGTAGTTCCACAATAGAAAATTTACAAAAAATAAGTTTTTCTATCAACTTTCTTTATTTTCATTCTATAAGAAATGTGGGAAAAAAATTGTTTGAATTAAATTGTTATGGGTCTTTAGAAATAAAAGTCAGTAACGGTCATTTTGTTAATCCATAAACATCAAATATACTATAATCCATACCAGAGAAAGAAACAACATTTGTTGATTCAATGTCATAGATGGAAATCATTCCATCAGCCCCTGCAGCAACAAGTAGTTTATTGCTTAACGGATGATAACTCATTGCAGTGACAGCTTGACGTGTACGGTGTCCTGAGCACAATGCTGATTCTAGAGCTCCTGTTTCCATATTTACAATCTGAAATATGAATAAAAATGAACATAGTGTGATATTTTTATTATTTGTGAAAAAATGTTTAAAATATGTTGTAATCCACCTTGACCAATATATCTGATGAGGGGGTGAACTATGCATTTTGTAAATAAATAATCTTTAGCACACACAAAGCAAGGTTTGCAACCTGAGGTTCCCGAGCCATATGCAGTTCTTTGAGTACATACATGCAGCTCTTTATTACCCCTTCCCTCCTAACCCAGCAGAAGAGGAGACCATTATATTATACCAACAGCTGCACCTCTGATATTGCTCTCCTGTAAAATATATGGGGGTCAGTATTCAGAACCTAGCCGTTTATCTAAATTAGCTGGATAGGCATATCCGACTAACTTAGATCGGATATTGAGCAGCACAGATATGCAGCTGAATATCCCCATAGAAATTGCTACTTAGATGGATAAATCTTATCCATCTATGTTTAGACTTGCTATTGATAAGTTATCAATCTAAGGCTGAATATTGTTACTTAGCAGGAAAAGCAGCACCACTGCAATGCATCCATGGCCCACCTACAACTTATCCAGCTAACCATATAGCCCTTTAAGTGACTTACCCTAGCTATCTAGCAGTCGCCAAATATAACGAGGTATTCAGCAGCCGCTAGATAGCCGGATAAGACATACTTATTTGGCTATCTGGCATCTGAATATCAACCTCATTCAGCCTGCAGTTTTAGATTGCAGTTCAAACAGGGCCGGTGCTAGCTTTTTTGCTGCACTGTGCGAACAATTACTGTGCTCCCCCCCCCCCCCCCACCACCACTGTTCATTCATTCTCTGTTCCAGGACCACAAAAAAAAAAAATGCCCAGCTCCCGTCAGTGATACAAACTTTAAAAACAGACACCATCTCCCCCACCCCAAACCCATGACTGCTGCAAGGGTATTAGGTGCCCTAAGCGAACCTTATAGCCTTGCACAACGCCCCCCGCCCCATTCCACTCACATAGTTAAGAGTTATGCATTTATATTTTACAGGAAAAATATCAAAGTACAGTATTCTGACATAAAAATATCACATATTATAATTACATACACTGCTATTAAGCCAACCAGAAATCCCAGCAAAAAAGATACTTGGAACCCATATGGTATTAGGCCTATTGTGATGGGTGTGGGCTTGACCCTCTAAAAGCCCTAAAACACTAATACACTTCCTATTAAGAGAATGCCTCACCTCAGTCACACATGCAGAACATAAATCTACCCTCACCAAATACAGAATAGAGCAACCATAAAGTAGAAATACAAACATGCAGACAAAAACTGAACTGGAAACCGCAAGAAGCCACTCTCTGCAGTGCAACAATGAAAAAACAGAACCATCACCATTCCTCAAATATCAAACAATAAAATCAAGAAATAAAATAAATACATAATCATAATACTAAAAACATACTAATAATATTTTTTAAAAAGCTGATGAATAAAAGATCAAATTAAAAACTTTTTTTTAAATGTCCCAAACACCAATAAAATATTTCAAAACAGCAGACACAGCAAATAACACCTGAAAAATAAAACTAAAAAAGGATTTTAAAAATTCACTCTCCATACCTGGGAAAGGAAAATTAGTTCTTACCTGTTAATTTTCGTTCCTGTAGTACCACGGATCAGTTCAGACAGTGGGTTGAGCCTCCTTTCCAGCAGGTGGAGACAGACTAAAACTTGAAGGATGCCCTATATCAGGACAGAGCCTATCCTCTACCCCTTCAGTATAACGTATGTCAAAGCATAAAACAAAAAACCCAAGAATAGGATCAAGCAAGTAACTGTAAAGCTCAACAGAGCAAATATAGAATAATGTAGAAAAACATGGTATACCTATACACTCTTGCATCAAAACTTGGTATAAGAAAATGACCAAGGCTTCCAGTGTAATTGCTCAGTAATCTTGCACAAAGAAATATATGAAAATCTACAGACCTGCACGAAAACAAGCTTCGAGAGGACAGAAGACAGAGAGGGAAGGGCATCTGGACTGATCCGTGGTACTACAGGAACGAAAATTAACAGGTAAGAACTAATTTTCCTTTCCTGTACGTACCCGGATCAGTCCAGACAGTGGGATGTACCAAAGCTTCCCTAAACTGGGTGGGACCGAGACAGTCCCGCTTGAAGCACTTGCCACCCAAAGGAACCGAACACCGGAGCGTGTACATCCAGACGGTAGTGCCGAGCAAAAGTGTGCAGAGACGTCCAAGTGGCAGCCCTGCAAATCTCCTGCGGGGAGACAAACTGACTCTCCGCCCACGAAGTAGCCTGAGAACGCAAGGAATGGGCTTTCAGACCCTCAGGAAGCAGACGACCTTGACAAAAGGTACACCGAGGAAATGGCTTCTTTCAACAAACGCGCAATCGTGGTCTTAGAAGCCTGCTTACCCCGGTTGGGACCACTCCAAAGGACGAAGAGATGGTCCGATACGCGGAAGTCATTAGTGACCTGGAGATAACGAAGCAAGATTCGTTTGACATCCAGTCGACGGAGGTCGCCACCAGCCGTACCCACGACCTCCTCTGGCGAGAACGCGGGGAGTTCTAATGACTGGTTGACGTGAAAAGCAGAGACAACCTTAGGTAAGAAGGAAGGAACCGTCCTGAGAGAGACCCCGGAATCCGAAAAAGGCAAGAAGGGCTCCCGACAGGACAGCGCCTGAAGCTCGGAAATACGGCGAGCAGAGGAAATACAGACCAGAAAGACAGTCTTTAGAGTAAGATCCTTGAGCGTAGCGTGGCGAAGAGGCTCGAAGGGAGCCGCACAGAGAGCACGAAGGACTAGGTTGAGACTCCACGACGGACACGTGGCCCGAGAGGGGGGGCGGAGGTGTCTAACGCCCCTCAGGAAATGAATCACGTCAGGGTGAGCTGCTAAGGCATGACCGTCCACCCGACCCAGGAGAGAGCCGAGCACAGAGACTTGAACACGTAGAGAACTGAAGGAGAGGCCCTTAGAGAGACCCTTCTGAAGAAAAGAAAGAATCAAAGGAATCGAGGCGGAGCGCGCAGGGACACCCGCCTCCGTACACGCGGACTCAAAAACTTTCCAGATGCGCACATAGGCCAGAGAAGTCGACTGCTTCCGGGCTCGCAGCAGGGTGGAGATGACCTCCTCCCTATAACCTCTGCGCCTCAGGCGACGCCGTTCAAAAGCCAGGCCGCAAGACAGAAGCGATCGGCCTGGTCAAAATATACAGGCCCCTGCCGGAGGAGACAAGGAAGATGACAGAGGCGCAGGGGCCCGTCCACCGCTAGATTGATGAGATCCACCGGTGATTCTCGGGAGCGACGAGAATCACCGGTCCCCAGTGGAACTCGATTCTCCTGAGAACTTTCCCCACCAGTGGCCACGGGGGGAAACCCGTACAGAAGGACGTCCGCTGGCCAAGGTAGAGCCAGAGCATCCACGCCCTCTGCGCTGTGCTCCCTCCAGCGGCTGAAGAACATATTGGACTTGGCACTGCGCACAGTCGCCATGAGGTCGAGGTGAGGAGGACCCACCTGTCCACTATCAGAGCCATGGCCGCGTCCGAGAGCTCCCACTCTCCCGGATCGAGCGACTGCCGGCTGAGGAAGTCGGCTTGAACATTGTCTTTTCCGGCGATGTGAGAGGCCGCAAGGCACTGTAGGTGACGCTCTGCCCAAGCGAGGAGACGGCTGGCTTCTAAGGCTACCAGGGGGACTGCGAGTGCCCCCTTGGCGATTGATGTAGGCGATTGTGGTGGAGTTGTCAGACAGGACTCGTACCGCCTTGCCGCGGATCAGGGGAAGGAACTCCTGAAGAGCCAGGCGGACCGCCAAAGTTTCCAGTCGATTGATGTGCCAGCGCGACTGAGTCTGCGACCATGTTCCCTGGGTGGACTGAGAAAGGCAGACCGCACCCCAGCCCAACAGGCTGGCGTCCATGGTCACTATCGTCCACTGTGGAGCTTGAAGAGGCATCCCTTGCAGAAGATGAGGAAGAGACAGCCACCACTGTAATTCGTCGGCAGTAGAATCAAAGAACGGAAGGACTACGTGGAACTGCTCAGACACTGGCTGCCAACGGGACAGCAAAGCTTTCTGTAATGGACGCATATGAGCAAAAGCCCAGGGGACAAGGTCGATGGAAGAAGCCATGGATCCCAGGACTTGGAGATAATCCCAGGCTGTCGGGGAAAGTAGGGCAATCAAAGTCTGGACCTGATCGATCAGCTTGAGGGCTCGCGCCCGAGGTAAGAAAACCTTGCCTACTCGGGTGTCGAAGTGGGCTCCCAGAAATTCCAACTCCTGGGAGGGCTGAAGCTTGCTCTTGGAAAAGTTCACTATCCACCCGAGAGAGGCAAGGAGCTCCAAGACGCGATCCACCGCCCGCCGGCAAGAGGTCTCAGACTTGGCCCTGATAAGCCAATCGTCCAGATAGGGATGGACGAGAATCCCCTCCCGGCGCAAGGCCGCCGCTACTACTACCATGACCTTCGTGAAGGTGCGAGAAGCGGTCGCGAGGCCGAAGGGGAGAGCTCGAAACTGGAAGTCCTGGTTGAGAATGTGGAATCGGAGATACTTCTGATAGTCGCGGTGAATGGGAATATGAAAATAAGCTTCTGCGAGATCGAGGGAAGCAAGGAACTCTCCGGGGCGGACCGCCGCAATGACCGCCCGCAGGGTTTCCATGTGGAAGTGGGGGATCTTGAGAGCCCGATTGACCCTCTTGAGGTCCAATATTGGGCGGAAGGACCCGTCCTTTTTGGGCACGGTGAAGTAAATAGATTACTGGCCGGTGCCAATTTCCCTTTCCGGGACTGGGACCACCGCTTCCAGATCCAGAAGCTTGGAGAGCGTCTGGACCATCGCGTCCCTCTTGGCCCGGCCGCAAGGCGAGAAAAGAAAGAGATCTGGAAGTTCCCTGACGAGGTCGAAAGCGTACCCGTCTCTGATAATGTCGAGGACCCACTGATCTGATGTGATCTTGACCCATTCCTCGAAGAACAGGGAGAGGCGTCCGCCGAGGTAAGGAACCGAGGAATGGGTCGGCTGAACTTCATTGCGTGGTAGGTTTATCGGTGGCATGCACGGGCTGGCCCTCGCAAAAGGGCCATCTGCCACAAAAGGACTGCGACCAGGACTGCACACGAGAAGACCCCCTCGCAGAACCGCCCCACCCCCGAGAAGCGAAGCGACGCTGGCCCCTGAAGCGAGAGCGAGAGGCCGCGAAGGATCGGGAAGACTTAGGGCGGTCCTCTGGGAGCTTATGGACCTTGTTGTCAGCCAAGGAGTCCATAAGCTTCTCGAGATCCTCGCCAAAGAGCATCTTACCTTTGAAGGGCAGCGTGCCCAGCCGGGTCTTCGAGGACTGATCAGCCGACCAGTGGCGTAGCCAAAGGAGCCTCCGGGCCGCCACTGCCGAAACCATCACCTTCGCCTGGACACGGACCAGATCATAGAGGGCGTCCGATACGTAAGCGGTTACTGCCTCCAGACGTTCGGCTTGTTCTGCCTCACCTGGCGGAAGCTCCCGGGCGCAGAGTAACTGTTGGACCCACTGGAGGCCCGCTCGCATCATGAGACTGCTGCAGCAAGACGCCCGGACCCTGAGGGCCAGAACGTCGAAGATGCGCTTCAGGTGAGCCTCCAGCTTACGATCTTGTGAATCCTTCAAAGCCGGGGAACCTTCCACCGGAATCGTGGTGTGCTTGGCCACTGCAGAAACATAAGAATCCACCGATGGATATGGCAACAGCTCCAAGCCCTCCTCCGGGAGGGGATAGAGCTTATCCATCGCACGCCCCACCCGAAGCGCACCCTCAGGAGCCTCCCATTCCCGCAGGATAAAGAGCTTAAGCATGGGGTGGAAGGGAAAGGCCAAGGCCGGAGCCCTCCCAGAACCGGGTTGATATCCTTAGGGAGCGAGGCCATGAGATTATCCACGGAGGGACTCTCCAGACCCAGGTCCTGCAAAACAAAAGGGAGGAGGGGCTCTAATTCCTCCTTACGAAAAAGACAGAGGGCTTTAAGGGGGGGCATCCGCCGAATCCGAGGAAGCAGCGGGGTCCAAGGACACGGGAGACACCGGGGAGGGGCACCCCCGGGACCACCCGCACCCGAACTGGTCCCTGGGGCTCCACGGCCGGTCCAGATGTCAACGGCGCTGAACGAGGGATTTTTGGCGGGTGGGGGGCAAGAGGGTGGGCTTTCGTCCAGCTCATGCAGGCTAGCTAGATAAGATTTGTGCATGAGGAAGATGAAATCCGCCGAAAAAGGGACCCTGGATTTGGCAGGGGGGGGGGAGAGGGGGGGGGCGAGGGAAGGTCAGGATCCCCCCTCCTGGGCACCTGCGGGGGCCAAATCGGGGGTTAAATCAAAAAAATCTGGCCCCCCAGCCCCAGGGAGCACCGAAATCGGCCCCGATGAAAAATCCAAGATGGCGGCCGTTCCCAGGCTCTGCCGACCCGGGAAAGGCCTAGCCATGCCGGGAGGATTGGAGCCCCGGGCTAAATTTGCTTGTCCTGCCGAGGAGGGACCTTCCCCACCCGGCAGGCAAGCAGTGCAGAGGCCCTGCCACGAAAAACGCGAAGAGGGCAGCCCACAAGAAAGGCAGGCTGCCAGCCGGAACATAGCTAAGCCGCAGCTGAAGAAAAAAAAGCTGAAAAAAAAGCTTGATTGACAGCCTGCACAGCAGGCGAGAGCAGGTGGGAAACCTGCTGCCTTCTGCTTCTCTGGCTGCCGGTTCTAGCCCTACTCTGACCAGAAAAAAATAAAAAAGCTGGTCAATTGCTGCAAATAAGTTAGAGGTAGGTGAGTACCTGCAACTTATTGAAAGTTTGAAACTTTTAAACTCCTTTTTTTTTTTTTTACTGAGCGCAGCAGCGAGTTAAAAACCCTCTCGGCAGCCAGAGGGGGAACGAGGCCCGGAAAGCGTCGGTCCCCACACCTGGAAGCGTCCACGGACTCAGGACTATGCAGGGAACCCCCTCCTGCAAAAGGGGCAAAGCCCCCCTGAGCCAGGCAAGAGCTGGGAGACGGATGTCTCCCACACAAAAACAGTAAAAGCACTAAAAGAAGGCAAAATTTCCTTCATAGATTTTTTCCTTTGTTTCTAAAACAAGCGGGAATCAAAAGAACTACTTGCTTGAGCCGAAAAAGAAAGAAGAAGAGGCTGACTAGCCTACAGCAGAGAACCAATGGGGAGATGCTGCACCTGCTGGAGACAGACGAATACTGAAGGGGTAGAGGATAGGCTCTGTCCTGATATAGGGCATCCTTCAAGTTTTAGTCTGTCTCCACCTGCTGGAAAGGAGGCTCAACCCACTGTCTGGACTGATCCGGGTACGTACAGGAACTTTGATTTCCAGTCCCCCCGAGATTGTCATGGATTTGTGGAAGAGGGATGCACAAACTTTCTCCTCTCTTTCTTATATACACACACACATACAAACTCATATACCCATACAATCCCTCTCAGACAAACCCCCAGGCATCTCCAGATCTTCTTTCGTTGGGATCTACCAGACTGGAATCCATTCATACACATGCACACACTGAATGGAGACCCCCCCCCCCCCTTCTTTTGCCATCAGCAGAAGCAACGAGAGAGGCTTCAGAGCCTCTCTCGTTCCTCTGCTGCTGCTGTCACTGCTGCTACATGGCTATTGGGGAGGTGCCAATTACTGCTACTGGCACTGAAGCCCATTCTACTGCCTACACTGTGCAGGCCCCACGGTATAAAAAATTTGCAGGGCTTCTAGTTCTTCCATGCTGATCTCGTACATCATGCGATCGGCATAGAGAAAGTGCTACTCTTGCACATTCCCAAAGATAACATATGCCAATCACTAAAAATCAAAAAATGATTTTTTTTTTTTTTACCTTTTCTGTCTGATTTTAGTTTTCTAATTGGTTGGTCACAGGCTTCTTTTTTCCAACTTCCCTTTCTTGGTCTTTTGCCAATTCCTTTTACAAGGTCTCTTATTTTCTGTTTCTTCTGTATTCACCTGTCTTATTTTCTTCCTTCAAACATACACTAAGGCTCTCATTCTCACGTGCTTTCTCTCACATATACAGGCACAGGCTCTCACACTCACATGCTGTCTCACACACACAGCTCTCACTCTCAAATGCTCTCTCTCATACATAGTCGCTCACATGCTGTCTCTCTCACACACACAGGCTCTCTCACTCTCACATGCTGTCTCACACAAACACACAGGCTCTGACTCTCACATTCTGCCGCACACACACCCACCCACAGAGATTCTCACATGCTGTCTCTCCAATCTAACAGGCTCTCACTCCCACACACAGTCTCTCAACTCACTCTCTTTCACACACAATTTCTCAACTCACTTTCATACATACACACTCTACAGGGTCTCAACCTCTCTCTCACTTCTTGGCCTCCTCTTTGTGGGTCGCTGCAGAATGGACTCTGCGGCGGCCCTGATCTTCTCAGGCCGCTGCGAGGTGGGATCCGCATTGGCCCTGCTATCAGGCCTCCTCCTCTTAGGCCGCTGCAAGGTGGGATCCGTGGTAGCCCTGCTACCCTCGCACCTGTTCCTCTGCATGTGGCTGATGCTCCTCCTCCTTCCTGCCTGTGGGGCTCTGGCAACATTTTTCTTCCAGGGCCGCAGGAGGGGCACCTGAACATGAGTTTTTCTTCGGGCCGTGGTGGGATAAGCTGCACCACGGCCCCGCCAATCTTCCTGCTGTGCGCAGCTGGCACGCAGCATCAAAGTGACATGCCCCCCTGCCCCTGCCCCTCCCCCAGTACGAAACTGCTTCCTGCTTATTCTGCCACCAGTGGACCCAATCCACCGGCAGCAGAAAAAGCTAAAATCTTCCATCACCGATGGGATCGGGTCTACCGGGGGTAACACCGGCCTCTCCCTGCTCCGGATGCCGCCCCACCGGGTGTGCCGCCCCATGCAATTGCACGATTTGCACATTTGGTGGTGCTGGGCCCGAGTTGAAAGTCCAACAAGATTATCCACGTTTAAACAGGGCATCCATGTGCAGCTCATGTTTACCCTGCAATAAGTGTTTTACAGAGTGCATTGATGGGAAGTACAGTTCCTAGCCTTGTGAAAAGAAACTTTGTTTCTGCTGCCACCTCCAAGAACAGTTGATCACAACAGTAAGAACTGCTGTGTCAGCTGCAGCCAGAGCGTGTTTTGGGGGGGGGGAAGAGTCAGCAGATCTTATCTGCAAGTCATGGGGGGAGGGGCTGGGGGAACCACAGATCTAATTTGGAGGTGTGTGTGGAAGCAGGGGCTGTAGGGGGAAGAGGGCAGGGAATTTACAATAAGGGCTGGGGATGTGACTGCTAGGCCTGTGTGAGAAGAGTAATGGGACTGTATGGAAGCAGAGAGGGGAAGAGGGCTGGGGTGGAAAAGTACACATTTTTTTTCTCTCTCTCTCGTCCCCTTACATCAATCACAATTAATTTGTCATATGTTCTATATTTATTTACAATAATTTATATTCTGCCATAATTACCAGAATTCCTGTTCATGGCAGATCACAAAATCATAAAACAGTAACAGTAGAAAAGAAAATTATTCCTTACCTGCTAATTTTCGTTCCTGTAATACCATGGATCATTCCAGATGGTGGGTTATGTTCCATGTCCAGCAGATGGAGTCAGAACACAAAATTCCCAGGGGAGGACCCATATAACCATGCCTCCCCTGTAACAGCTCTCAGTAACTAGACTAACAAAGCCCAAAAGAGAGAGATTAAAAACAGAGGGATCAAGTAATCAAAGAAGGAATTGAAATAACCGCTGTTCAAATAAACAGCAACTAAATTCTGAACAGTGAACTTGCGAACAGCAGTGTGTGAACAAAAAAGACGCGCAGTATTCGAAATACAGAGTAAAAGATTGTTAAGACAGGTAGGCAGGGATGTCCCACAAGCAAACCTCCAAACCAAGGGAGGGTGTCTGGAATGATCCATGGTATTACAGGAACGAAAATTAGCAAGTAAGGAATAATTTTCTTTTCCCTGTACATACCAGGATCATTCCAGACGGTGGGTTGTACCAAAGCTTTCCCATCACGGGTGGGCCGCAGACAGCCCTGCTCGTATTACCGTGTCTCCAAGCTGACCGCCCGACGGAGCACCGACGTCCAGGCGATAATGTCTCGCAAAAGTATGGATCGACTTCCAGGTGGCCGCCCTACAAATCTCCTGAGTGGAGACGGAGGAGCTCTCCGCCCAAGATGTCGCCTGGGCTCGAAGAGAATGAGCCTTGACAACCAGCGGAGGGGACTTACCTACGCCAAGGTACGCCGTTATGATCGCTCCCTTCAACCACCGCGCTATAAATTGTTTGGAGGCCATGCAACCCTTCCGGGGTCCGGACCATAGGATAAACAGATGATCGGAGAGCCGAAAATCATTAGTCAACTCCAGATAGCGTATCAGAGACCGCCGTACATCCAGTCTACGCAGGTCTCCAGACTCAAAAGAGGCAAAAGATGGTAATTCCACCGATTGGTTGAGGTGGAATGCCGAAACCACTTTAGGGAGAAAAGAAGGAACCGTCCTCAGCGAAACCCCTTCAGGCATGAAACGAAGGTATGGTTCACGACAGGATGGGGCCTGCAGCTCGGAAATACGTCTTGCTGAACTGATTGCCACGAGAAAAATGGTCTTGAGAGTGACGTCCTTGATGGTAGCCGAGCTTAGAGGTTCGAACGGCAAACCACAGAGGACTCGGAGCACCAGATTCAGATTCCACGACGGACAAGATGGGCGAATCGGAGGCTTCAAGTGTTTCACTCCTTTAAGGAAACGGGAGACGTCCGAATGCGAGGAGAGAAACTCATTTCCACTGCGAAGAAAAGCCCCCAAGGCCGCCACCTGAACCCAAAGAGAATTGTAAGCAAGACCCAAATCCAAACCTGCCTGCAAGAAGGAAAGGACTTGTGGCACTGAGGCCTGCATGGGAAGAATGTCATTCGTTCCACACCAATCCTCAAAGACCTTCCAGACTCGAACATAGGTAACAGAGATGGACATCTTACGTGCTTTCAGTAGCGTTGAAATAACCGGCTCCAGATAACCGCGCCTCCTCAACTGACGCCTCTCAAAAGCCAGGCCACAAGACAGAAGCGATCTGCCTCCTTGAAAAATATTGGTCCCTGGCGTAGAAGACGTGGCAGCTGACCGAGACGAAGGGGACCCTCCACCGTCAAATTGCGCAGATCCGCGAACCACGGTCGTCGGGGCCACTCTGGCACCACAAGGATCACCGGCCCCCCCTTGGTGTGCCTCTATCCTGCGGATGACCTTGCCCACGAGGGACCACGGTGGGAAAACATATAGGAGACAGTGGCGCGGCCAGGGCAGGACCAGCGCCTCCACGCCCTCGGTGCCGTGCTCCCGCCTGCGACTGAAGAAGCGGGCGGCCTTTGCATTTCCGGCGGTTGCCATTAGGTCTACGTGCGGTGTCCCTCATCGCCGTACTATTATCCGCGTCGCCTGCTGCGAGAGCTCCCACTCTCCGGGATCCAAGTTTTGTTGGCTGAGAAAGTCCGCCTGTATGTTGTCCACTCCCGCTATATGCGAGGCCGCTAGTCGTTGGAGGTGAAGCTCTGCCCACTCCATCAATTTGTCGGTTTCCAGAAAGACCAACCGACTTCTCGTGCCTCCCTGGCGATTGATGTACGCCACTGTAGTCGCATTGTCCGATAGCACCCTGACTGCTTGATGGCGTACTATGGGGAAGAAACCCTGTAATGCCAGACGGACCGCCTTGGTCTCCAAGCGGTTGATGGGCCACTTCAACTGTTCCTCCGTCCATCGACCCTGGATTGAGCTGTCCCGACAGACCACTCCCCAGCCTGTGAGGCTTCCAGTCTGTCCGCCTAGTGAGCCTCAGCGTCTGGTAAGGACTGGGAGGTGAGAAGCTGCTGCACCCACCAAAGACCCGCTCGCTGTGCGAGGGAACTGCAGATAGCCGCCAATTGCCTTTGTCGAAAAAAGCATATATGGAGAATTTCAAAAAAGAATTAAAAGAATATAAAAATATAATATAAAATCGGGAAATTTTCCAGAGATGAAACAGATTACAAACAGGGCTCCATATATTCATGGATGCATCCTAAACAGAAGAAAAGACCTCCAGCTTACAATAATTCATCTGAGGGTTCTTCAGAGGAAGAAGAAGCGATGGAAAACACCAATGAAAATGCTTTTTTCGACAAAGGCAATTTTCAAGCAAGAAGAGGAAGAGTAACATGGAAAGATCGCAAGAACACGGATTCCAATCATATAGTAACTCGCTCCAGAGGGTCAACGAGGGGCAAGAAAAGGTGATTATCAATCTTTCAGATGTCACATTGAACTCTGAAGAAGAAAAAATCTTAAATTTAGGTTTGTCATATGTTCCTACAGAAGCACATGATTCGTTTCAATTTCGAGTTGATCTACAAAAATTTGTACGTAAATTGCTCTTAAAAAATGTTTTTCAATCTTCTCAATGTAATAATGATAACAGCATTGTCCACAATCCGTCATCATGGTTACCGCCGGGACCGATGCATCCCTTTATTGATACTTTCAAACAATTGGTCTTGAAAGATGTTAAAATTCTGGAAGAGAATAATGAAAAGTTTAGTAAAAATCTTAGCAAAGAAGAACGAGACACCCTTTTTTCTTTGTCTAAAAAAAGAGATTTAATAATAAAGGAAGCTGATAAAGGTGGATCAATCGTTCTGATGAATAGAACAGACTATATAGCAGAAATTAATAGACAGATACAAGATGAAACCAGTTATGTGAAATTATCATCTAATCCAACTAAACGGCTTCAGAAACAAATTGCAGAAGTGACTAAAGAAGCTAAAGAAATGGGGTTCTTAACCTATAAGGAATTTAATTTTTTGAATCCAAAAGATCCTAGAGTTCCTACAATTTATGTCCTGCCGAAGGTGCATAAAACTCTAGATAAACCTCCGGGTAGACCGATCATTTCGGCAAATGATTCTTTATTGGAGCCTCTTTCGATATTTACAGATTGCTTCCTCAGAGATTTTGTTCCATCATGTCCTTCTTTTATACGTGATACCACACATTTTCTGCAATTGCTAGAATCCATAATGACAGATGCCCATGATAAATGGTTAGTCACATTGGATATTAAATCGCTGTATACTTCCATACCCCAGAACGAAGCGTTACAGGTAATTGAGATTACTTTAAATAAAAGACAACGTCCACATCGAATACCCACGGATTTCATCATGAAATTAGCTACTCTAGCTCTCAAAAAGAATTATTTTGTCTTTCAGGACCAATTTTACCAACAAATATCAGGGACGGCAATGGGGGCCACTATGGCCCCCTCCCTTGCTAATCTATTCATGGCAGAGTTTGAGACTACTTGGGTCAATAATTCTCCTTTTGCATCGAAGATATTTTTTTACAAACGTTTTATTGATGACATTTTCATCATCTGGAGTGGAACTGAGCAGGAACTTATTTCTTTCCATAAATGGATTAATACCTGTGATGAGAACATTCAATTTCAAATGTCACACAGTTTTCGAGAAATTTCATTTTTGGATGTGAAATTACAGAAACTTTCTTCAGGAGAATTAATCACAAGTGTCTATAAGAAACCAACGGATCGCAATACGATGCTACATTATAGAAGCGCACATCCTGTTCCCTTGAAGAATAGTTTACCCTTTTCGCAATTTTTGCGGTATAAACGGAATTGCTCTAACATTGAGGTTTTTAGAACACAATCTAATACATTGATGGAAGCCTTTAAACAACGAGGCTATCCAAAAAAGTGCGTTAACAACGCATTTAAAAGGGCATTATATTATGATAGGGATGCACTATTGAATCCTTGTGCAAAACAGGACAGCTCGCAGGTAATAACATGTGTAACAAAATATTCACCGATGTCACGTAGAATTATCAACAGTATGCGTCAACACTGGCATTTAATCCAAATGATTCCTGGTTTAGAAGAATTGGAATTCAGAATGGCTTTTTCTAGAAGTAAGAACCTTAAAGAAATTTTAAGTCCGTCAACTTTACCATCTGTTAAATGCAATATTAATACAACTATTGAGGGCACAACACTTTTGGGACATTTCAAATGTGGACATTGCAGAATCTGCAATCAGACACTTGAATTGAAGACTTTTACATGTCCAGTAACTAAGTCCATTTATACATTGCGCCACTTTACTACTTGTCAGAGTACTTTTGTGGTATATATTATTAAATGCCCATGTGAAAAAATTTATGTCGGACAAACATCTAGAGCCTTCAGATTACGCATTGGTGAACACAAAAGCTGCATTAAACATGGTAAAGAAACAGCTCCAATAGTAGCACATTGTTTATCTGCTAAACATCGGTTAGAAGATCTTTGTTGGTTTATTCTTGACCATGTTACTACAGATATCAGGGGAGGCAATCGTGAAAAAATACTCCTAAAAAAAGAACAGCAGTGGATATACAAATTACGATCTGAAGAACCATTGGGTTTAAATAGTAAGATTGAATGGAACACTTTGATTAATTTGTGAGACAATTTCCTTACAAATTTAAAGAATTGGATTTGAAATGGATAGCCTTTGGCTATATGATTGAAACTACATGTCAATGAATTTACAATAGTGCCACAAAGTTTGTTCAAGAATTGTGACGTCAATACGTAAAAAATGAAGGGGTGCTCTGTGATTGGTTCACTTCATGAAGGTTTGTTATACAAATAGAGGCGCCATGTTTAAATGTCTTCAGACAGACCCGATTGTAGAGACGTCCTTGTCCAGCAGTAGTGAGTACTTGTATTAATTTCGACTTTCGAAAAGTTTTATAAAGTGCTGTAATACTTAAAAGATACTTTGAATGTTTCAGAGTTTGCCCTGATGCAGGTTCCGAAACGTTGCCAACGTCGGCGGCTTCTGTTGAAAAATTGAAGCGATTGCGGCAACTTCAGCTAAAGGTTTTGAAGTGGACCGCACAGTCAAAAGACACGTGGGCTAAAGGATGACAAGATAAGGTTTTGTCGGGACAAGATAGGCTCATTGCCATCATTTAAACAGGTTCTGTTATTATCACTGTCGGGTGACATTAACATCAGACCGATGCAGTTTATGGAAACCCTATTACCGGAAGTTAATTTGGAAGACAGTGTGGCTATTTGATCTTAAAAACTTCATGTTTTGCCCTTGAAACATATAATCTGAACTTTGGTCAACAAGAAGTGTTAAGGATGAACGTTGAACTTGATCCAGTAATTTAATATATACCAACGGGATACTTATAAAGAATTAGTTCAAGTATTGAAGACATCATTAATCGTTAATTCTGTACTCATATTGACATACATCTAGACTGTGATTTATGAGTGTGTGCGATATTAGAAGTTTCACTGAGTTCAAAATTTAAATATCGAGTGAGATTCATTGATGTCATCAAATTGATTAAACTATTTAAAAAATTAGTTCAACATACTAATGGCATAATTTTTTCAAAACTCCGCATTCTGTTGGCCAGTTCGGTTTGTGATAATGAGTAGAAATTCATATCACTCTTAAATGGCAAAGAAATTATCAGCCACGTTTTCTAAAGTAATAGAAATTTAATTTTGAACTCAGATGGTTGGACCATAGGCCATTTTGAATATCTATTTCTGAGCTCAGAAAATAAATGAAAATAATGACAGTTTTTGTGAAATAATGAAAAATTAAAAAAAAGTTTGTTTAATAAAAATTGTATTTTATACAGTATTATCGTGATATATTTTGGGATTCATTAGGTATCAGTCTATTCACAACTAGTTGTAATTTTGTTTCATATTGTATACTAGTTTTTCTCCCTGGCAAGACAAGTGTCCCAAAAGGCAAGGGCATCGGTGAGAGAATTGTGAATGGGGATGAGGATTTGCACATCGTCTGCGTAGAGGTAGAATTTGAGGCCAAGGTCTGTGAGAAGCTGACAGAGGGGTGTAAGGAAAATATTGAATAAGGTGGAGGAGAGAGAAGAGCCTTGGGGAACGCCTTGGGACAAAGGGTAGAGTGCGGATTTGGCATTTCCTATTTTGACGGCAAATTTTCTGTTGGATAAGTAGGATTTGAACCATAGCAGGGCTAGGCCCGAGATACCTATTTCGGTCAAATGGTGGATGAGGTAGTTGTGATTGATGGTAACAAAGGCGGCTGAGATGTCGAGAAGGGCAAGGAGGTAACAGTTGCCCTGGTCCATGCCTCTGAGTATGTGGTCCGTGAGGGAGAGCAGGAGTGTTTCGGTATTGAGGGATTTGCGGAAGCCAAATTGGGCGGGATGCAACAAAATTGTTGTTTTCGATGTATTCAGTAAGTTGGGTGTTCACAATCTTTTCCATGATCTTGGAGATGAAGGGCAAGTTTGAGATCGGGCGGAAATTGGAAGGGTCTTTGGGGTCTAAGGAGGGTTTTTTAAGTAGAGGTCTTACGATCGCTTGTTTGAGGGCGTCAGAGACAGAGCCTGAGGAGAGGGAGGAGTTGATGATGTCTGCTATAGGTTTGGCAATAGTGTTTGGGATGGAGAGGAGGGTTTTTGTGGGTATGGTGTCTGAGAGATGAGATGCGGGTCTAAGTTTTCTGAGGATAGATTCCACTTCTTTGGTAGAAGTCAGGTCAAGAGTTTGGAAGATTGGGTTGGTGGGGACAGGTTGCAGTGGGGCGGGATAAGGGGTCATGGGAGAAGGGTATTGGAATCTGAGGAGGATGTTGGTGATTTTTGTGAGGAAGTACTGGGCGATTTCTTCACTCCTGGCAGAGGCTTCGTTGTCAGGGAAAGGGGGTTGGGAGGACTTGGTGAGATCAGCTACATAGGTGAAGAGAGCTTTCGGGTTGTACATATATTGGTGGATCTTAGCAGCATAGAAGTCTCATTTGGTTTTGAGTGTGGTTGTTCTGTAGTAGTGAAGGGCAGTTTTATAGCTTGAGGTAAGTTGAGGAGAGAGGGCTTTACGCCAGATTCTCTCTCGCTGCCTAAGATTATTTTTTAGGGCTCTCAGCTTTGCTGTGTACCAAGGTTGGTGGTTTTTTGTAGATAGTTGCATTTCTCGTCTGGTGAAAGGGCATAGTTTATCAGCAATTTCAAGAGTTATGCTGAACCAGGAAGTGATGGCAGTTTCAGGGTTGGAGCAGTCAAGGTTTGTGGATGCGTTGGAGATTGCAAGTGCAAGTTCATCTCCTGGGCAGGGTTTCCTGAAAGCAATGGTAGTGTTGCTTGTAGGGGTGGGGGTAGTGGGGGTGGTGAGTGGTAGGGAGGCTTCCATGAGGAAGTGGTCAGACCAAGGTACAGGGGAGCAGGTGGGGGGGTGGGGAGGTAGAAAACAGTGGTTAATGAAGATGAGGTCGAGGGAGTGTCCAGCTTGATGAGTGGGGGAGGTGACAATTTGTCTAAGACCTATTGCTTGGAGAGCAGTGAGGAATGTGTCACAAGAGGGGGTGAGGTGGGTGGCATCAACATGGAGATTGAAATCTCCTAGTACGATAGATGGGATTTCAATGTCGATGTTGGCGGAAATTACTAAACAAGTAATGGTTCGAATTTGGTGTAAATTTAGAAGCTCTGGGCTTTTTGCCACAATTAGCCAGTCATCTAGGTAAAGGAATAGTTTTAACCCTTGTTTCTGAAGGTGGGCCACGGCTACTACTAAACATTTGGTAAATACCCTGGGTGCTGAGGAGAGGCCAAATGGGAGGACCTTGTATTGATAATGTTGGGCACTGACTTGGAAACAAAGGTAACGCCAGGAAGCTGGGTGTATCGGAATGTGAGTGTATGCATCTTTGAGGTCCAGACAGCACATCCAATTGTTGGGCTGTAGAAAAGGCAAAATGGTTTTCAGAGAAGACATCATGAATTTCTTCCATAGAATGAATCAGTTTAGAGAACAGAGATCCAGGATTGGACATAAGCCTCCACTTTTCTTCGGAATGAGGAAGTATTGAGAATAAAATCCCCGGCACTGCTGATGATGTGGCAGAACTTGAATCACATGTTATATGAGTAGCGATTGAATTTCTTGTAGTATGATTGGAACTTCCTCTGCTTTCCGTGTGGATGGGATTAAGCGTGGGAGTCTTGGCAGTGAGTGGAATTTTAGTTGGTAACCATTTTTTATTATACTTAGAACCCAACAATCTGTTGTGATCCGGCTCCACTCCTGAAAAAATGATTGGAGACGGCCTCCTACAGGTATTTATAGCCGTGGCCTGGATTGGCTCAAAAAGATCGTTGGGGTTTCGGAACCACTTGTTGTGGCTTCTTCGTTGTTCTCTAAGATCTGCTTCTACCCCGAGATGGAGGTACATGTGGATGCAATCTTGGCTGGTACGGTGGAGATTTGTAAGAACTGTATGGCCTATAACAGCATCTAGGATAGAAACGTTTCCAATATGGAGGGCAATAACGTCTTCTCGTTATTTGTTCTTGAGGTGATGTTAATGAGGCCACTGCCACACTTTGGTCTTTTAGTTGCGTCACTGTTTCTTTTAGTTTTTCTTCGAATAGGTTATCTCTTCTATATGGGAGGTTTGCCAATTTGTCATGGACTTCTTCTTGGATTGCGCTTGCTCTAAGTCATGCTATCCTGTGGGTTGCAATGGTTGATGCCAAAATCCTAGCCGAGGCATCAAAGTCCTCATAGATCGTTTAGAGAAGATGACGGATTGCTTCTTCCATATCCGAAATGCATTGTTTCTGGTGGGTATCGGCATCAAATTGTTGGGAATCAGGTTTTATTTTCTGCAGACATTCATATAAATACTGCACAATATAAAATTGATGTTGTTGGATTTTTGCGTTAAGCACTGATCCTTGAAAAACTTTTTTCCCCCAAAGTCATCAAGATATCGGCTATCTTTAGTTGGAGGAGTGCTGGAGTATAGTCTTGTCCTTCTAGCCTTCTTCATGGCTGATTCCACAACAATAGATGCATGTGACAAATTGGTTGAGGTACAGTATTTCGATTTTTGCATCCTAAATTTCAGATCCGTCTTTTTTTAGGTAGTTGGCCCTGAGAAAGGCGATTCCCACGCCTTGTCCATCACTCCGTCCAAAACAGAGTGAAAGGGTAAAGCTGTTGGCTCCATAGGCATATTGAAGATCTTTAATAGGCCATGGACCTCTGCTCTTGGATCTGGGAGCTTTTTGGTTTCTAGGTTTAAGGTAGTACCAACCTTTTCAATGAATTTTGGATAAGATCTTCTGGAGGTGAAGATGGCTCCAGTTCTTCTTCCAGAGGATCCGAAGGTACTCTTATTGTTACGCACTCCTCCTCCAGAGGGGAGGAGTTAGCAATCTGTTCTGCTTTCCTCTTGAAAGTGGGAGGAGTTAGCAATCTGTCATGATCTGCTCCTCCAGAGGGGAAGAGTTAGCTATCTGTAGTGCTTACCCCGCCAGGAGGGCGGAGTAAGTAATCTGTTAGCGAACTGCTGTTAGATGCTCCTGTAAAGGAAAGAGGTAGCAATCTGTTATGGATCAACTCCCCAGGGAAAAGGAGTTGGCAATCTGTTCAATGATACTCTTCTGAGGAGAGGAGCTAACAATAGGTATATTGTACTTCGCTACTGGGATAGCAATCTATCATGCCTCTGCTACAGAGTAGCAATCTGTTATATATAGGCTGCTGGCAAGTCCCATAGAAAGAGGAGTTAGCTATCTATATAATACTTCCGTAAGCGGTGTTTAGTGGTCTGTAGTGGTTGGCTCCCACAGAGTGACAGTAGTGTAAGGAATAACCACTTGGAGGAAATGGTGAATCCCTGGGCTGATGGCAGATGACAGCGCCCCCAGGAGGAGATCCTGAGAGGAACCACCGGCTAGGCTGGAATATGAAATAAACACAAATAGTTCTTTATTAGGCTGGAAGCTGAACCACCAGTGGTGGCAGAAGTGAGTCGATGTGTCTGGCAGGGCTGAAGTCCTTCTGATACTGGAATATAATCTCTGGGTTGCTGAGCTGTAGAGAGAGACTAGAAGTAGTGAGTAGAGAGGGTATACTGGATACAAGATGGTACCACTCACAATAGTAGATGGCTGCAATGGTCTCTATGCCACAGAGAGTCTTCAGTACATTCAGGAACAGGAGCCGTAGGTGAGCACTGGTTCCCACAAACAGTCTGTAATAAGAACTCATAATAGCTGTATATGAAATGGCTTCTAGAGTAGAAGAGAGTCTGTAAAGGATTCTAGGAACATGGGCCCTCGTGGAGCGAGTACCGGGTCCTATCTGCAATCTTGCCAATATAACTCACGATCTCCGTACATGCGATAACGTCTTGGCCGGAAGGGAGTCTTCAGAGCTATAGGAATGTAGGCCCTCGTGGAGCGAGAACAGATTCCTATCTACAATAGAACTCACTGTGTTCACGTCTGCGATCGCTTCCAGGCAATGAGGAGCCTTCTGAGTATTCAGGGACATAGGCCCTCGAGGAGCGAGTACCGGATCCCGTCTTGGCAATCTGAAATCAAGAAGAGAGAGCGGAGACCCCGTGGAGCAGGTACTCCTGGTAAGTTTGAAAAGGCCGAGCAGTGGAGAAGAATTCCCATGGCTACCGAAGCAAGTCCAAATGGAGTTCCTTGCTAACTCGTTAGAGGCTAGCAAACAAAGACCTTTTAAAGTGAAAATGGATGACGTCATTATGGGGGGACGCCCCTGAGGTTCGCGCCCTTGCTGGTACAAAGTCTGGAGCGCGCGCGCCCCCTTACGTCATCAGGAACATGGCAGATCCGTAGGTCAAGCCAGGCCGGGGACAGGGAGAAGCCGCGGCTGCATCTGTCCGGCAGAGCCGAAGGGAGTCACTCCCAAGGTAGAGAGGGTGGCGCGAGGGCGAGAAGAGGCACGAACGCAACACTTATGGAGGATTCTGGGGAGGATGTAGGGAAATGAGATGGTTTTTCCCTTGGAACTGGGATTGGGCTTGTAACTTGTCTGTGGTCATCCTTCATGGAGGGGACATCAGGGGAAGGTGATTTACCGAATTCCACCGAGTCTTCGCCAGATGGACTGGATGGAGGAGGTAGATTTTGGGAAGACACTAAAGTCACAAAGAAAGTTTGAAGGATACCAGTGATTTGGGAAAAGATTGAGAAGCTGCTGTATGCAAAGATTTGCCAGTAGAACTTGACACTCTCTTCCTTTTTTTTTGCGGGAGGAGTGTCAAAATGTGTTCCCTTGTGTACAGATGGGTGATTGGATGATGAAGAAGGTGGGCGCTGTGGAGTGTCCGGGACATCTTCTCCTTAAGATTCTGTTATTTCTATTTCAGAATCAATTAATGAGTGAGAAGATGGTCTCGAATGACGGGGCTCTTGAGTCGTGTGCTATTTTTTGTCAGCCAAAGGAGGTGGCTGACAAAATTAAGGCTAAAAGAACAGCATTCAAGAAATATAAAAGATCCCAAAGGGAGGAGCAAAAAGAACAATATTTGATTCAACTGAGGGAGACAAAGAAATTAATCAAGTCGGAAAAAAGTCAAGCGGAAGAGAGGATTGCCAAGGAGATAGCAAATGTTGCTTACCTGATGTAACAGGTGTTCTCACAGGACAGCAGGATGTTAGTCCTCACAAATGGGGTGACATCGAGGATGGAGCCCACCACGGAAAACTTCTGTCAAAGTTTAAACAGAACTTTGACTGGCCCCTACTGGGCATGCCCAGCAAGGCACTGACCCTGCAGCCAGCAGGGGTCTCCCTTCAGTCTGATTTTCAAAGCTACAGGCAGTGCCTAGAAAGTAAAAATAAAACGAACCCAACACCGCGGGGAGGCGGGCGGGTTTCGTGAGGACTAACATCCTGCTGTCCTGTGAGAACACCTGTTACATCAGGTAAGCAACATTTGCTTTCTCACAGGACAAGCAGGATGGTTGTCCTCACAAATGGGTGAGTACCGAGCTGAAGATGTCCCGACTTGCACCAAATGAACCCAATGGTGTGCAGCAGGCACAACAACTGAGGAGAATTTGGGAAAGGGCATCCGCACCCTACCGGGTAGGTGGAAGGGTGTTGGTACATCAGGATGGAAAAAGGTTACGCAAGACAGACTGGCCAAAGATGGAGTCCTGTCTTCCAGCCTTGTCCAAACAATAATGGGCTGCAAAAGTATGGAGAGAACTCCAGGTTGCAGCTTTGCAGATGTCCGGAAGCGGCACCGATCGAAGGTGTGCCACTGACGTCGCCATGGCCCTCACAGAGTGTGCTTTAACACGGTCTTGAAAAGGAATGCCAGCTTGCTCATAGCAAAAAGAAATGCAGTCCGCCAACCAGGAAGAAAGAGCCTGCTTACCCACAGGTTGTCCCAACTTATTAGGATGGAAAGAGACGAATAATTGAGTGCTCTTCCTGTGGGAAACTGTACGGTCTAGGTAAAAAGCTAGAGCCCGTTTACAGTCTAGGGTATGCAGAGTCTGCTCTCCAGAGTTGGAGTGGGGCCTGGGAAAAAAGATAGGTAGTACGATAGATTGATTGATATGAAACTCCGAAACTACCTTAGGTAAAAATTTAGGGTGAGTGCGGAGTACCGCCCGGTCCTGCAGGAGCTTAGTGTAAGGCGGATAGGTAACTAGGGCCTGTAATTCACTAACCCTGCGAGCTGAAGTAACAGCCAAAAGGAATAACACTTTCCAAGTGAGATATTTCAAGTCACAGGAGTGCAGAGGTTCGAAAGGAGGTTTCATTAGACGACCAAGAACCAGGTTAAGGTCCCAGGATGGGGCCGGAGGACGCAAGGGTGGCTTTAGATGGAGTAAGCTCTTAAGAAAGCGTGTTACTAGGGGTTGTACTGAAATAGGATTACCCCCAATACCCTTATGGAAGGCGGCTACCGCACTGACATGCATTCTGATAGAAGAGGTTTTAAGACCTGATTCAGAGAGATGCCATAAATAGTCCAAGAATTTGGAGATTGGACAGGAAAGGGGATCAAGGGACTGAGAAGTGCACCATGAAGTGTACCTTTTCCATTTGTATGAGTAAGACTTTCTTGTGGAAGGCTTTCGTGAAGCTATCAGGACTCGAGAAACGGAATCTGAAAGGTTAAATGGTTGAAGGACTAACCTTTCAACATCCATGCCGTCAGGGACAAGGCTTGGAGGTTGGGATGGAGGAGGCATCCGTCGTTTTGAGTGAGCAGATGCGGGTCCATTCCCAGAGGAATGTGCCTGCGGATGGAGAGATCCTGGAGTATTGGAAACCATACTTGGCGTGGCCAGTAAGGTGCTATCAGGATCATGGTTCCTCCGTCCTGGCGTAGCTTCACGAGAGTCCTTGACACAAGAGGGAGTGGAGGGAATGCATAGAGCAGACCGGTTGTCCACTTGAGGGAGAAAGCATCCCTCGGCCGAGAGTGCTGGCTCCGAATGAGAGAGCAGTAATCGTGCACTTTGTGGTTCTGAGGGGACGCAAAGAGGTCTATGCGGGGAGAACCCCACTTGTGAAACAGAGAGGTCGCTACCAGAGGATCGAGTGACCACTCGTGTGGGTGGAAGACTCGGCTCAGCTGGTCTGCCAATACATTGTCTACTCCCGGCAGGTAAGTGGCCCTGAGGTACATGGAGTGGGAGAGGGCTTCCGCCCAGATCTGCGCAGCTTCCTGACACAGAAGGAAGGAGCCTGTGCCTCCCTGCTTGTTTATGTACCACATGGCCACTTGGTTGTCCGTCTGGATTAAGATTATCTGATGAAAGAGATGATCTTTGAAAGTGCGGAGCGCATAGCGGATTGCTCGAAGTTCCAGGAAATTTATCTGGTGTTCGGCTTCCTCTTTGGACCATAACCCTTGGGTTTGAAAGTCGTCCACATGGGCTCCCCAACCGATGTGAGAAGCGTCGGTGGTTAGGATTACTTGCGGATCCGGTGGAAGAAAAGGTAAGCCCTGAAGGAGGTTGACCTGAGTCGTCCACCAGGTTAAGGATAGGCGCAGCGCTTGTGTGACTGTGACTATGGAGGACAGAGGCTGAAAAGCTTGAATCCATTGGTGTTGTAGAGTCCATTGTGTTACTCTCATGGCTAGTCGGGTCATGGGAGTGACTTGAACCGAGGATGCCATGTGTCCTAGGAGAATGAGGAACTGGCGAGCCGTGGCAGTGTTCTGAGACTGGAGCTGGCGAGCCAGAGACATTAGGGTGTGGACCCTCTGAAGTGGAAGGTAAGCCTTTGCCTGTAAGGTGTCCAAGTCTGCTCCAATGAAGAATAAGGTTTGAGACGGGACTAAGCAAGATTTCTCGTAATTGACAAGAAACCCTAAGGAAAGGAGTGTTTGAATTGTCAATTTTAGGGAGGATTGAGCTATCTGTTGGGTGGAGGCCCTGATTAGCCAATCGTCCAGGTAGGGGTAGACGTGGACACCTTCCTTCCTTAAGAATGCTGCTACCACTACGAGACATTTGGTAAAGACTCGTGGGGCAGAAGCCAGACCGAAAGGTAGGACACGGTATTGATAATGGTCGTGGCCTACGAGAAACCGCAGATATTTGCGATGGGATTGTGTGATCGCAATGTGGGTATAAGCGTCCTTGAGGTCGAGAGAGCACAGCCAATCCCCTCTTTGTAGCAGAGGGAGCAGTGCACCTAGGGTTACCATTTTGAACTTCTCTCTTTGAAGGTATTTGTTGAGGGCTCGAAGGTCCAAAATGGGACGTAGTCCCCCTGATTTCTTTGGTATTAGGAAGTATCTGGAATAGAATCCCTTGCCTCGTTGAGAGGGAGGAACGGGTTCTATAGCATTTGATTGCAGAAGAAGAGACACTTCCTGTTGTAATTGAGCCAAATGGGTGGATAGACTCCACGCTTGAAGAGGCGGGGAGTCTGCCGGAAGAGTTATGAAGTTGAGGTGGTAACCCTGTGCGATAATTGTTAGCACCCACTGATCTGAGGTGATCTGTAACCAAGGTTGTAGAAAATGGTACAGTCGACCTCCTACAGGAATGTCTGGAAGAGGGGTTTGGCATGTGTTCCCTACAAGGGAGTCAAAGGCCAGCCGCAGGCCCCGGTGGAGGGGCTACAGTAGGCCTTTGTTTCCTAGGCTGACGCGGCTGAGGCCTAGTAGAGGATCGAGCTGGACGAGGCCTGGCCGATGGGAGGGTAGTAACGGCGTGGCCGAAAGAACGACTTCTTAGAGTCCTTCTTAAGTGGTTGTTTGGAGGAAACCTCAGACGGAACAGAAGAAAGTTGTTTCAACGTCTCGTGGTGATCTTTTAATTCAGCTACAATTTGCTGAATTTGTTCCCCAAACAAATTGTCCCCTAAGCAGGGTAAATCCGCTAAACGATCCTGGACTTCTGGGCGAAGGTTGGATGATTTTAACCAAGCCCAACGTCTGGCCGAAATGGCAGTAGCTGAAACCTTTGTGGAGGCATCAAAGATGTCATAAGCCGTTCTGATCTCGTGCTTCCCTGCTTCAAACCCTTTGTTAAGAAGGGCCTGAAGCTGTGGCTGATATTGGTCAGGTAATGTGTCAGCAAAATCTTGCATCTGTTTAAGGATGGCTCTGTTATATTGCGTCATGTAGAGTTGATATGAGGCTATGCGAGAAATCAGCATAGCTCCATGGTACACTTTCCGTCCCACACTGTCCAGGAATTTATAGTCCTTGACCGGCGGAGTGGAGGAGTGTGGCTTTAGACGCTTGGCCTTTCTTTGTGCGGACTCAACCACAACAGAGCGATGATCCAGTTGAGGCTTTTGAAAGCCTGGTGCTGACTGGACGAGGTATGTGGAGTCAGCCTTCTTGTTAACTGGTGATACAGATGAAGGAGATTCCCAGTTTTTCTTTAAGAGATCGAGAAACACCTGGTGAATGGGGATGGAAGCGATGATTTTTGGAGCATCCAAAAATTGAAGCAGTTCCATCATCTGGTGTCTGTCATCGGTCTCAGATTGCAGCTGAAAAGGTACAATTTCGGACATCTCCTTTACAAAATTAATAAAGGAGAGATCCTCTGGAGGAGATCTTTTTCTACTCTCTGTAGGAGAAGGCGGTGATGGTAAATCTGTGTCAGAAGATGTATCATCACCCCAGGTATCATAGGGATCACTTGGGGGTTGAAGCCCCGATGGACCAGGTTGAGGATCCAAAGGCATCGAAGGAAACCTTGGAGGAACCGGTGGTACAATCGGTACTGGGAACGGCATCGAGGGTTTCGGTGCTGCCGATGGAGTCGGTGCCGGTCTTGGAACCGAGGGAGTCAAAGGATAAATCGGTGGAGATATTCGAGAAGGCACCGATGGGACCACCCCGGAAGGGGGAATCAGGAACGGTGTTTCTCCCGCCGATGAAAATCCAGTCGGAGACGATGGCGCTGTCGGTGCTACTGGAATCATCGATGGAAGGGCATGTACAAGTGCCTCCATACGTTGTAGTAGCGGTGCCAGCGCTTCCACCAAAGGTTCGGTGGTCGGTTCCTTCCTCGGTGGCGGAGTCGGTGCCGGGGTCGATGCCGGTGGCGGTGCCGGAATCGGTGCCGGAGACGGTGCCAATGGAGGTTGGAATTTTTGCATCGCTTTCTCGATGGCCTCCTGGACCAGCCGGTCCAGTTCTGCCCGGAGACCAGGGGTAACAATACCCGGCTCGACGGGAGAGGGAGGCTGAGGCAGAGCCGGAGGGACCACCGTAACCGGTGGGATCACGGCTCCCACACCCCGAGAGGGTGAGGGTTTCCTCGATGCCTGCGAACGAGACGTGGACGGTGCCAAGTCTGATCGAGGCCTCTTAGTCGGTGGCTCGGCTTGTTCAGAGGTCGATGACTGTGGATCCTCGACAGGCCGAGACTTGTGCCGTCGATGGCGATGCTTGTCCTTCCGGTCTCCTCGCCCATCCGGGGAGGGGACAGGAGTCGACGGCCGAGAAGTCATCGATGGTGGACGGTCACCGGAGGGTTGACGATGGTGGTGCAACTTCGACAGTGCCGGTTCCGATGACGTCGATGCTATCGATGGCGTTGGGGTGGGTGCATGGAAGAGGAGCCCCATCTTCTCCATCCTGGCTTTGCGACCCTTAGGTGTCATTAGGGCACATTTGGTGCAAGTCAGGACATCATGCTCACTTCCCAAACACAAAACACAAACCCTATGGGGGTCAGTGATTGACATAGTCCGGGTACAATCCGGGCATCGACGGAACCCCGTCGCCATGGCTTAAGGCCAAATTTAGTCGCGGGCTCGGTAATTGCCAACAGGCCTCAAGGGCCAAATTCGACGGTAGTCGAAGAAAAAAGGCAAAAAACTTACCGGTTTCCGCGGAGGTGACAAAAATTTGTCGAAGGGAGACCCCTGAGGGGCAAATTTTCTTCGGAAAGAAAAATACCGAATTCCTGTCAGGAACGTGGTAAGAGAGCTCCTTTCACCGCGTGGCAACTGCTGCGCGGAAAAAAGAAGACTGAAGGGAGACCCCTGCTGGCTGCAGGGTCAGTGCCTTGCTGGGCATGCCCAGTAGGGGCCAGTCAAAGTTCTGTTTAAACTTTGACAGAAGTTTTCCGTGGTGGGCTCCATCCTCGATGTCACCCCATTTGTGAGGACAACCATCCTGCTTGTCCTGTGAGAAAAAGAATGGTAACAAAACATTTTTCAGATATATCAGTGAAAAGAGAGAAGTTCAAAGCGGTATAGTGAAATTGAAAGGTGGAAATGATCAATGCGTGGAGAGAGACGAAGAAATGGCAGATATATTAAACGAATACTTCAGTTCTGTGTTCACTAAAGAAGATCCTGGAGAAGGACCATCTCTAGACAGCAAGAAACTGGAAGGAAGTGGAATAGACGAAAACCCTTTTACAGTAGAAAATGTATGGGAAGAGATAAAGAATCTGAAAGTGGACAAAGCCATGGGACCTGATGGGATTCATCCAAGGATAATGAGGGAGCTCAGAGATGTGCTGGCGGGTCCGCTGTGTGACCTGTTCAATAGATCCCTAGAAACAGGAGTGGTGCCAAGTGATTGGAGAAGAGCGGTGGTGGTCCCGCTTCACAAGAGTGGGAACAGAGAGGAGGCTGGTAACTACAGACCGGTTAGCCTCACTTCGGTGGTGGGAAAAGTAATGGAGTCACTGTTGAAAGTGAGAATAGTGAACTATCTACAGTCCGGAGAATTACTGGACCTGAGGCAGCATGGATTCACCAGGGGAAGATCCTGTCAGACAAATCTGATTGACTTTTTTGACTGGGTAACCAAGGAATTGGATCGAGGAAGAGCGCTCAATGTCATCTACTTAGATTTCAGCAAAGCTTTTGATACGGTTCCGCATAGGAGACTGGTGAATAAAACAAGAAGCTTAGGAGTGAGTGCAGAGTTGGTGACCTGGATTGCAAACTGGTTGACGGACAGAAGACAATGTGTGATGGTAAATGGAACTTTCTCTGAAGAGAGAGCGGTTTTAAGTGGTGTACCGCAAGGATCGGTGTTGGGACTGGTCCTGTTCAATATCTTTGTGAGCGACATTGCGGACGGGATAGAAGGTAAGATTTGTCTTTTTGCGGACGACACTAAGATCTGCAACAGAGTGGACATGCCGGAAGGAGTGGAGAGAATGAGACGGGATTTAAGGAAACTGGAAGAGTGGTCGAAGATATGGCAGCTGAGATTCAATGCCAAGAAGTGCAAAGTCATGCATATGGGGAGTGGAAATCCGAATGAACTGTATTCGATGGGGGGGGGAAGGCTGATGTGCACGGAGCAGGAGAGAGACCTTGGGGTTATAGTGTCTAATGATATGAAGTCTGCAAAGCAATGCGACAAGGCGATAGCAAAAGCCAGAAGAATGCTGGGCTGCATAGAGAGAGGAATATCGAGTAAAAAAAGGGAAGTGATTATCCCCTTGTACAGGTCCTTGGTGAGGCCTCACCTGGAGTACTGTGTTCAGTTCTGGAGACCGTATCTACAAAGAGACAGAGACAAGATTGAAGCGGTACAGAGAAGGGCGACCAGAAAGGTGGAGGGTCTTCATCGGATGTCATACGAGGAGAGATTGAAGAATCTAAATATGTACACCCTGGAGGAAAGGAGGAGCAGGGGTGATATGATTCAGACTTTCAGATACTTGAAAAACTTTAACGATCCAAAGACAACGACAAACCTTTTCAGTCAGAAAAAAATCAGCAGAACCAGGGGTCACAAGCTGAGGCTCCAAGGAGGAAGACTAAGAACCAATGTCAGGAAGTATTTCTTCACAGAGAGAGTGGTGGATGCCTGGAATGCCCTTCCGGAGGAAGTGGTGAAGTCCAAAACTGTGAAGGACTTCAAAGGGGTGTGGGATAAACACTGTGGATCCATCAGGTCTAGAGGACGTGTATAAAGAGGAGGCAGCAAAACACTGCACGGAGCGGCAGTAGCCACAGAGGCATTCACGGAGTGGGATGCCAGTGGCCAGTGGTTGGTGTTCCACCTTCATGGAGCGGAAGGATGGAGGGCTGCCATCTCCAAATTAAAAAAAGAAAAAAAAACAAAAAACTGGGATGGGTTCATGGGCTATAGATATTACCAATTATTAGGATTTTCAATATTTGATGATAGTTAATGCAGAGATTACTTACCTGATAATCTCGTTTTCCTTAGTGTATGCAGATGGACTCAAAACAAGTGGGTATAGTGTGCTCGTGCTAGAAGTAGGAGACGGATCTGACGTCAGCACGGGTACATATACCCCCCGCAGGAAGTGCAGCAATTCAGTAATCTTCCTTGCAAAAGCTGTATGGATATATGTGTAGCTGACCGATCGATTAAATGAACAGGATTACCCTGACAGATTGATAGTAGCTGGAGACCGCCAGTGTTCTCAACCGGAAGGCGTCGACACCCGGCAGGGTGGATGGCCTATTATAAGAAACATGGCTTACCATGAGTCGGTGAATCCCCATGTATGCCGGCAGCCGGGCGGGATGCTGAGTCCATCTGCATACACTAAGGAAAACGAGATTATCAGGTAAGTAATCTCTACATTTCCTAGCGTGTAGCAGATGGACTCAAAACAAGTGGGATGTACAAAAGCTACTCCCGGACTGGGCAGGAGGCTGCCCGAGGTCCGTTCAGGATTGCCCTCGCAAATGCTGTGTCCTCCCTGGCCTGGACGTCCAGACGGTAGAATCTGGAGAAGGTATGGAGGGAGGACCACGATGCCGCTTTACATATCTCTGCAGGCGACAGCATCCTAGTTTCTGCCCAAGAGGCCGCTTGCGCTCTGGTAGAGTGAGCCTTGACCCGTACAGGTGGTGGTTTTCCTGCCTCTATGTAGGCTGCCTTGATAACTTTTTTGATCCAGCGGGCGATGGTTGCCCGTGAGGCCGCTTCCCCTTGGCTCTTCCCGCTGTGAAGGACGAACAGGTGGTCCGTCTTTTGTACTGCTTCTGACATTTCCAGGTATCTGGACAGTAGCCTGCCGATGTCGAGATGGCGTAGTATTCGACGTTCTTCTGACTTCTTCAAACCTTCCGTGGTGGGCAAGGATATGGTTTGGTTGAGGTGGAAGTGTGAGACTACTTTGGGTAAGAAGGAAGGAACCGTGCGAAGATGGATAGCAACTGGAGTGATTCGGAGAAACTGATCACGGCAGGCAGCGCCTGTAGCTCTGAGATGCGGCGTGCTGAGCATACGGCCAGCAGGAACACCATCTTCAAGGTCAACAAACGGAGGGACAGGCCTCGAAGGCTAGGAATTCCAAAACTAGGTTGAGGTTCCACAAGGGCACTGGCCACTTCAGTGGCGGGCGAATGTGTTTGACTCCTTTCAGGAAACGTGAAAGGTCTGGGTGTGTGGCAATGCTGTTGCCGTCACTCCGGGGACCATAGCAGGATAGCGCTGCCACCTGAAACTTGATGGAATTGAGGGACAGACCCTTCTGAAGTCCATCTTGCAGGAAATCCAAAATGATAGGGAGTTTAGCGGCATGTAGATTGGTGCCGTGAGATTCGCACCAGGCTTCAAATACTCTCCAGATCCTTATATATGTTAGTGATGTGGAGAACTTGCGTGCTCGGAGGAGTGTATCTATTACCGGCCCCGAGTATCCTCTTTTCTTCAGTTTAGCCCTCTCAATGGCCAGACCGTAAGAGAGAATTGAGCTGGATCCTCGTGGAGGATGGGACCTTGCCGCAGCAGGTCCCTGTGTGGAGGCAGTGGATTCCCTGCCAGTAGTCTTCTCATGTCTGCGTACCAGGGTCTTCTTGGCTAGTCCGGGGCCACTAGAAGAACTAGTCCTCTGTGCCGCTGAATCTTGTGTATAATGGCGCCCAGCAGGGGCCATGGAGGAAAAGCATATAGCAGGATCCCCTGAGGCCATGGCTGTACCAGGGCATCGATCCCCTGGGATAGAGGATCCCGGCTGCGGCTGAAATACCTGGGTACTTGAGCATTGGACCTGTCCGCTAGTAGGTCCATGCCCGGCATCCCCCACTGATCCACAATCATCTGGAAAGCTGTGGGAGACAGCTGCCATTCCCCCGGGTTTAGGCTTTCTCTGCTGAGGAAGTCTGCCGTGGTGTTGTCCTTCCCGGCGATGTGGACGGCGGAGATGTCCTGGAGATTTGCTTCCGCCCAAGTCATCAGGGGGGCTATTTCTAGGGATACCTGTCGGCTTCTGGTTCCACCCTGTCGGTTGATGTATGCCACTGTGGTGGCATTGTCCGACATCACTCTGACCGCTCTGTTTCGAAGTCTGTGGGCAAATCGCAGGCATGCTAGCCTGACTGCCCGTGCCTCTAGTCTGTTTATGTTCCACCCCGACTCTTCTCTGTTCCACCGCCCTTGGGCTGTGAGTTCTTCGCAGTGTGCTCCCCATCCGTTCAGGCTGGCATCTGTCATGAGCAGGGTCCAGGTTGGGGAGGACATTCTTGACCCCCGGCTCATGTGGCCGGGCTGCAACCACCACCGTAGCTGATTCCGCACTCTGGCTGGTAGAGGTAGGTGTACCGTGTAGTTCTGTGATTGTGGGCTCCACCGAGATAGGAGAGTGCGTTGTGATGGTCTCATATGAACCCGCGCCCATGGTATCACCTCCAGAGTGGATGCCATAAGGCCGAGGATCTGTAGGTAATCCCAAGCTGTGGGCCGGGTGGCGCTCAGCAGGGCCACCAGGCAAATCCGGAGCTTTGATCTCCTCATGGGGGTCAGGCTGACCTTGTCTTCCTTGGTGTCGAATCGGACTCCTAGGTATTCCAGTGACTGCGAGGGCTGAAGGGAGCTCTTGTTCGTGTTGACTACCCATCCTAGGCTTTCCAGTAGAGTTATGACTCTGCTGGTTGCTTGGTGGCTTTCTTCCGGTGATTTTGCTCTGATCAGCCAATCGTCCAGGTAGGGATGAACGAGGATTCCTTCCTTCCTGAGTGCTGCTGCCACCACTACGATTACCTTGGTGAACGTCCGGGGTGCAGTGGCTAACCCGAAGGGTAGTGCCCGGAACTGGTAGTGTTGATTCAGGACCTTGAAGCGTAGGTAGCGCTGGTGTTCCTGATGAATTGGGATGTGTAAATAGGCCTCCGACAGGTCCAGGGATGTAAGGAACTCTCCTGGTTATATTGCACGTATGACCGAACGTAGGGTTTCCATGCAGAAGCGTGGGATCCTTAGGTGTTGGTTGACCAATTTGAGGTCCAGGATGGGCCTGAATGTACCCTCTTTCTTGGGAACAATAAAGTAAATGGAGTAATGTCCAGTATTTATTTCCCGTGTAGGTACCGGGGTTATGGCCTCGAGGGCCAGGAGTCTGGTCAGTGTAGCTTCTACTGCCGCCCTCTTGCGGGGGGCGTGGCAGGGAGATTCCATGAACTTGTCCGGAGGGGTTCGAAAGAAGTCCAGGTAGTACCCCTCTCGGATGATGGCTAGGACCCACTTGTCCGAAGTTATCTCGACCCATCTGCGGTAGAATAGGGTTAGCCTGCCCCCTATGGCTTCTTCCCTTGGATGGGTCGGCTGAATCTCATTGTGGGGTGCGGCTGGGGCCTGGACCCGAGCCGGTTCCCCTCTTGTTGTGCTTGTTCCGAAAGGGCTGGTTCCTGCCCATAGGGCGGGGCACTTGATAGTTGTTCTTGTAAGGGTTGAAGCACTGGGGGCTTCTGCCTCTGGTGGACCTGGGGAAGGGACGCTGGTTTCTCTTCGCCTTGTCCTCCGGCAGGCGAGGTAATGGGGAGTCGCCCCATTTGTTGGCCAGTTTCTCTAGTTCGCTGCCGAAGAGGAGAGATACTTTGAAGGGCATTCTCGTGAGGCGTGTCTTGGAGGAGGATTCAGCAGACCAATTTCGAAGCCAGAGTTGTCTCCTGGCTTGCACTGTGGACGACACTCCTCTGGCTGCTGTGCGCACTAGATCGGATGCCACATCCGTGAGGAATGATAGTGCTGATTCCATGTCTTCTCCCGGGGTGTTGTTCCTGGCTTGGGATAAACAGGAACGTGTCACCACGGTGCAGCAGGCCGCAATCTGCAGGGACATGGCTGCCACCTCAAATGATTGTTTCAGTATGGCTTCCAGGTGCCGGTCGTGTGCATCCTTTAGTGCCGCTCCTCCCTCCACTGGGATGGTAGTGCGCTTAGTGACCGCGCAGACTATGGCGTCCACTCTAGGGCATGCCAGAAGCTCCTTGGTCGCTGGGTCCAGGGGGTACATGGCTGATAAGGCTTGGCCCCCTTTGAATGAGGACTCCGGTGCATTCCACTCCAGGTCAATTAGCTGTTGTGCCGCCTGTAAGAGAGGAAAATGGCGAGACTTCTGTCGCAGGCCCTCCAGCAGGGGGTTCATTCTAGGTTCCCCCGCGGTGCCTTGGCCCGGGATAGCGAGTTCCGATAGGCATTGGGATACAAGGTCCGGAAGCTCATCCTCTGAGAAGAAACGTCTCATGGTTCGGTGTGGCTCTGTCCCCGAGGGAAGTTCTCCCTCCTCAAGGGGCTCGACTTCCTCCTCGGAGAAATCCGTGTCCCCCTAGGTGGGGCTTCTGGGTGGTAAGAGCCTGTGCCTAGGCCTCGAGGGTCCTGGGGCGTGAGGGTCTTCCGGTGGTGCATATGGCTGGTCCGCCTGGGGTTCAGTTTGCATCTTGACAAAGGCGTGAATCCCCTTAAACAACTCTACCCAAGAGATCGACGCTGGGTCTAGGTTGAGGGTCGCCGGTTCCCTGGGGGTCCCCGTTTGTGGGATGGACTCACTGGGGCCTGCTAGGTCCGGGGTGCCTCCTGAGGAGCTAGCACTGGGTCCCGGGTGGGACTGGCCCTGACCTGGATCTCCCAGGGCCTCCTCACAGTGTGCGCATAGGGTGTCTGCTTCCTCGCTCTTTGCGGCTCTGATATGGCATGCTGGGCAGAGGCCTTGAGCTTTTATTCCTGTTTCTGGAGGTGCCATTTCTGTGGGCTCGTATGTTCTTATGCGCTCCATTGCGTCTGATATGTGCGCGCAGATGTGCGTCTAGCCGTAGATGTGCGCCTTGTAATGTGCGCGTAACTTATGCGCATAAGGTTTTATGTGCGCCTAAGATTATGCGCACAAATAATTTTGTGCGCTTAGCTTAATTTGTGCGCTCTGATCGGATGGCGAGCGGCGCGGCGAAACAAGGCCAAGATGGCGACGGCGAGCGTGCGGGCAATATGGCTACCTCCTCTGAGGGTCTCCACGTGGGCAGACCCTGGAACAGCCAGGGCCTAGCCCTGCTAAGGCGGATCAACCCGGTGGCACAGCTTCCAATCGCCGACCTGTGTTCTTCCTCGATCTTCAGAGACCGGATTAAGTAGAAGATTTCCACCTTACCTTGTCTTCGGCGTTTCCCACTTTCGCTCCGGGTGGTCTCCGGCTGCGGGGGGAGAGGGCAAATACCTTCACCGCCGCGCTCGAGGGGATGCACCCGTTCCTCTCAGCCGCGCCTGAGATCGGGGGCTAAGTCTTCGCCGCGATTCGGCCACCGGACCGAGGCTGCCTCTGCGCCGCGCCTGAGGATTCGGGGGCTAGGTCCCTGCCGCGAATCGGCCACCGGACCGAGGCTCACCTCCGAGGGACCACAGAAATCACCTCGGGAAACTCAACTGGGGGAGAGACCCGAGGGTATCACCGCAGGAGTGCGGGGCTCGTCTTCAGGTGGGTTTCTTCTTTAAATTTCTTTAATTTTGGTCTAACGATCTGAGAGCGTGCAGATAGTCCCTAATTGCTATGGAGACGGAAAATACTGGGGAGCTGCACTTCCTGCAGGGGTATATGTACTAGGGGCTGACGTCAGATTGAAATCTGATCCGTCTCCAACTGCTAACAGGAGTACACTATACCCATTGGTCCTGAGTCCATCTGCTACACGCTAGGAAACTCACCTTGGCACAGGGGTCCACACATGCAACACAGTAGCTTTAGTGCAGATTATATTGGCCTCAGCGACAGTAAAAAAAAAAGTTCAAAATTTGAAGATAAGAACAGGAGAGACAGAAGAGGCGTCCATGTGAAGCGCAGACAAAAACAGACTGAGGAAACTCTAAGGCAATACCCATGTAAAACTTCCACACATGCTCAGTAGTACTCAAGGCTTTACTAACTTGTGTTCCGTTCAGAGCTGCCAGATAATGTCATCCACAGATCATGTCTACTTCATCCCTGCTGATTGACAGAAAAATGACTTTGAAAATTACCCTTAGGGAGA
Source organism: Rhinatrema bivittatum (assembly GCF_901001135.1). Lineage (NCBI taxonomy): Eukaryota > Metazoa > Chordata > Amphibia > Gymnophiona > Rhinatrematidae > Rhinatrema > Rhinatrema bivittatum. Next base: position 521,851,092 of record NC_042617.1, read on the forward strand.
GTAATTTTCAAAGATGGGAATGTCTGCAGGTGCTTTTACCCACACACTTTCCACAAATTTTCTAAATGAAAGTATGCGCATATGTTCATTTTGAAAATTCTAAGAAAATACACATACAAGCTTCCCTCCAACTGCTCCCCACCATATCTTTTTTGCATGCATAAAAGTTTGCACAAAATTGGCTATGTGCATAATTTTTGTATGCAAAGACTGGCAAATATTCAATGAACCATTTAGCTTGCATAAAAAACAGTGTTTAGGAGCATAAATGGCTTTGAAAATTATTCCCTGTATGTATGCATGTATTACATATATGCATGGGAGATGTATTATTCAAGTCTTTGATGTGGCTCTCAAAAGATTTTGGTCAAAGAATCGAATAGGTTGCAGAGCCTTGACATATAGCAAAACATGCACATTCCTAAATGTATAATCCGAAGCAAAGTTCCTGGAGGAAAAGTGCATAAATCACTAATGGGGTCATTTATCAAAGGCCTCTATCGCATGTGAAAAGGCCCTTTTCGCATGCAATAGCATGCAAATTAGGGGGAGGGGAGGAGTTGGGGCAGGGAGGAGGCAGAGTCGGCAGTGTCTTTGCTGCCGGCGATAACATTACCAACGTTATCGTCGGCAGTAACGCGCCAAATAGCACCACGTTTCACGGTGGCGCTATTCGGTGCGAAAGCCAGCAGCCGGCGCACCGCAGGCTTTTGCAGGCCCGCCCCTTCACCCCCGCCTTCGCTGGATTCATCATTCAGCAATGAATGATGAATCCAGGCCTAAGATGGACTTGAGGAATTCTACTGTTTATCGACCTTTTTAAAACCTGCCACAGCTTGCAACCTGGATTAGCCACTGCTGGAAACAGTATAGCAAGCAATGGACCTTTGGTCTAACTATGGAAAATCTTAATGTTCTTCAGAAACAGGAAAATTCCCTGGAAGTTTAACCTCTCTCCTTCACCCATTCCTCCTCTTTCTTTAACATCCCATCTCCTCTTCTGTTCCTTACTGTTCTCAAATTAACATATCCTTACCTGGATGGCTCCATTTCCAAATCCAACAGCTAGCTGCTTTCCACTAGGAGAGAAATGCAGGCTGTAGATACTGTGAAAATCCTTACTGAGAGGAACATGGTATCGAACACAGAGCCCAGAGTGTGGTAGCTCCTCTTCTTCATCAGATGCATCTCCACTCTCATCTGAGCTCCCCAGTTCCTTCGATAACAAGATAGCTTCTTTTATCCTCCGTGACATGTTGATAAAGATCTAACTCCAGTTTCTATATAAAAATATACAGAGAGAATACATAATGGCTGCTCATTAAATAGTGTATTCTCATTATTCATGAGTAAAGGAATAATTATCCATGGCTGTTTGTCTAAATGAATGAATTATCAAAAAAAGTGTGAAACAAAAATACAAAATTGTTTTGTGGATACTCTCCTCTTCAAAACAAAACAGTAAAAATAAAATTTTTACTGAATGGATAATTTTGCATTCTGTTTATGTTAGATATAAATGCTTATGCCTACTGAACTAATGTAGCTTAATGAACTTGATCTCAAAGCTAAGTAAGAGCCTACTGTAACTTTCTGGTTGTTTTGGTCTATTAATGTGTTTGTGATGTCATCAGCTACTGTGAAAACAATTAATTCTGTGACATCAATTACATCTAATTGACTCAAAAATGGCCTGCTGCATAACTGCATCAGTAAGAAAAAGTATCATCCTTTGACAATGATGTGGTTTGAATCAGAGAATTCCCATGAGCAAGAAAATAAAAGAAAACTATTCATCATACAGCTGTTTCCTTTTTTATTCATTAGCAGTCATTAAATATGCATATATACCGAATTTCAGCTTAAGATCAATCATAATTTTAAAGAAATAAAGATCAAGTTATTTTAATACTTGTATCAAAATCTTCTACCCAAGGACACATATTATATGGTACAACAGCCAACTTGTTTAAAAAACTGAAAAAAAAAAAAGAACTATTTCATAGCAAATTTCCAAACAGAAGGTAATATTCAGCCATTGACTGGCTTGTAACCAGATAAAACTTATCCAGCTAACTTTAGCAGGATATTGAACAGCACAGTTGCACCTCTAAATATAACCATCTTAAAGTCAGATATCTAAGTTTATCTGGCTGGCTTTAGGATTACTGTACAGAACATTCAGGGTTAGTCAGTTAATTTATTTGGCTAACTCTGAATTTCGGAGTTAGCCAGATAACTTATCCAGCTAACTTAACTCCTTCCTAGAATGCCCCTTATGTCAGGGGTGGGCAAACTATGGCCCGTGAAACAAATCCGCCAATCACATCTCTCTGCCAGCCACCTCTCTCTTGTAAAATGTACAATATGTGTGGCTCATCAATGCTCCTAGTTGCCTGCCCGAGTATCGCCCTTCATGATGCAACAAACTGTGTGACACTGGGCCTTGACTGTTGTCAGTCACAGGCAAGTCAGAGAGCGGTATTATTTAATTACACGTTGGCGGGGTTCCCACACCCCTGCCAGCAAGAAGAGGCCCTGCACCCCACTAGCAAGAAGAGGCCCCATGGAATGAAATGCTAGTGGGGTTTCTATCCCCTGACAGAAAGAAGAGGCCCTTGCACAGTGGTGGGCCTGAAGCTGACCTGCCAGCAGGCTTCCAGCACTCAGCCAGCAGGAAGATGATGATGACCTGGAGAGCCAGGGTGAGAAGGGTTATAAGTAAGGGAAGGAAAGGAGGTGAGTGTGGTAACAGGAAGGAAGAAGAGAAAGTGAATGGGGGGAGGGAGGAGGGGGTATGTGAAAGAGGGAAAGGAAGAGAGTGGAGAGAGAGGAGGGAGGAGGGAGAAGGTGTGTGAAAACAGATCAGCCTATCTTTAAAACACTTAATTTTATCACTTGGAGCTTAAAAAAGCTAAAATATATTACATTTCCAAACAGATAAATTAACATAAAATTTCCTGAAACAACTGTTTCAGGTTATTAAGCAGTTTGCTGCAAAAGATAATGAATTCTCTTCTAGAGAAGTAGGTTTAAAGGCAAAGGTTCTCTTTTTTTTTTTTGTGAGGAAAAATTTAAATTTAAGATTAATCAAGAATTGGGCCTAGTTATATTTGTGAGGAATGGATTTGAAGAAACCAAGGCACTGGTAGAATTAAACTGAATGCTTTTAAAAAAAACTTCAGAATTTGAAAGCAGGAAAACTCTGGCCTCTAGAAGGCTACCTTTTTCAGACCTAGACCCAATGTTTTCAAACAGGCCGATGCAATACCGTACTCTGCAGCCAGCGCATAGCTCAGCTCACATCCATAACCCCCGATGCAAAACAGGGGTTAGCGCATCCAAAACATGCATCTAATCAAGCACGTAGCTAATAGTGCTCATCACATGTAAAATACATGTAAATGAGGTTATTAGCTAATCCCTGCAATGCAAAAAATTTCCCCCACAGTAAATGTGCCCTTGGAACGTGGCAAATTTTACGTCAGCCAGAACCAGGTGTAAAGGTCTGCCACGCTTAAGGGCGTATTGTAAAAACACCAAAATCCTGCTTTTCTGAGATCCCTCCTACCAGTATCATCGCAATTAGGGATGTGCCTTCGTTTTTCCCCAATTAGGCAATTTCAACAAAATTGCCTAATTCGGTATGGTTCGGGAGAACCGAAAAACGGATGAATTTTTCCCAAAAATTGGTGCTCCCGAAAAACAAAAACCCCGAACCACGGGAAAAATGAAATTCCCACCAAGGGGAGGCCCCAAAACAAAGCCCAACACGATAGCAAAACCTGAAGCACATCTCTAATCATGATACTAAGGAAGGGGGAACATAGAAAGCGAAATCATTTTAAAAAACGGTTCGCGGAAAAAAAAATTTCTGGGCACCCAATATACACAGTTCACGCTGTGTATATTGTGGTTGTATATTGTGCTAGTAGCGGGAGAAAAAAGCAAGTTTGCTTACCGTAAACGGTGTTTCCGTAGATAGCAGGATGAATTAGCCATGCTATCATGGGAACTGTCAATCAGGGCCCGGGAGGCGGAGCTTCCAAAGAGAAAGACAGAACTTTGCTCTGTGCGGCTGTGCGTGAGTTCCCGCGCAGGAAAGATACATCTTCTCAGTCTGTGATTAAGCAGTAGATGGATGCAGTCGCATCAGGTCGATTGTCCAGAGAGGTGGGTGGGGCAGCATGGCTAATTCATCCTGCTATCTAGGGAAACACTGTTTACGGTAAGCAAACTTGCTTTTTCCCCGTTGATAGCAGGGCTGAATTAGCCATGCTGTCATGGGAGTCCAAAGCTCCCTATCACACTCTGTGTATTTACATGATGAGAGTGTAGTAGATAATAGACTAGATATTAAGATATCCAGAATGAAGAACTGCTTGTCCCATCCTGGCATCATCTGATGATTACTGGTCTAGACAGTAATGAGATGTGAAGGTATGAAGAGATGACCAGCTAGCCGCTTCGTAAATGTCAATGGGCTGTATATTTCTTAGATGAGCTAAGGAGGTTACCATTGCTCGTACCTGATGAGCACGTGGGTGGGATGCGAGAGATAACTGTCTTTTGTCGTAGCAGAACTGAATACATTGTGCTATCCAGCTTGAAATAGTTCTCTTAGCTACCGGGTTTCCAGGAGCATTAGGACTGAATGACACAAATAGTTGTGAAGCTCTTGTTGCTGAATGAGTTCTTAGTTTATAAAATGCTAAGGCACGCTTAAGGTCCAAGGTGTGTAGTGCACATTCTCTCTCGTTGCTATGTGGTTTAGGGAAGAACGATGGAAGTTCTATGGATTGATTAAGGTGGAACTGCGAAACCACCTTCAGTAGGAACGACGGGTGAGGTCATAGGACAACCTTGTGATGGTAAAATTGTAGGTAGGGGCCATAATGTACCAAGGCCTGTAACTCACTAACTCGGTGTGCAGAGGTCACTGCCACCAGGAAAACCACTTTCCAGGTAAAATATTTGATGTGGGCTGAGTCCAACGGCTCGAATGGTGATAACATGAGTTGTTCCAATATTATGTTTAAATTCCATGGAACTGGAGGTTTGGGTATGGGTGGACGAACCTTGGCAAGGCCTTTGATAAAACGAGATACCAATGGACGGCGAGATATAGGCTGTCCGCAATGTGGCCTGTGATAGGCTGAAACAGCACTAAGATGAACTCTAAAGGATGAGGTCGCAAGACCCGCCTGGTATAAACTGTGGAGGTAATCCAGAAGAAGTTCTGGTTAACAATCTAAAGGGGTGAAGTCCCTTGTCCGAACACCATGCTGAGTATCTGTCCCACTTGAAGCGATAGTTTCGTCTGGTAGACAGTTTTCTGGACTCTATTATCCACTGCGCTTCTATAGATATGCCTTGTTCGTCGAGGAGTAGCCATTCAGCCTCCATGCTGTCAAATGAAGGGAAGCGTGCATCGGATGCAGCAGAGTCCCTTCCTCTTGTGTTAAGAGGTCCGGTTGATCTGGTAGGGAAATCGGTTCCTCTACGGAAAGATTCAGTAGGTATGTGTACCACGGTTGTCTTGGCCAAGCTGGAGCTATTAATATTAGGTGTGATGCATCTTGTATGCATTTTTGAATGGTTCTGGTTATGTGTTATGAGACGAATCGGAGGTTATGAGAGGTTATGCGAGGAATTGGAGGAAATGCGTAGAGCAGTCCATCTTGCGCCATTTGGTGAGGACTGGGCCAAATTGAACAGAATCGAGGTAGCTTTGCGTTCTGTTCCGTGGCGAATAAATCGATCGTTGGCAGTCCCCATTGGGCAAAAATTCTTCGCGCAATCTGATTGTTGACGGACCATTCGCGAGGGTAGAATATTCTGCTGAGTCTGTCCGCCCTGGTGTTGATGACCCCAGGAAGATATTTACTCTTTCGGTTATTTACTCTTTCGGAAAATAGAAAGACTAGAGGGCACTCCATAAAGTTAGCATGGCATCGAAGATTGCGTCGATCGGGGTTCGTGCTTCGATGCATGCATCGGTTTTTCGACGCGCATCGGCTGCTCGTCGTGCGTCACATTTCGATCGCAAAGTCGGGTCGGCGTCATGTTTTCATTTGTGTGCCTTAGAGATCTGAATCAGCGCGGGCGTCGACAGTGCTTGCATCGACTTCGATGGTTGTGATCCCTACGCCACCGTATTGGTCTGGCTCCGCGGCGGCTCAATCCTTTCAGGTGTTTAGCGGCGTCTCAACTAGACCCCGATCACTCCCGATGGAGTGTTGGTGCCAGTTTGTGGGGGGCTCTACCCCTGTGGGCCTTGTCTCTGTCAGCTCCAGACCTGGATGACGGTAAGTCAATGGACGAGGCCCTCCTTACCTTCAAGCCCGTAGGCTTTGATGGGCCTGGAGAAGAGCGCGCTTCTGATGGCGGAGCGGAGGTTCCAATGGCATGAAGCTTTAAGTCTTCAATTTTTTGGGCTCTTTGCCTCCGGGCCCTAGGCGACATGCGGCCGCAGTGCTCACATTCGCGCTGGTTATGATTCGGGTCCAGGCATCGGTAACATTGATCATGTCCATCTGTGATGGACATGATCTTTCCACACATACAGGGCTTGAAGCCCGACGGCCTTGGGGCCGATTTTTGTGACATAACTTATAAAGTTTCCTGTGCCTGAGGTAGGAGAAAGAAGCTCCGCGTGCAATCCCACGCGCGGAAAGAAACTGACTGAGGAGATGTATCTTTCCTGCGCAGGAACTCACACACAGCCGCACAGAGCAAAGCTCTGTCTTTCTCTTTGGAAGCTCCGCCTCCCGGGCCCTGATTGACAGTTCCCATGACAGCATGGCTAATTCAGCCCTGCTATCAACAGAAACGGTCGCTCTCATTAAACATCCATTTCCTAACCCGCTAACAGTCATATTTCCTGGGTGCCCGATGCTGAGGAGGCACTAGGGACACACAATTTCTCATGTGCCTCCTTTTTACTACGGCACCTAATTTTAATAAAAACAAGTTTGCTTACTGTAAACGTTGTTTCCGTAGATAGCAGGATGAATTAGCCATGCTGTCCTGGGATCTGTCAATCAGGTCCGGGAGGCGGCGCTTGATAAAGCAGAGGTTAGTTTTTTGTTCCCTCTGCGGCTGTGCGTGGGTTCCTGCGCAGGAAGTACAGATTCTCCTCAGTCTGTGATTAAGCAGTGATGGATCGAGTAGGCATGGTGATTGCCAGGGAGGCGGGTGGGTCAGCATGGCTAATTCATCCTGCTATCTACAGAAACAACGTTTATGGTAAGCAAACTTGTTTTTTCCCGTCGATAGCAGGCTGAATTAGCCATGCTGTCCTGGGAGTCACAAGCTCCCAATCACGTTCTGACCTATACTGCTCTTGGAACGTGATAAGATTGTGGCAATCACTTGGCATGAGCTGCCGTGGATTGTAGGATTGTTTGTCCTAGCTTTGTATCCCCCGAAGCTTGCTGATCTAAGCAGAAATGCGCTGTGAAAGTGTGCAGGGAAGTCCATGTAGCCGCTTTACATATGTCTATAGGCTGTATGTTCTTGAGGTGTGCCCATGATGTTGATAGGGCATTAACCTGATGTGCTCTGGGTTTTTGTAAAAGTGGTATGTTCTGCTTGTTGTAGCAGAATTGGATGCATTGTACGATCCAGCTTGATATGGTTCGTTTCGTGATTGGTAGACCCGGGCCCTTAGGGTCAAAGGAAAGAAATAGCTGAGATGGACGTGATGAGGAAGTCGTTCTATTTCTGTAAATCGCTAGCGCCCTCTTACAGTCTAGGGTATGCAATAAAGTTTCTCGTTCGTTGGCATGGAAAAAAGGTCGGTAATTCGATGGTTTGATTGATGTGAAAGTGAGAAATGACCTTCGGTAAAAACGAAGGGTGCGTTCTAAGCACTACCTTCTGGTGGAAAAATTGTAAGTACGGTTCGTAATGTACCAATGCCTGTAGTTCACTGACTCGTCTTGCCGAAGTGACTGCGACTAGGAATACCACTTTCCATGTCAGGTATTTTATATGCGCTGACTCCATTGGTTCGAAGGGGGAAAGCATCAGTTGTTCTAAGACTATGTTGATATTCCACGGAACTGCCGGTTTCGTGGTTGGCGGTCTAAGGTGTAATAGTCCTTTGAGGAACCGGGCGAGGAGAGGATGTGCTGATATTGTGACATTATTATACGGTCTGTGATAGGCCGCAATAGCACTTAGGTGGACACGAATAGAAGCTGTGGCTAAGCCCTTCTCATAGAGAGTATGTAGATAGTCCAATAATTTCTCCAGTGTACAATCCAAGGGAGATATGTGATTGGATGTACACCATGTAGTATATCTTTTCCACTTGTAGCTGGAATTCTGCCGAGTGGAGGGTTTCCTCGACTCCAGAAGTATAAGTTGGGCGCTGTGGGATACCCTTTGTTCTGTCAGTAGCAGCCTGTCAGTCTCCACACTGTTAAGTGAAGGGAGGAATGCAGCGGATGAAGCAGAGTTCCTTGATCCTGAAGCAGAAGATCCGGTCGATTTGGAAGACGGATTGGCTCGTTGCTGGAAAGGCGAAGGAGGTAACTGTACCGTGGTTGTCGTGGCCAGGCCGGGGCGATAAGAATCATTTGAGCTCTGTCCGCTATGCATTTTTTAATTGTCCTGGTGATGAGGGGTATGGGAGGGAAGGCATATAGCAGCCCTGTCGACTACGGAATCAGAAACGCATCCTGAGCAACTCGGAATTTGCTCGGTCGTATGGAACAGAAACTGGGTAGTTGTGTGCTGCCTTCTGTCGCAAATAGGTCGATTGATGGCGTCCCCCCATCTGCTGAATATGCGGAGTGCCACTTCCGAATTGAGGAACCACTCGTGGGGATGAAAGATGCGACTTAACCTGTCCGCTCTCGTGTTTGCGATGCCTGGTAGATAAGTGGCTTGTAGGTGTATGCAATGTTGGTGTGCAAGTTGGAAGATGACTAGTGTTTCCTTGCACAGGGTCCAGGAGCCGGATCCCCCCTGTTTGTTGATGTAGAACATCGCTACTTGATTGTCCGTGTACACCATGACCCTGCGGCCCTGCAGAAATTGTTGAAATGCCTGTAGAGCGTTGCGAATTGCTCGGAGTTCTAGCAAGTTGATTTGCAGCGTTTGTTCCGCTAAGGTCCACAGACCTTGTGTCTCGTGTACCTCCAGATACGCTCCCCAGCCCTTTCGGGAAGCGTCTGTCTGTAGTTAGGACTGAATTGTGGATGGGCGGACGGAACAATGCGCCCTTCGCTAGTGTGGACGGAAGGAGCCACCAAGAGATGTCCTTCCTCATTTCCATGGTAAGGACGATTGGTTGTGTGAGAGGCTGAGAGTGCTGTTTCCACTGTCTTTTCAGTCCCCACTGCAGTCGTCTCATGTGTAACTTGGTATTTGGGACTAGGAAATTGGCTGCTGCCATGTGCCCTAGAATGACTAGCACCTGTCGTGCCGAGGTTAACCGTTTTGTCTGCAAGCTCTGCAAGAGTTGTCGTAACTGTATTTGTCTGTCCTGTGGCAGATATGCCCTGGATTGTGTGGTGTTCAGATACGCTCCTATGAATTGCAGCTGTTGTGTCGGTTGCAGGTGAGACTTTTGGAAGTTGACTACTAACCCTAAGTGTTGCAAGCATTGAAGGATCAGATGGAGTTGACTGCGGAGCAGTTCCTGGGTCGGAGCCACTATTAGCCAATCGTCTAAGTAAGGGGAGATTGTCATCCTTTGTTGTCTGAGATGAGCCACCACCACTACCATGCACTTGGTGAGTACTCTGGGTGCAGCTGATAACCCAAAGGGGAGTACCCTGTACTGGTAATGCTTGTGTTTGTAGCGAAAGCATAGGTACCGCCAAGAGGAGGGGTGGATTGGAATGTGAGTATATGCATCCTTCAGGTCGATGGAACACATCCAGTCGTTGGGTTGCAAGAGTGGTAGAATTGACTTCAGGGATACCATCTTGAACTTTTCCTTGACCAGGAATTTGTTGAGTTCCCGCAGATCTAAGATGGGTCGCAGGCCCCCCGATTTTTGGGGGATCAAGAAGTAAGGGGAATAAAATCCCTGATTGCGGTGGTTCTGGGATAGGAGTGCAATGGCCTTCTCCTGACATAGGTGGGAGATCTCTTGTTCGAGTTGTGGTTGAGCCCGCGCATTCCCTGAGGGGGCGAACTGGGGTAACTTCGGTTTTGTTCGAAATTGCAGACGATACCCCTGACTCACAATATCCAGCACCCATTGGTCGGATGTTATTTGTTACCAAACGTGCAGACAAGACTGGATCCTCCCTGGCGGTGGTACAGAGTGTGGTGGTGGCTTTAGCTTCAAAAAGACTGGGTAGGCTTGGGTGCCACAGGTTGTTGTTGGCTCTGCTGACGCTGCGAATGCGGCTTGCCTCTACGAGGGAGCTGTGATGGCTGTTGATGAATTTGTTGCCTATGGTAAGTCGGATACACCTGAGGATGGTATCCCTGATATGATCTGTAAGGCCGACGTCCATAGGAAGATTTGCGAGGGTAAGGGTAGAAACGCTTGGAGGATTGGTAAGTCGGTTGCGATTGTAATGACTGCACCGCTAACGCCTCATCCTTCAGCTTACCCACTGTTTCTTGCAGTTTCGTGCCAAACAGGTTCTTACCTGTGCATGGGAGATTGGCCAGTTTCTCGTGGACGTCTTCCCTGGTGGAACTGGAACGGAGCCACGCCGTCCTGCGTGCCGCTATGGCTGTTGCCGAAGCCCTCGAAGAAGTCTCCATGCCCTCGTACACTGATCGGAGGAGATGCCTAGAGCATTCCTCCATGTCATGCAGGGTTTCAGGTAATTGCTCCCCCGTTGTCGAGAGTAATCCTTTCGTCGCTTGTATGCACTCGTACATATATTGCACCATGTAGAATTGGTGATGCATGATGCGTGTGGTGAGCATCGCATTCTGATAGATTTTCCGCCCCACTTCATCTAGATATTTATTGTCTTTGTTTGGTGGATAGGTGGCATGAAGTTTAGGTTTCCTAAAGCGTTATATTGCGGATTCCACTACTATGGATTCATGCTGTAGTTGTGGGAGTGCGTAAGGAATATCTTTCCTGATGCGGAATTTGATGTCCGATTTTCTGGAAACCGCCTGTACTGATTGGGGAGTCTCCCAAGACTTAAAGAGTAGACGATGGAGTAGATCATGCAGAGGAAGTGTGGTAGGTTCCCCGGGAACATCGAAAATTTTTAGCAACCCAAGGGTTTCCACTCTGGGGTCAGGTTCCTTTTGAATCTGTAAGTGGAGGATGTTGCCCATCTTTTCCAGAAACCGTGGATACGAAAGGTCTTCCGGTGGGGAATATAGTTCTTGTTGGCCCTCCAGTGTATCGGAGGGAAAACCAGTTGATGAGTCTGGGGACCCGGATAGGGAGTCATAGTGTTCGCGTGAGCCCGAACGTGTCGGAGAATGATGCAGGGTTACTTCCTTGGGGGAGGCAGGTGTTTCGTCCGTCACATCTCTCAGGGGCGAAATCGTTGGTTCTGGTCTTGGATCTGAGGGAGCCTTGCCTAAGGTAAATGAAGCCTCCAGCGTTTCGTAAAATCCCGCCAAGGATTGAGATAACTGCCAGAAGGCATCTTTGGTCGCTTGCGGCATAGCCGGCTTAGTCGGTCTTTGTGCGTGTTGGTTCTCGCGAGGTCCAGAAATATCTTCCGGTACCTCCGAGGCACTGGTCGGTGATGGAGATGTGTGGGACGACGTGAGGCAGATGGGTGATTGTTTATCATGTGGATGTGACACCATTGATGACCTAGAAGTGGATGGACTGACGTCTGTCGCCTCGTGTCGTCTGTGGCGAGGTTGACTATGCGCCCCGTGCACCCGTTTATGTTCGGTGCGTCGTTTCTTGGACTCGGACTGGCAATGTGATAACCTTGACCTGCCGGGAGAGGAGGTAGACCTCCGATATCTAGAGTCACGTGACGTAGACTTTCGCCTATCATGGTGTTTACGCTTACGAGTCTTGTCCTCTCCGGTGTGAACCGTTTTTCCTGATAAGGAGTATAATTCTGGTCTTTTTCCTGTTTGCACAGCGTGGAAAGACCCCTCTGGAGGCGGTGATGTCTTCTGAGCGTCTGTTTTCGCAGTTGCCGATGGCTCCGGCGGCGTTTTGCTAGGTCTGGGCTCCGGCACCGACGGCTGCGGCGCCGATTGAAGCGCCGATGATTCCGGCGCCGTGTGGCGTGGTAGTTGCGGCGCCGTGTGGCGCGATGGTTTCGGCGCCATGTGGCGTAGCATCGGCGCCGCAGTCTCCAGCGCCATTTTGCGCGCCGTCTCGTGCGGCTCCTTCCTGTGCGCCGACGTGCGTTCCTTATGGTGGGATGGGCACGGCGCCGATTTGTCTATCTCTTTCGGTGTCTGGCGGCGCGGCGATCTTCCCCGCTTCGAGTCCCGGCTGGAAGTCGAGTGACTGGAAGATCGGCTCCGGTCGGGGAGTACAGAGCCCTGTTTCCCCTGTACCTGGATGTCTCTGGGCCGCGAGGTATCCGAAGACGTTGCCCTTGGTGCCGAGTATTGCAGTTTCTTCACCGGGCCCGGTGAAGAGTGAGCCTCCGAGGGTTCAGAAATACTTAGAAGCTCCTGTAGCCGGTAGGCCCTTTGACGCTTGGCTCTCGGTGACATCTTCGCACAGAATTCGCAATTAGGGACGTCGTGGTTGCCGCCGAGACAGCGACAACACCGGTCATGGCCGTCCGTGACAGACATCACCCTGCCACAGCAGCAGCGCTTGAATCCCGACTTTGACATGAGGAGAAGTCAGCTCCGCGTGCGAGCCCGCGTGCGGAAGAAACAGACTGAGGAGAATCTGTATTTCCTGCGCGGGAACCCACGCACAGCCGCAGAGGGAACAAAAAACTAACCTCTGCTTTATCATGCTCTGCCTCCCGGACCTGATTGACAGATCCCAGGACAGCATGGCTAATTCAGCCTGCTATCGATGGGAAAAAATTAATGTGCCCAGGAGAGGTGGATCAGTACATGTTAAGAAATATTCCATTGGCCTGTACGTTTTTTAAAAAAACAGAGCTAGGCCTTGCAAAATTATTAGCTATTACGACCTAATTCTTTCTCAAGGTTTGATGATCTCTGAACCAAATCATGCTAGGATCTGCCCATAAATGGGAAACAATCTCTTCTGATCCTTCTTATATCAATAATTATAGATTTGTTTCTAAATGTCCTTTTTTCTCACATTTGTCAGAAAAAGCAGTGGCCTATGGATTAAAGAAATACATCTGAGGCAATCAGGTTTTAGATCTAGCTGCAGCACTAAAACCACACTAGACTTACTTTTTTTTTTTTTTTTTTTTTTTAATAATTATATCTTTAAGTTTTTATTTATTTAAATTGAAAGACATGGACAATAGTCTTTTATAAATAATACACAAAGCACTAACAGCAAAATCCTACTACATGACATAGGGGTAGATTTTAATACCTACACGTGCGCGTCCATGTACGTGTGCTACCCGGCGCGCACACATGGCCGCGCATGTGCGCACGTTATAAAATCGGGGGTCGGCACGCGCAAGGGGGTGTACAACTGTGCAACTTGCACACGCCGACACCCGCGGCCTTCCCTCATTCCCTCCCAAGCCACTCCGATTTCCCCCTAATCTAACCTTCCTGCCCCCTTAACACTATCCTAACCCCCCCCCCCCCGACCTTTAGCTTATCTTTTGCGCCTGCCTCTGGCAAATGCCACTGTACCGGGAGCCTCTGACCCCGCCCCAGACCACCGCGTGGCCTTTATTAAATAGGCCTCCGGCGCGCAGAAACCTTCTTGATTTACGCGCGTAGGCCTTTTAAAATCCGGGCCATAGTATAATACAGATAACATGGAGGGCGTATACCCTTCAAGAAATATTTAAGAAAAGAAAATTACAATAAAGAGAAGTACAATACAATTATATTGGGCCTATTAATCCTCCCAAACTAAGACTCCAGTCTCAACTCAACTCAACAGCCTGATCTGGATAACCTTAGTCTTTTCATTTGTATCCCAATCCTTCCTTACTAAGAACCATCTAAATTGATTTGTAAATTGTTATCTACTAATCTGTTATTCTCTGCCTTTACCGAGATGTTAACTAACACTTTTTGTAACTGGCGTTATAACATGTTTCATGTACGAAGTTGTTTTGCTGTAAACCGGGGTGAAGGCACTCTGCTATACTTCGGTATAAAAAAGAATCTAAATAAAATAAAAATAACTCTGCATTCTTATTAGTTATAAAGGATCATAAAAAACAAACTTATTAGTCTGGAAAGTAATTAAACACTTAAATGGAAATTGTAAGAAAAAAAAAAGAGGCCCCTTAGACATACTTTTTAATGATATCAAATTGAGAACTGATAAGGACAAAGAACTTAATTTCAATTGACTCAAGTACTTCATTTGATGTCATAAATATAATCAAAGTTTTAAAAATAGACTAGCTGAAATTGGTCTGTCTGAACTTGTTGTAAAAGTGGACTGACTTATTTATCTGATTGGAAAGTCTAGGTTTACTGGAATTCAGAGTTGCCAGGAATAAAAAAAAATTTAACAAGTGGAATTCCCGAGGGATCAGCAGTGGCCCCCTATACTGGTCAAACAAGGCTGTTAGAATTGTTTATAGTCTAAAAAAGAAAATTATTCCTTACCTGCTAATTTTCGTTCCTGTAGTACCATGGATCATTCCAGACTGTGGGTTATGTTCCCTGTCCAGCAGATGGAGTTAGAACCAAAAATTCCCAGGGGAGGACCTATATAGCCACGCCTCCCTCGCCTCAATCCTCAGTAACTGGACTAGCAAAGCCAAGACGAGAAGAGACAGAACCAGAGGAATCAATTAATCTCAAAAATATAGAGAAAAAATAACAGCTGTAAGTGACAGCAACTAACTTGTACTCAAAAAACTAACTGAGAACTTGCAAACAGCACTGTGTTCAAAGACACATACCTAGAGATACAGAGTGAAAATATTGTGAAGACAGGAAAGCAGGGATGGCCCACAAAGAACCCCCAAAACCAGGGAGGGGTCTGGAATGATCCATGGTACTACAGGAAAGAAAATTAGCAGGTAAGGAATAATTTTCTTTTCCCTGTACGTACCAGGATCATTCCAGCCTGTGGGATGTACCAAAGCTTCCCCATCATGGGTGGGTCGCGGACAGCCCTGCCCGTATGACCCTGTCTCCAAGCTGACCGTGAGACGGCGCGCGAATGTCTAGACGATAACGTCTTGCGAAAGTGTGGAGAGACTTCCATGTGGCCGCCCTACAGATTTCCTGAGAAGAAACTGCAGAACTTTCCGCCCACGACGTCGCTTGAGCGCGGAGAGAATGCGCCTTAACAGCTAAAGGTGGAGACTTACCCACTCCGATGTATGCGGCTATAATCGCTCCTTTCAGCCAGCGAGCGATTGATTGTTTGGATGCCATGCAACCCTTCCTGGTTCCCAACCAAAGGACAAACAAACGATCGGAGAGTCGAAATTCATTACTGACCTCCAAATAATGTATCAAAGAACGTCGGACATCCAACCGAC
The DNA here is from genome assembly GCF_901001135.1 of Rhinatrema bivittatum. Classification (NCBI taxonomy): domain Eukaryota; kingdom Metazoa; phylum Chordata; class Amphibia; order Gymnophiona; family Rhinatrematidae; genus Rhinatrema; species Rhinatrema bivittatum. The sequence goes on from NC_042617.1 coordinate 521,866,640, forward strand.
GCAGGTCAGAAGAATCAGAGTATAAAAATGACGGAAGCTCTATCAATTGGTTGAGATAGAAAGTCGAGACCACCTTCAGCAGAAAAGATGGAACTGTCCGCAGGGATACTCCCCCTGGCGTGAAACAAAGGTATGGCTCCCTACATGATAGAGCTTGTAGTTCAGAGATCCGACGTGCTGAGCTGATCGCCACCAGGAAGATGGTATTAAGGGTGACATCCTTGAGTGTGGCCGAAGTCAGAGGCTCAAAAGGCGGTGCACATAGAGCCCGGAGTACCAAATTGAGATTCCAAGAAGGACAAGGTGGTCTAATTGGAGGCTTCAAGTGTTTTACCCCCTTTAGAAAACGTAGGATATCTGGATGTGAGGGCAGGACCTCCCTGTCATTACTACGTAGGAAGGCTCCCAACGCCTGACATAAGTAACCGACGTGGATGTCTTCCTAGCTTTCAGGAGCGTGGAGATGACAGATTCTGGATATCCGCGCCGTCTCAATTGACGCCTCTCAAAAGCCAAGCCGCAAGACAGAAGCGATCTGCCTCCTTGAAAAATATTGGTCCTTGGCGAAGAAGACGTGGCAGATGACTGAGCCGAAGAAGGCAGTCTACTGCCAGATTGAGAAGATCTGCAAACCATGGTCGACGAGGCCACTCTGGTGCAACTAGGATCACCGGACCTTGATGCGTCTCTATCCGTCGGATAACCTTGCCCACTAGAGGCCACGGAGGAAAGACATACAGGAGACACTGTTGAGGCCAGGGAAGAACCAGCGCGTCGACTCCTTCCGCGCCATGCTCTCTCCTGCAGCTGAAGAACCGGGCGACCTTTGCATTTGTCGCGGTTGCCATTAGATCCACATGGGGTCTCCCCCAACGCTGTACTATCCTTCGCATTGCGTCCTCCGAGAGTTCCCACTCTCCGGGATCCAGGTGTTGTCGACTGAGAAAATCTGCCTGAACGTTGTCCACGCCCGCTATGTGCGAAGCCGCTAGCCGCTAGCCGCTCGCTCCATAAAAATATTGCTAGTAGTAATTTTGTTATGGGTTTTAGAGTTGCTTGGTTTTGAATGTAAATATCACAATCCTTAACATAAGCCTTGGTGATAACCAGCACAAAGCGGCAGTTACTACCATAAGAAACTTGCTGGGCAGACTGGATGGACCATTTGGCCTTTATCTGCCGTTATTACTATGTTACTATGTCCTTCTAAGGCTTTGTGATCTGATCAACAGGACTTGTTAGAACATCTAGGTCCCACTAAAATCAGGCTTGAATACATATGACAAGTAGCTGTTAGTTATCAAAGTCCACTTTTATGGAAAGCCTTAGGTTTCGAGATTCCCAAGAAACTGAATTATAGGAAAATTAGGTTCTTACCTTTGCTAATTTTCGTTCCCGTAGTACCATGGATCAGTCCAGACAGCTGGGTTATGCCTCCCCTCCAGCAGATGGAGTCAGAGAGAAAACTGAAAGCACCCCCTAGATATACTGGTGTGCCACCTGCAATCCTTCAGTATATGTGATATCAAAGCAGAAGTAATGAATTAAGCACTAAACACACTGCCCCCCCCAAATTTTTTTTTTTTTTTCAAATAGTGACCAGATCAAGTAGAAACATCCTTGAGAACAGGTAAAACCAGAAACAACAAGTAGGACACCAAGAGTGTACAGTAAAAACACGATAAAATGACAAACGGAACCATGAAACTGTGGCATCTGTCGCAAGACAAACTGTAATGGAAAAATATAGAATACAAGCGGACTCCCAGAAAGTACCGTGGGCGGGCGTCTGGACTGATCCATGGTACTACGGGAACAAAAATTAGCAAAGGTAAGAACCTAATGTTCCTTTCCCAGTACGTACCAGGATCAGTCCAGACAGCTGGGATGTACCCGAGCCGCCTTAACTGGGGTGGGACCCTGAGAGTCCCGCTCGAATCACACTGCTCCCAAAGGACTCAGCGGGAGGACCACGGACATCCAGTCGATAATGCCTGGAAAAAGTATGCCAGGATTTCTACGTGGCCGCCCTGCATATCTCTTGACAAGAGACCAAGTGATTCTCTGCCCACGAAGTCGCCTGAGAACGCAGAGAATGAGCCTTAAGCCCAGCGGGAACAGGCTTACCGCAGCCAACATACGTGGACGCAATAGCGCCCTTTAACCAGCGTGCAATCGTAGCTTTAGAAGCCTGAAGACCCTTCCTGGGACCAGTCCACAACACGAAAAGGTGATCTGACCTTCTAAAATCATTAGTAACCTCCAAATAGCGCAAAAGAATCCGACGAACGTCAAGACGCCTCAAATCCCTACCTTGAGAAGACTGGAGGTCCTCGTCTGAAAAGGAAGGCAATTCCACCGTTTGGTTGACATGAAACGTGGAGACCACCTTAGGCAAGAAGGAAGGAACAGTTCGTAGAGAAACTCCTGACGCCGAAATGCGCAAAAACGGTTCCCTGCAAGAGAGAGCCTGAAGCTCCGATACCCGACGAGCCGAGGAAATGGCCACAAGAAAAACCGTCTTGAGGGTCAGATCCTTCAAGGAAGCCGCCTTGATAGGTTCAAACGGAGCCGCACACAAACCACGGAGTACCAAGTTCAAGTTCCAAGACGGACAGGGAAGCCTGATGGGAGGACGCAAGTTCCTAACCCCTCTCAAAAAACGAGCCACATCTGGATGACTCACGAGGGAAGAGCCTTCGACCTTACCCCTCAAGCAGCCCAAGGCTGCCACCTGAACTCGAAGCGAATTATACGCCAAACCCTTCTTCAGGCCATCCTGTAAAAACACAAGGATATCCGCCACGGACGAACGTCTGGCCGAGGCACCCGCCGTGTCACACCAATCGTGGAAAACCTTCCATACCCTCGCATAGGCAAGCGTAGTGGAAGACCGACGCACCCAAAGGAGAGTAGACACCACCGCATCCGAATAACCTCTCTTCCTCAACTGTTTCCTTTCATAAGCCAAGCCGCTAGACAAAAATGATCCGCCAGATCGAAAAATACTGGACCCTGACGAAGAAGATTGGGAAGATGACCGAGACGCAATGGCCCGTCTACTGCCAGGTTGACAAGATCCGCGAACCACGGGCGCCGCGGCCATTCCGGAGCCACGAGAATCACCGGACCGTGATGGAACTCTATGCGTCTTAGCACTTTCCCCACTAGAGGCCACGGGGGAAACACATAAAGAAGGATGTGACGAGGCCACGGAAGTACCAGCGCGTCCACCCCTTCCGACGCGTGCTCTCTCCTTCGACTGAAGAAACGCACCGCCTCTGCATTTTGGCGGGTCGCCATGACATCCAATCGCGGAGTCCCCCAATGCCGCGTGATGAGAACCATCGCCTCCGACGAGAGCTCCCATTCTCCTGGATCTGGGTGCTGCCGGCTGAGGTAATCCGCCTGAACGTTGTCCATGCCGGCAATGTGGGTGGCCGCGAGGCGCGCTATGTGTCGTTCCGCCCAGGACATCAATAGCGCCGCCTCTGTCGCTACCGCTCGGCTTCTTGTGCCTCCTTGTCGATTTATGTACGCCACTGTGGTCGCATTGTCCGACAGAACTCTTAGTGCTCGTCCGCGTACCATTGGAAGGAGGCGACGCAAGGCCAGACGAACCGCTCTGGTCTCCAATCGGTTGATGGACCAAGTCGCTTGGAGCGCTGACCAGGTGCCCTGGACTGCACGGGACTGGCAGACCGCTCCCCAGCCCGAAAGGCTGGCATCCGTTGTCACCACCAACCAAGACGGGGGTTCGAGGTCCACCCCCGGAAGGAGATTGTCTGGAGTCAGCCACCAGGAGAGACTGGAGCGGGCCGGCTCCAGCAAAGGTAATTCTATCCCGTAATCCTCTGAACGGGGATCCCACCGAGACAGAAGTGCTCTTTGTAACGGACGCATATGCGCAAAAGCCCATTGTACCATTTCCATAGTAGACACCATATGACCAATGACTTGTAAATAATCCCAGACCGTGGGAGTCACGAGCTCCAACAGGCGCCGCACCTGAGTCATGAGATTGAGCACGCGTTGCTGAGGAAGAAAAACCTTGCCTACCAAGGTGTCGAACCGAGCTCCCAGGAACTCCAGCTGTTGGGTCGGCTCGAGTCTGCTCTTCACGAAGCTGACTACCCAACCCAACGCCTGGAGCTGGCGCACTACTAAGGAAACCGCCCGGGTGCAGGCCGCATGCGACTTTGCTCGGATGAGCCAATCGTCGAGATAGGGATGCACAAGGACTCCTTGTCACCTGAGGGAAGCCGCTACCACCACGAGAACTTTGGTGAACACCCTTGGCGCGGTGGCCAAACCGAAGGGGAGGGCGCAAAACTGGTAGTGAGACCCCATCACCATGAACCTCAAGTATCTTTGATGTCGTTCTCGGATTCCGATGTGTAGATATGCCTCTGTCAGGTCCAAAGAAGCCAAGAAATCTCCCTTGTGGACGGCCGCAATAACAGACCGGAGAGTCTCCATCCGGAAGCGAGGCACACGCAACGCCTTGTTTACTCCTTTGAGATCCAGAATGGGCCGGAAGGTGCCCTCCTTTTTGGGAACCAGGAAGTATATGGAATACCGACCCGTCCGGAGCTGGTCCTGCGGAACCGGAACCACCGCCCCCAGAGCCTGTAGATGATCGACTGTTTGGGCTATAGCCATTTGTTTTTCCACCGGGCCGCACGGCGATATCATAAAGAGATCCCGGGGGGACGTACAAAATCCAACTCGTAGCCGTACCGGACCACGTCGAGGACCCATTGATCCGAAGTGATTTTGACCCACTCCTCCCAGAACCGGGACAGCCAACCTCCGATAACGGGAACGGAGGAGTGGGCCTGCGCACCTTCATTGCGCGGGCTTGATGGCAGCAAAACTTTGGGACGAGCCCCCGCGTTGAGGCCTCCTACCGCGAAAGGAAGGAGACCAAGACTGGGTTCTCGTTGCCTGCTGCCGCTGGGGAAAGGAACCACCTCTTCCCACACGGAAACGCCTTTGCCCCCGAATGCGAGCCCTGGCATTACCAAACGACCGAGGTTGCCGGGGCCTATCCTCCGGCAACTTGTAAACTTTGTTGTCTCCCAGGTCCTTAATGAGCTGATCTAGTTCCTCGCCAAACAGCAACTTGCCCTTAAAGGGGAAGGAACCTAACCTCGCCTTGGAGGTGGTATCCGCAGACCAACGACGGAGCCACAGCAACCTCCTGGCTGAGACCGCCGAGGATATAATACGAGCTGAGGTGCGCAACAAGTCATATAAGGCATCCGCTGTATAAGCGACCGCCGCTTCGACACAATTGGCCTGCTCAGCTTCGCCCGGAGGAAGCTCCTGCGTGGTCAGCAGCTGCTGGACCCAGCGCAGGTTGGCCCTCTGCTCGAGGCTGCTGCATGCCGCCGCCCGGACACCCAGTGCCGCCACGTCAAAAATGCGCTTCAGTAAGACCTCCAGCTTGCGATCTTGGAGATCCTTCAATGCTATACCCCCCGTCACGGGGATAGTCGTATGCTTGACCACAGCCGTGACAGCCGAATCTACCGCGGGTGTCTTCAAAAGCTCCAATGAATCCTTAGGTAAGGGATATAGCTTTTCCATGGCTCGGTTCACTCGCAGGGAAGCCTCTGGCAGTTCCCATTCCTTCGAGACAACCTGCAAGACCTTGTGGTGGAAAGGAAAAGTCTGAGAGGGGGCCCGAAGCCCTGCCATAGCGATATCCCCCATGGACATGTCCGCCTCTTGAGGTGGCGTCGTTGACTCTAGCTCCTGCAGCACGTGGAGAATAAGGGAGCTTAACTCATCTTTTCCAAACAAACGTAGTACCTGAGGGTCATCCCCCTCTACGGACCCCTGCTCGTCCGCCGTCAGCAAATCCGGAGCCCCCGGAGCTCCCGGGGATTCCGGAGTGGCTCCTGTGTCTCCCATGTCCTCAGCTCCCCCCCCCCCCCCCCCCCCCCGCGGGCGGGGAACCTTGGCCCCAGAGGACCCCACCCCCGGTGGACTTCCTCGGGGCAAGGAAGTTGTCTTGGGAACCTTCGGGGGAGTGGGCACCTCCGCCTCCCAGCCGGATTCTGCCTGCAAAAAGGCTTTGTGCATTAAGAGCACAAAATCCAAAGAAAATGGCACTGACCTTTTTAAATTTTTCTTCTGGGCATCCGATGAGGGGGGGCCTCGAGGAGACCCCAAATCGGGCTGGGAGGGCGGGCTTCGTGCACCAGGTGAGGGAGGAGGGGAGATTTCCTCCTCCGATGCTGAAGATTCAGTCTGCCTCATGGCCAAGATGGCCGCCGCACTCCTCCCCGATGGAGGAGGGGCCGGAGAACGGCTGCCAGAGGCGCTGCTATGCCGCGACGCAGAGGGGAGAGGAGACCGGCTGCGGGCAGCGCTCGGCCCCCGCGAGGGTCCCTCACCCCCGGGAATACATCGGGGGCAGAGACCCTCCCGGGAGAGTCGCGCCCCCGCCTCTCCACAGGTCAGGCAGACCTAAGATCACGGCATCATCAAGGAGAGCCCTGAGCTGCAAGTAAAAAAGGCGCCAAAATCCCGGTGAGGAGAGAGCCTAACAGCTACCGCGCGCCGGGTGAACTAGCCACCCCCTCCGGGGTCCGAAAGGCACTGGCAGGCCGGGGTTAAGAAGAGTGAGCTCACTGCCTGTCCCCAACAGGTCTTAAGTGGCTCTGCAAAAAAAAAACCTCAGTTTAACTTTTTTTATCTTTTTTTTTTTTTTTTAAACCCCCTTCAGGGTTAAACTCCCTGGAATTGGGGGGGGGAGGGTGACCGGCCCACCGGTAAGCTCTCCCCCAGCCACACGGACACTCTATCCCGGGAATAAAAGGAAGGTATTGCCCTCCGAGCCTGCCCCACACTGAGCTCCAACCGCGCAGCGCAAGACACTAACACAGACAAACAGGCAGACAGAGGATAGAAAGGAAGAACCAATTGATCTTGTCCGCTGTCCTCTTTTCTTTTTTTTTTATATTTCCCAGTACCGAGAAACTGACCAGACCAGGACCGCAGGTTATGCCTCTCAATCTGCTGGAGTCAGAGAATATACTGAAGGATCGCAGGTGGCACACCAGTATATCTAGGGCAGGGGTCGGGAACCCATGGCTCGCGAGCCAGATATGGCTCTTTTGAGGGCTGCATCTGGCTCGCAGACAAGTGTCACCACACTTCGCGGTTCCCCGCTGACCCAGCTGCTCCCCGGTCCTCCGCCGCCCGGGCTTAAAATGCTGTCAGCCCGGGCGGAACGCGGCGGGACGGCTGGAGTCAGCGGCACCGGCGTGCTCTCTTCTCCTCCTCCCCCCCCCCCCCGCGGCCCGGAAGAGGAAGTGGTGAGCATCGGGTGCCTGCGCGGAAGAAGAGACCACGCCTCCGCGAGGGCTGAAAATGAAGGAGGTTAGTGTTGGGAGGAGGCTGCTGCTGCCGCGAGTTCCTGGGGTGGGGGTGGGGGAGAGAGAGAGTGAATGAGCGAGCAAGCGTGTGTGTTTGAGATCCTGTGTGTGTGAGATTGCATGTATGTGAATGATTGAGAGCCTGTGTATGTGAAAGAGAGTATGTCTGTGATTGAGAGCCTGCCTGTGAGAGAGAGAGCATGAATGTAAGTTTACCATTGGGAACCTGTATGTGTAAGTTTGTGATTGAAAACCTGTTTGTGTGAAAGAGTATGTGTGTATGATTGAGATCCTTTGTGTGTGAGAGAAATCATGTGTATGTATGATTAAGAGCCTGTGTGTATAAGTAAGAGAGAGATCATGTGTGTCTGTGTCTGATTGACAGCTGGTTTAGGTGATGGAGCATGTGAGTATGTGATTGAGAGCCTGTGTTTAAATGAGAGAGAGAGACCATGTGTGTCTGTGTGTGACTGAGAGCTGATTTAGGTGAGGGAGCATGTGAGTATGTGATTGAGAGCCTGTGTGTAAATGAGAGAAAGAGAGGACATGTTTGTAAGCATGTGAATGAGAGTCTGTGTGTGAGAGAAAAAGACAGCATGTATTTATGTGATTGAAAGCCTGTGTGTGTGTGTAAGCGTGAAAAGATAGACAGCATGTGTGTAAATGTGTAATTAAGAGCCTATATAAGTGAGTGAGAAAAAACATGTGTATATGTGAGTACTGAGAGCATGTGTGTATAGGTGTGTCATTGAGAGCCAGTGTGAGAGAGAGCGCTGGTATGTGACTGAGAGAGGAGAAAGTTCCAAGCAAACCATCCCACCTCCTGCTAATTCAGAACAATCTCAGGACACCTGGATATCAAACGTTCCCAGGTATGCAGAGCAAAAAAATTTTTGTATCCTTATTATTTTTCATTACTGGATCTTTGTGTCTGCTATTTTGAAATATTTTGTTGGTATCTGGAAATGTTTTATATGAGTTTTAATTATTGGATATTCCTCTCATCAGCTGTTTCGAAATATGTTCTTTTGTTAGTACAGTTTTACTGCTGATGATTTTATATTTCTTGATTTGTTTTATAAGGATGGGTGATGTTTCTTTTTTCCTTTGTTACACTGCATACAGAGACTCTGGCTTGTTGCAGTTTCCAATTCAGTTTTTTCTGCATGCTTCTTGTTATGCGTTTTGGTCTCTTTATTCTATGTTAGGTGAGGGACAGCACGTGATTCAGGTGAGGTTTTCTGCTGGCGTGTTGTTTCTGTGTAGGACTCTATAGCAGCCTGACTTGGTCCGTTTTCCTAATAGGAGATGTATTGGTGTCTTAAGGCCTGGTGTAATATTTTCAGAGACTTATTGTACATTAAAAGTGGGATCTTACATAAAATGCACACATTTACTTGTATTTAGTTTTAAACATATTGTATGGCTCTCATGGAATTACATTTTAAAATATGTGGCGTTTATGGCTCTCTCAGCCAAAAAGGTTCCTGACCCCTGATCTAGGGGGTGCTTTCAGTTTTCTCTCTGACTCCATCTGCTGGAGGGGAGGCATAACCCAGCTGTCTGGACTGATCCTGGTACGTACTGGGAACCTAGGTTACGTAAGGCGATTAAGGCATAGCTTTTTAATCAAGCATTTACTAAAAGTGATCGAGTTGAATCCTAATCTTATGAGATTCAGCACTTTTTTAATATGTAATTTAAATGTCTATGTTTCTATTTTCATTTTGTTTATAGATATACTTTAATTTTTTTAAAAGCCAGCATAACTTGTTAGACTAAACCCCTATGCACCCTTCTCTTACCATTCCACCATCCACCCCTGCCTCTAAGTCCTCTCTCCCCATCCTCTTTGCAGTTTCTCCCTTTCAAACTTGCCTCCATAGCCTTCCTCCCCCAACTCTGCCTCTGTACCCTCTTCTCCACCTGCCCATCCACACACATCCTTCTTTTTCCTTCAACCCACCTTTCCATCCCTCCCAACCCACCTTTCCCTCAACAACCTTCTGTCTCCCTCCATCCACTCTTCCCTTTCTCTTTTCATATTTTAAAAGTAAAGCACAGGGATTTTCTCCCAGGAAATGTTATACATGGAACCGTACAGGCTACGTGTGCATTAAAGGATTTTGGTGCATGTCATACATTCTGAAACCGTTGGTTTTGTACCTCTTAAGAGCCTTGAACATTGTGCCAAATTTCTAATGCATGTCTGCTCATGTATTACTGCCTAAATATATAATTACATGTATCACTGCCTCACCTTTGGAAAAAAAAAATAAAGGCTTGGTTATTGGACAAGTCTTCCCTTAGATTAAAAAAAAAGCAAAAACTATTCCCTCTACTACCTGAATGCAAGAACTTACTAATTATGAACCCATAACCATTACCAATGGACTACTCAACTTATTCTTACTAATTCAGCACAAAGTGCTTGCCTAATTACTGTATATAAGCATCTGCATGCTTGTACATATCTTTATATTCTTGCTGTTCATTTCACTCAGTGAAGCCTTTATCTACTATATCTTGTTTCAACACAGATGCCCTCTTACATGACAAATTTGCATACACAGGGATCTTCAATCTAGTGATTTTCTCTCATTTATTTATTTTATTTATTTAAATTCTTTTACTATACCGATACTCAAGACGCGGTCTTATCGTACCGGTTTACAATAGAACAGGGGAAACCAATTAACAACTATATAGAAGGTAAAAAGTTACATCAAACAGGGAGCGAAAAACATGGGAGCGGGAGGACAGGAAATATATTTTAAAACGATATCAACTGAAGAGTGCTAAAATAGTCATTGAAAACAATGAAAACAAAAGACAGCGATACAAAATCAGCTAGATTATGCATATTCTCTCATGCATATTCCTTATGGATATCCTAAAACCTGACTGGGTGGGGTTATCAAAACAGGTTCAGAAAACCCTGGAATTGGAAGCAGCATTTGTCCCTATGCTAGAAAGGCCATTAGAGCTGGGGTGAATTAGGCATAACCTTGAAGGCAAAGAAAGGAACAGAAAGAAGACCTCTTTTTCTAGACTCCCCCTCTCCCCCCAACACACAAAAAAAATTAAATTTGTCTCCATTAACATTACTCTCTGGAAAAAAAGTTCTCGTTTTAACAGAAAATTGGACAAAGATTTAAAAGCGTTGCACTGTCACATCTTGTTAAAAGCTTTCAAACGTTCATGCCTAACAATTTAATTCCTTTTCTTTTTATGATAAATATATTTTTTTTTCCTTGACCAATAACAGTACGTGAAACACAGGTCAGACAGGCATGTAACAAGTGCGAAAGTGGAGGAGAGGCGAGATACGGCCACACGCATGTCCGAAAGCGGGGCTTGGAAAATGACAAAATAAACTCTGGATGCCGTTTACGATGTCAACCATCTCCTCTATATTACTTTACCTAACAGCTGAGGCACGGCAGAACCCACTTAAGATTTCACAGAAATCTCGGACGACGACGTCACGCTCCCGCTGCCCCCATTCCCACTGCGCTCGTACGTCTGGCTTCTCGCTCCCCCATCCCCCTTCCTCTCCCTCCTTCACTCACTTCCTCCCCCCACCCCACCCACAAAAGCCAGACACCACCATCGCCAGAGCTCGTGCCAGCAATGCACGCAGTCCCCTGAAACCCAGCCCAGTTAAGGGCGTTTCAGTGAGCGCCGAAATTCGTTGGTCTCCATGGCGACAGCATAAACTCAACCTGCGCTCCTTCAGCCCTGTGGGGGGAGGGGTGGTGCACGAGCTGCTACGGTCGAACCAGTTTTGCCTCTTCTTAAGACATAGGGAGGATGGGGTTAATGGAAAGCGCGTACATGAAGAAGCGGGAATTGATAGAGTATCAGGTCAGCTCTGAAGGTTTGCTTCCTTTCGGTAAAGTTTAGGATTGATGTTGCCCCAGTAGGTCGTCGAGGTACGGGTGAGTTGAGGACTTTAAGGCCAACTCTTGAGAATGGATTGAAGAATGAATATTAGGCTGGGTGTCGGTGTAGTAGCACAAGCAGTCCCAAGTAGAAACGTCACAACCTCTGCTTCTCTTTGCTTTAATTGCGTCCTCCTTTGGTCTGTTTACTGAGTCTCCTTTATTAATATATATTGTTTTATTCTAACTGGTTATAAATCTTATATCGTTATCTTTTATTGTAGCTCAGCTACCCATTTTGAATAATCTTTAGAGTCAGTCAGGACTGCATCCACCTGTTAATTTGAATTTACAGAATGATAGCCATAACTAAGGATGCAAGCAGATTTTAATTCTTATCGGTACTACTCTACTAAGCCCGACCTGAGAAGAAAGAATGGGGCAGTTGCAGGGCTTTCTTCCTCCTGAGAAGAAAAAATGGGGCAGTTGCAGGGCTTGTAGGCAAAGGTAGAACTGTGGAATGAAGAGTACCAGTCCTGAGACCAGGAGTGACCTATGCAAGGGGGTGGGGCCAGGACTGGGTGTGAATTCTCTGTCTCCCAAACACACACCTGTCAGTGCACACTCTTCCTTGTCCCTAATCCAGTAATCTTCTATCCCCAACATCGAGCTGTCCTTTGCCCACCAGAACTGATTTACCCCATTAGCTCTGCTCCATTTCCACCAAAGAACTGATTTACCCCATTAGTTCTGCTCCATTTCCACCAAAAAAGGCTTATTCCAATTATGATCTCACCCATCACTCAACTACTTGATCTGTCTTTATTTTCCTTAACTCTGTTTAATGCCCAATCTCTTTCCAAAAAATCCCACATCCTTAATGACTACCTCCTGGAATCTAAACCAGATATCTGTGCAATCACAGAAACTTGGCTAAAACCCACGGATTCTGTTCTAACTAATCAACTTCCCATGCAAATTTATGACATCATCTCAATCTCAAGAATTAAAGAGGAGGCGGCCTTCTTCTTGCGGCAAAAAGGAGCCTTTATTCTCAGGGAAAGCATCTGGAAACTTAGAGTTTGCCCAATTTGTGCACAACTCTCTTCCTTGAAAAAGGAGCTGACTGAGGTTAAAGCTCAATTAGCTTCAATTACAAGAATTACACCCACATTGCATTACTCAGAAAATAATTCCCCAATACCACAGAAAAACCAGGAGTCAAGAAAAAGAGATTCATTAGGCTCAGGTAGGATAACACATGTGACCCACAGTCACCCATTCTTGACAGATGGGCAGCCAACAAGTATACCCCCCCACTCAAACAGGTCATTAAGGAATTCATTAAAAACCAGGATTACAGTGGGCTCTGGTAGAATTAGACCTGTGATGAGGAGGCACACACTGTACCAAATGCAAAAAGAACAAAAAGCCTTCTCTATATTAAAAACTGAAGATGTTCTTGAGAAAAACATTGAAGTGTTACCAGAAAAGGGAAAAAAACCCCAATGCATGCAGAATTTCAAGATCCATAACCAAAAGAAAAAGCTAATTGAGATGGATAGCTCTGTCATCAGTGGCACAACTGCAAAAGGAAAGAGTGAAGTGAATAACAAATCTCAACTAAAGTCTCATAAGGAGTCCAGGAAAAGCAATAACCTTAAAGAGAGTACCTGGAAAGCTATGACCACAAATGCTCATAGTTTGGGAAATAAAATCCCATATCTGCAGGCCCTAATGACAGAGGCAGAATTGGACATTGTTGCTATCACAGAGACATGGTTCACAGAATCTCATGATTGGGATACAGCAATACCAGGCTATAACTTGTTAAGGAAGGACAGAGTGGATAGAAAAGGGGGAGGTGTGGCTCTTTATGTCAGAAACAATATCCAAGCATCTGATCTGCAAGGAAGTTGGGGCAAGGAAGAAGAACTATGGGTCGACCTAAAAAAAGATGACGGAGCGTCCATTTATATTGGAGTGGTTTACAGGCCTCCAAACCAAAAGGAAGAGCTGGACAGAGATCTGGTTGAAGACATCCACAAGATAGGTAAGAAGGGAGAAGTGGTGATCGTTGGTGACTTTAATATGCCAGATGTAGACTGGAAAATCCCATCTGCAGAATCTAAAAATAGTAGAGCGATACTGGATGCCATGCAAGTAACTTTGTTCAAACAAATGGTATTGGAACCCACGAGAGAAGGAACTATACTCGACTTAGTGCTCTCTAATGGAGATAATGTCTCTGGTGTCCAGGTGGGCACCCACCTCAGCACCAGTGATCATCAAACGGTATGGTTTTATATCACTAAAAGAATATGGAAAAGAACCACAAAGACCCGAGTTTTACAGTTCAAAAACACGGACTTTGAGGAAATGGGGAAGTACCTAGAGGAAGAACTAAAAGGATGGGAGAACGAGAGAGATGTGGATCAGCAGTGGACCAATCTAAAAGGAGCAATCACCAAGGCAACTACTCTATATGTTAGAAATGTAAAGAAAAGCAAAAGAAAATTGAAACCTATCTGGTTCTCAAAGGAGGTGGCTGACAAAATTAAAGCTAAAAGAACAGCATTCAAGAAATATAAAAGATCCCAAAGGGAGGAGCACAAACAAGAATATTTGATTCAACTGAGGGAGACAAAGAAATTAATCAAGTTGGCAAAAAGTCAAGCGGAAGAGAGGATTGCCAAGGAGATAAAAAATGGTGACAAAACATTTTTCAGATATATCAGCGAAAAGAGAAAAGTCCAAAGTGGTATAGTGAAATTGAAAGGTGGAAATGATCAATGTGTGGAGAGAGATGAAGAAATGGCAGAAATATTAAACGAATACTTCAGCTCTGTGTTCACTAAAGAAGACCCTGGAGAAGGACCATCTCTACACAACAAGAAACTGGAGGGAAGTGGAATAGATGAAAATCCTTTTACAGTAGAAAATGTATGGGAAGAGCTAAAGAATCTGAAAGTGGACAAAGCCATGGGGGCCTGATGGGATTCATCAAAGGATACTGAGGGAGCTCAGAGATGTGCTGGCAGGTCCGCTGTGTGACCTGTTCAATAGATCCCTAGAAACGGGAGTGGTGCCGAGTGATTGGAGAAGAGCGGTGGTGGTCCCGCTTCACAAGAGTGGAAACAGAGAGGAGGCTGGTAACTACAGACCGGTTAGCCTCACTTCGGTGGTGGGAAAAGTAATGGAGTCACTGTTGAAAGAGAGAATAGTGAACTATCTACAGTCCAGAGAATTGATGGACCAGAGGCAGCATGAATTCACCAGGGGAAGATCCTGTCAGACAAATCTGATTGACTTTTTTGACTGGGTAACCAAGGAATTGGATCGAGGAAGAGCGCTCGATGTCATCTACTTGGATTTCAGCAAAGCTTTTGATACGGTTCCGCACAGGAGACTGGTGAATAAAACGAGAAGCTTAGGAGTGAGTGCCGAGTTGGTGACCTGGATTGCAAACTGATTGACGGACAGAAGACAATGTGTGATGGTAAATGGAACTTTCTCTGAAGAGAGAGCGGTTTTAAGTGGTGTACCGCAAGGATCGGTGTTGGGACCGGTCCTGTTCAATATCTTTGTGAGCGACATTGCGGATGGGATAGAAGGTAAGGTTTGTCTCTTTGCGAATGACACTAAGATCTGCAACAGAGTGGACATGCCGGAAGGAGTGGAGAGAATGAGACGGGATTTAAGGAAACTGGAAGAGTGGTCGAAGATATGGCAGCTGAGATTCAATGTCAAGAAGTGCAAAGTCATGCATATGGGGAGTGGAAATCCAAATGAACTGTATTCAATGGGGGGGGGGGGGGGGAAAGGCTGATGTGCACAGAGCAGGAGAGAGACCTTGGGGTGATAGTTTCTAATGATATGAAGTCTGCGAAACAATGCGACAAGGCGATAGCAAAAGCCAGAAGAATGCTGGGCTGCATAGAGAGAGGAATATCGAGTAAGAAAAGGGAAGTGATTATCCCCTTGTACAAGTCCTTGGTGAGGCCTCACCTGGAGTACTGTGTTCAGTTCTGGAGACCGTATCTACAAAGAGACAAAGACAAGATGGAAGCGGTACAGAGAAGGGCGACCAGGAAGGTAGAGGGTCTTCATCGGATGACATACGAGGAGAGATTGAAGAATCTAAATATGTACTCCCTGGAGGAAAGGAGGAGCAGGGGTGATATGATTCAGACTTTCAGTTACTTGAAAAACTTTAACGATCCAAAGACAACGACAAACCTTTTCCATCAGAAAAAAATCAGCAGAACCAGAGGTCACGAGCTGAGGCTCCAGGGAGGAAGACTAAGAACCAATGTCAGGAAGCATTTCTTCATGGAAAGGGTGGTGGATGCCTGGAATGCCCTTCCGGAGGAAGTGGTGAAGTCTAAAACTGTGAAGGACTTCAAAGGGGCGTGGGATAAACACTGTGGATCCATCAAGTCTAGAGGGAGTGAATAAAGAGGAGGCAGCAAAACATTGCACGGAGCGGCAGTAGCCACAGAGGCATTCATGGAGCGGGATGCCAGTGGTTGGTGTTCCACTTTCATGGAGCGGAAGGATGGAGGGCTGCCATCTCCAAAAAAAAAAAAACCCAACAAAAACAAACAAAACAAAAAAAAAACAGGGGTGGGTAAGAGTATGGGGCAGGGGTGTGGCCTGCTTATTACAGCGGTTGCTACCCCTAATTGAGCTGGATGTTCACTTGGATACAGATACGGCGCTGCTCTCTACATTGGTGGTGGGGTGGAGGGGAATTAGGGCTGGAGGGTACTGGAAGCCAATAGTAACAGGTGAGAGAGAGAAAAAGGGAAATAAAAAAATGGATAAAGTACATAGCTTGCTGGGCAGCCTGGATGGGCCGTTTGGTCTTCTTCTGCTGTCATTTCTATGTTTCTATAAAGCTAACCCAACAACACTCTAATTCAGTTTCCAATCTGGAATGTGCCTTTTTCAAATCCATTTACCTCCAAATATGCCTGATCTATGCTCCACCAGGAATTCTTGAAGCCGACCCCTCTCCCCTCATCGAATACATCGCAAAACATCTCATACCCGACACACCAGCAATTATAATGGGAGATTTCAACTTACATGTGGACATTTCACCTCACTCTGCCAACTGTGACTCTCTCCTATCGTCCCTCAACTACATGGGATTCAAACAGATTGTTAACACCCCCACTCATAAAGCAGGCCATACACTGGACCTAATCTTCATTAATGAAGGAATCTCTCTCTCCTCCATACCCGTATGTTCTGCATCCCCTGGTCGGACCTTCAGATCATCACTACTACCCTCGAGACTTTAAACCTTCCTTCTCTCTCCTTCCCGAAAACTACAATACAATTCAGAAAACTCTGCTCTTTGGATCTCCTAGGTAACCACCTCTCTAAGGAACTGACACAACTGGACCTTTCAGACGCAACTACTGCCACCTCATCTTGGTTCAAAATAATCAACAAAGTAGCAGAAGTAACGTGCCATCTCACTGCAAAAGTGCTACACCCTTCCCCGGGCAACAGGAAAGCGTGGTTCACACCTGAATTAAAGTCCCTCAAACAAGACCTCAGAAATAAAGAACACAGATGGCGAAAAAACCCCTCCTCCTCTACCCTTGCTGTCTACAAAGCAACTCTAAACGCCTATAGAAACACCATTCACAAAACTAAGAAAGATTTCTTTGCCAAAAAAATCCACCACTTCATCTTTGACTTCAAAGCTCTGTTCTCCTATGTCTCGGCCCTCACCAAACCTACCCCACCAACTTTTCCAGACGACCAAGCTCTCAGTAAAGCCATAGAACTTGCAAAATACTTCGAAAACAAAATCATCAATCTCATTAACCCTTTCTCTTCCCCCACACCTCTTCCCCTCAACGAACAGCATCTCTCAAAGTCTTAGAGACTACTTCTTCACTTGAAATAGAAAATATCCTCAAGAAACTCAAACCTTCCTCTCACCCCATAGACATCGTTCCTTCAAACCTCCTCATCTCCATCCCGAAAATCATTGCAAAACCTATTGTAGACATTATCAACTGCTCTCTAACTCAAGGACTAGTTCCAGACACCTTAAAGCTTGCCATTTTAAAACCTCTACTAAAAAAACCCAACCTGCTAACAGATGACCCTGCAAACCTCCGCCCGATTGCCAACTTCCCGCTCATTGCCAAACTTATGGAGAAAATCGTCAATAAACAACTCTCGGAATACTTGGAGGAACACAAGATTCTAGCTCCTTCTCAATTTGGATTCCATAAATCTCTTAACACAGAATCCCTTCTAATTTCCCTCACAGACTATTATCATGAACATGGATAAAAGACAACCGCATCTACTGGCTCTTCTAGATCTGTCTTTGGCTTTCGACACCATCAACCACACAATTCTCCTTGACCGTCTTGCAGATATAGGCATCTCTGCTACGGCTCTCAGCTGGTTCAAATCCTTCCTTTGCAACAGAGCTTTCAAGGTCAAAATCAACAATAAAGAATCTCAACCGGTTACCTGTAACTATGGAGTCCCACAAGGATCTTCCCTTTCACCAACCCTCTTCAACATTTACCTTCTACCTCTTTTCCAACTACTCTCTAAGCTAAAGCTCACTCATTATCTCTATGTGGATGATATACAAATTCTCATACCGATTACTTAATCTCTACATAAAACCCTAAGCTTCTGGAATAGCTGCCTCCAATCAATCAACACGCTCCTCTCCAGTCTCAATATAGTCCTCAACACCAATAAGACGGAAATCCTCATAATCTCCAAAGACGACAACAATCCTCTTCTAAATGGTCCATTACTGTTGCCTCCCTCTAACCTTAATCACTCGCCCCACGTAAGAGATCTTGGTGTTCTTTTGGATAACCAACTCAACCTCAAAAAAATTTGTAAACAACACCACCAAGGTATGCTTCTTCAAACTGCAAGTCCTAAAAAAACTGAAACCCCTCCTACATTTTCATGACTTTCGCCTGGTACTTCAATCTATACTCTTCTCAAAAATCGATTATTGCAACTCTCTGCTCCACGGCCTTCTAGCAAACACCATCAAACCTCTACAGATGGTGCAGAACTCAGCGGCCAGGATTTTGACGAACACAGTGGAGTTGCCGCAATAAAATCTATAATTGACTTATGCACAAAAGTGTTTGAAAATATTCTGATTGGGACTTAAATCCTGTTTATCTGCACTTTCTCTGGTTGGATTTTTCTGAAGTGCAGTACTTGCTCGTCTCTTTTTTGGTAATTGAAGTCTCCCATTATTACTGCACTACCAATTTGGTTAGCTTCCCTAATTTCTCTTAGCATTTCACTGTCCGTCTCACCATCTTGACCAGGTGGACGGTAGTATACACCTATCACTATAGTCTTCCCCGACACACAAGGGATTTCTACCCATAAAGATTCAATTGTGCATTTAGTCTCATGCAGGATGTTTATCCTGTTGGACTCTATGCCATCCCGGACATAAAGGGCCACACCACCTCCCGGGTGCTCCTCTCTGTCATTGCGATATAATTTGTTCCCTGGTATAGCACTGTCCCATTGGTTGTCCTCCTTCCACCATGTCTCTGAGATGCCAATTAAGTCTATGTCATCATTCACAGCTATACATTCTAATTCTCCCATCTTACTTCTTAGACTTCTGGCATTAGCATACAAACATTTCAAAGTTTGTTTTTTGTTTGTATTTTCATTCTGCTTTTTAATTGATAGGAATAAGTTAGAATTTTTTAGCTCAGGTGAGTTTTTAGTTACAGGAACTTGGACTACTTTTCTTATTATTGGAACCTCACTGTCGGGATGCCCTAATTCTAATGCATCATTTGTATCCTTTGAAGATAACTCTCTCCGAACCATGCGCTGCTGAGCGACTGTCGGCTTTCCCCTTTGTTCTAGTTTAAAAGCTGCTCTATCTCCTTTTTAAAGGTTAGCGCCAGCAGTCTGGTTCCACCCTGGTTAAGATGGAGCCCATCCCTTCAGAAGAGACTCCCCCTTCCCCAAAAGGTTCCCCAGTTCCTAACAAAACTGAATCCCTCTTCCTTGCACCATCGTCTCAACCACGCATTGAGACTCCGGAGCTCTGCCTGCCTCTGGTGACCTGTGTGTGGAACAGGGAGTATTTCAGAGAATGCTACCCTGGAGGTTCTGGATTTAAGTTTTCTACCTAAGAGTCTAAATTTGGCTTCCAGAACCTCCCTCCCATATTTTCCTATGTCGTTGGTGCCCATATGTACCACTTCAGCCAGCTCCTCCCCAGCACTGTCTAAAATCCTATCTAGGTGACGCGTGAGGTCCGCCACCTTCGCACCAGGTAGGCATGTTATCAGGCGATCTTCACACCCACCAGCCACCCAGCTGTCTACATTCCTAATAATCGAATCACCTACTATGACGGCCGACCTAACCCTTCCCTCCTGGGTAGTAGGCCTTGGGGAGATATCCTCGGTACGAAAGGATAGTGCATCACCTGGAGAGCAGGTCCTTGCTACAGGATCCTTTCCTGCTACACCAGGTTGATGCTCTCCAATCATGAGACCTTCTTCCTCCAAGGCTGCTCAGAGCTGCCAGCCTGAAGTTCTCCTCCCAGAACTTATCCAATCCTTTTTTAAACACAGCTATACTAACTGAACTAACCACGTTCTCTAGCAACAAATTCCAGAGTTTAATTGTGCATTGAGTGAAGAAGAACTTTCTCCGATTAGTTTTAAATGTGCCACATACTAACTTCATGGAGTGCCCCCTAGTCTTTCTATTATCTGAAAGACTAAATAACCGATTCACATCTACCCATTCTAGACCTCTCATGATTTTAAACACCTCTATCATACCCCCACCTCAGCTTGGCATTTTTTTTGTAGTGCTTACAAGCCCCCCATTGCAAACATGAAAGTGGCGAAAAACAGTTAAACACTTTTTGACAAGCCACATCTGAAGTCATTATTCTTGTTCTCTGTTTTTGATTTTTTTTATCAAAAGCAGTTTTGTAAGTACTAAGAACATTATAATCTTGTACTTGTTTTCCTAGAAAAAAAACTAAGTCAGATAAAAGATTGTGAGCTACAAGATTATCTTCGAAGGGACAGAGACTCGGTGGAGGCGGTCCAGAGAAGGGCGACCAAAAAGGTGGATGGTTTTCATCGAATGACTTATGAGGAGAGACTGAAGAATCTAAATATGTATACCCTGGAGGAAAGGAAGAGCAGGGGTGATATGATACAGACATTCAGATACTTGAAAGGTTTTAATGATACAAAGTCAACGACAAGCCTTTTCCGTTGGAAAAAAATCAGCAGAACCAGGGGTCACAATTTAAAACTCCAGGGAGGAAGACTCAGAACCAGTGGCAGGAAGTATTTCTTCACGCAGAGGGTGGTGGATGCCTGGAACACCCTTCCGGATGAGGTGTGAAGACCAAAACTGTGAAGGATTTCAAAGGGGCGTGGGATAAACACTGTGGATCCATAAAGCCTGGAGGATGGGAATGAAGAGAAGAGGTATGGGGGTGGCTTGCGGGAATGATGGCACTACCTGGTGATTAATACTATTATTCAATAAACGTTCACACGGTTAATGCGACTCCAACATGGCTCTATGCTTCAACGGCAAGAGGAAATTTGGAAAAGAGGATTTGCATTCCGGCAACAACCAACAAGGTAGCACAGTCTGGGTAAATAGTAGCTTGCTTGTTGCGGCGGTTACTACCCCGAACCAATTAAGTCTGTTACTTCACTTGGAACGCATATCCAGCGCAGCTCACTGCTTCAACGGCAGGGAGAATGAAGAAAAGAGGATTTATATTCAGACAACAACCAGCAAGGACTGAATTGCACAGTCTAGGTAAACAAATAAGCGTGGGAGTAGCTTGCTTATCTCGGCGGTTACTACCCCTAACAAATTAAGCCTGATACTTCACTTTGAATGCATATCCAGCGCAGCTCACTGCTTCAACGGCAGGGGGGGGATGAAGAAATAGGATTTACATCCAGACAACATCTAACAAGGCATTGATCTGAGCAGTATGAGTATACAAACATCGGGGTAACTTGCTCGATACGACGGTTATTACCCTCAAACATTAAGCCTTATACTTCACTTTGATGCAGCTCCAACACTGCTCTCTGCATCAATGGCAGGGGTGGAAGGAAATTAGAATAAAAAAGTTACCAATAAGGGCCCCTGAACTCAGCGGTCGGAGTAACAGATAAGTATGAGAAAATAAGTGTGAAAGCTTGCTGGGCAGACTGGATGGGCCTATTGGTCTTCTTCTGCCTACATTTCTTTAAGATTAGAACATTTTTTATCCGAAATAAGGCCAGTTTACATTCCTTCTAATTGCAAGCATAAATAACCTAATATACATATGAGGCAAAAATAATTAGCATGGAAGCTGAGAGCAAATTACTATAAATCTATTCAGATCGTTTGATTACAATAGAAAACCAATCATAGAGATTTTGGCAAATTTGTAATCTAGTTTAGGGGTGATGAAACAAGCGTGGAAATCCTATAAATAGTCTTGCTATCAGTAAAGTCACTTGAGAGAGAGTGTTATATCAGTGCTTTGCATAGCATGCTTCTTCTCTCTCTAAGGTATACCATATACTATTATGTAGTATTTTTATATAAGAAGTTTGTTTCCTCTACAGCTGGTGGTTCTATGCATCTATTTTCAGAAAACTACACCATCTTTCCCTCTCACTTCTGTAGGGAGTTAATGTAGAGTGGAGGCGGCTCGGGCTCGGCGGGTTGAACAGCCTTTGTCTAGGTTCTGTTCCTGAGGCTCAGTTCTGTTAGCTACCGTATTTTTCGCTCCATAAGACGCACCTGACCATAAGACGCACCTAGGATTCAGAGGGGGAAAATAAAAAAAAAAAAAAATTGTGCTAAACCGGCTCTGCGTCTGGGCGTCTTATGGAGCAAATTAGGGGAGTGCATAGTTTTTTTTTTTCTCCCCATTTTGTTTTCGGGTCTGGGGAGGGCCATTTCGGTCCACTCCCCAGATCAGAAAATTTTTCTTTCTGTGGGAACCCCCAAAACCCCCCCCCCCCCATCCCTTTAAATTAACAACCTCCACCCCCCTGACCCCCCCAAGACCTGCCGAATTAATTTCCTGCAACCCCCCACCCTCCTGACCCCCCCAAGACCTGCCGAATTAATTTCCTGCAACCCCCCACCCTCCTGACCCCCCCCAAGACCTGCCAAACGTCCCTGGTGGTCCAGGAGCGGTCCGGGAACGATCTCCTGGGCGTGAGCCGTCGGCTGCCAGTAAACAAAATGGCGCCGACGGCCCTATGCCCTCACTATGTCACTGAGACCGACCGCTGCTATTGGTCGGTCTCAGTGACATAGTGAGGGCATAGGGCCGTCGGCGCCATTTTGTTTACTGGCAGCCGACGGCCCTATGCCCTCACTATGTCACTGAGACCGATCGCTGCTATTGGTCGGTCTCAGTGACATAGTGAGGGCATAGGGCCGTCGGCTGCCAGTAAACAAAATGGCGCCGACGGCCCTATGCCCTCACTATGTCACTGAGACCGACCAATAGCAGCGGTCGGTCTCAGTGACATAGTGAGGGCATAGGGCCGTCG
Source organism: Rhinatrema bivittatum (assembly GCF_901001135.1). Lineage (NCBI taxonomy): Eukaryota > Metazoa > Chordata > Amphibia > Gymnophiona > Rhinatrematidae > Rhinatrema > Rhinatrema bivittatum. The sequence continues at coordinate 521,889,509 of NC_042617.1, forward strand.
GCGCCATTTTGTTTACTGGCAGCCGACGGCTCACGCCCAGGAGATCGTTCCCGGACCGCTCCTGGACCCCCGCTGGACCACCAGGGACGTTTGGCAGGTCTTGGGGGGGTCAGGAGGGTGGGGGGTTGCAGGAAATTAATTCGGCAGGTCTTGGGGGGGTCGGGGGGGGGTGTTTGTTAGATTTTTGTTTGGTTTTTTTTTTTATATTCGCTCCATAAGACGCACATACATTTTCCCCCCACCTTTGGGGGAAAAAAAGTGCGTCTTATGGAGCGAAAAATACGGTACATAGTAGCCTATGGCAGCAAATTTTTCCCGCACGCTGGCATGTACGCACTTTCTTGCTGCGCAGCAGTGCATGGACATAGGCGTGCACAGGAATGGGTACTTGTACACGTAAGATGGCCGCCTATGTTTGTGCACGTATTGGCATGTGGGGGTTACTAGTGCATGTACGCCCACGACCTAGTTTAGGCGCACAATTGTGTGCGGAGGTTCTTGTGCGTGTACGACCAGGGTCTATTTTTGAACACATATTTTGCATGTGTACTTCCATGGGGAGCGTGAAAGAGGCCACATAGAGCACAGAGCAGAAAAGCTAAGGTAACAGGAACCAAAAAAGGGAAATCTACTCACCTTGCTGTCAGTGCAACTTGCCATATAATGGCAATTCAGTAATGGCAATCTCTACACCAGTGTCAGCACTGTTTGGATGCACAAGGCGAATTGTCTACTACAGATCTTGCTAATGTTGGGCTGTTCCCCTCGGATTCTGCTAACTCTGGATGAGAGTGTAGCAGAAGGCTACACAGCCGTTGTGTCCACTCAATCCTTGTTCCAGGTAACAGTGACCTCTCTGGGAGAAAGGTCGGAGAGTGTCAGGTTTGGGCCTATGGGCCCCGTTTGGATCCATCATCCTTTTTTTCCTGGATGGAAATTTTTTCAGGACCTGCAGAATTTTTCTACAAAGCCGGGAGAAGGGAAGCAACCTGCTGTGAAGGGTTTGCGTACTCGAAGCTTCCACTTCTCAGCCTCTGTAGGCAAGCACTGCAGGGAAGCTTTTCCTTGGTAATGTTCAGAGGGATGTGGAGGATGACTCCTAAAGGGATTTGGATTCTCTCCTTTGAAGAGGGAGAAATCCCACCAGATTCGGAACCGCATTGGACTCTATTCCACTAGAGTTGCCAAGTCTATTGAAGCAGACCCTGAAAGCACTCAGTGTCAACGGGGGTGACACTACTGGACTTGGAAAAGAAGGATCCCATATTGGTCACCTTTTGCAATGCATCATGTTTCTTTACACTCCTGAATCCAATTCAAGGATGACTGACCCTTGAATGGAGCGCCCTGAGACAAGTTTGAAAGGGAGCATGCATTAGTGGGTTTTGTACACTTTGGTTCCAAAGGCAAGGGTTCAGTTGCGATTTCCAAAGGTGGATATCTTGATATGTGCTCTTTCCAGGTGAACTGCCATTCCAGCGGAAGGACCTTTGAGGCTATGGCACTGCATCGCAGATTGCTTATTAGTGCTGCCTTGTAGCCTGGGTTGGTTTGAGTCTCTCTCAGGAAACATAATGAGTGGGGTTCAATATCAGATTCTTGATGGACTGGGGCGGTGCATTCTTAGCCATTGCAAGCATTGACTTGGTGCGAATGGCAGCTGGAGGGATGGCTTCAGTGACAGCGGCTACATGCCTGTTGTAGCTGCAAAATTGGTTGGCAGAGACTGTTTCTGAGTCTAATCTCACAATGTTTCCCTTTAAGGATTCTCCTTTATTTAGCCGTGAGTAGGAAAAAATGACAAAAAGCTGAGAGGAATCCATTGGCTGAGGACAAGAAGGAGGCATCCATTGGCTGAGCACAAGAAGTCGGCATCACGTCCTTTTGGGGCGAAAGGCCGCTCCAGGAATTCCTGGAGGCTTTGTCCTTACACAGGAGTATCTACTCAAAGGTCTCGTCCCTGTAGAAGATCCCAGGCATTTTGGCCTATAAAACCTCAGAAGGAGTCGGGCTCTAAGAACTGAGCGCAATGAAGGTGTGAGGGCTTACCTACTGGTTCAGTAGATAGGCAGGACATCTCTCTCGCTTTTATCGGAGGTGAGTTCTGATTAAAATGGACCAGTGGGTCCTGTAAGTGGTGAAAGATGACTGTGCTCTGGAGCTTCTCCGAATTCCTTCGGATACCTTTATGGTCTCTCCATGCAACTCTCTACAGAAGGGAGTGTAGGTGGAGACTACTTTAAAGAGTCTATTAGATTGATGTCCGGAGTTCCTGTTCCCAGATTGCACAAAATAAGGTGCGATATCCCAGTTGTTTTGTCATTCCAAGGAAAGAAGAAGGATCTTCCCAGCCTATCCTGGATTTCAGAGCAGCCAATCTTCTTTTGATGGGGTCATATTTCAGTAGAGAAACTGTACCTCCCTTAATAATGGAAGTGCAAACTGGAGAATTTCTCACATTTCTTGTTCAGACAGAGGCATATCTACATATTCCCATTTGCCAGGAGCATCGTTCTGGGACATCATTATCAGGTTGAAGCACTGTACCTTCGAACTGGCTACTGCACCTAGGACCTTACTTCAAGGTCATCTGCACAAGGAGAACATTCTAGGCCATCTGTACTGAGATGACTAGTTGATCTATTTATTTATTTATATATTTACTATTTACATATCTTTTTTATACCACATATGGAAAAACTGCTAAGTGGCGCACAACATAAAAAATGACAACAAAATCAAGTAATTAACTTTTCCAACAAAATGATGCAACATAAAAATAAGTAAACAAAATCAAATAATTTTCATATCAAACAAAACACCATCAAAATAACACAATTAATAAAAAATTTGATTTGAGCCAAGCATGTGTTGCGCTCGGAGGTGGACCCTTGTCCTGGAGCAGGGGAAGACGGCCTCCTGGTAGGGACCAGGAAGCACCTGCCCCCAGGGGGCAGAGCACTGGAGGAGACAGAGGCTGGGATGAGCTTCACCACTGGGATGAGCTTCACCCCGGGTGGAACCCATAGGGACCCGGGCCACTTGGACTTAGGTGGGCCTTGCAGGGTCTCCTGGAGAGATGGTAGACTGGCGTTCCCACGGGCAGGGAAGGAGCGCATTCGGGTACAGAGCTGGAGGTCAGGTGTAGCAAGGAAGACCAGAACAGCGTAGGCAATGACAAGGCAAGGGACAGAGCCAGAATCAGAAGACATAGTCAGTCAGGCTAAGGTCAAATACCAGGAATCAGTCCGAGAGGGGTCAACGTGGCAAAGTCTGGTTCCGGCGGTCAAGCGAGGTCACAGGCAGGCTGAGGTCAGAAGGCAAGCAGCAGACAGAGTAGTCAAGGAGCAAACTGAGGTCAGAAGGCAGGCAGCAGGCAGAGTGGTCAAGTAGCAGGCTAAGGTCAGTACCAGAGAGACAATCTGAAGGTACTACCTGGGGAGACGAACAGACGAACACAGGAACAGAAGGACACTGGGAACAGGAGGATGCAGGAACAGACAAATACAGGAACAAGGCTGGAACGAGACTGGAACGAAGTTGGAACAAGACTGGAACAAACCTGGAACGAGACTAGAACAAGCTTAGAACGCAGTGACAATCTAGCAGAACAAACCCGATTGCCAAGGCAAGGAAGTGCAGGCAGAAACTTCCTTAAATAGTTCCTTCAATCAGGGACCTAGGACCTGCCCCTGGCCCTACAAGAGGCCGGGCGGTCCGCACGTGCACTTAGGGGCGTGGCCAACACCACTGACGATGCCGGACTCCGGTGTGAGGCCTGGTTCGCAGTAGAAGGCCCAGCAACCGCCGCCGCAGGACGATGGGGCCTAGCGGAACTTGTGGCTGCAGCTGGGGAGGCCAAACCAGGACCTGCTGAGGAGCCAGAGAGGTGAGCAGGCCCGTGCGTGGGCCGGACGCGGACAGGGCGCGCAACAGCATGCAGGAGAGATTTGCTTGTCTTCTCGCACAGTGTTCTCCTTGTTTCAGGAACTAGGCTGGGTGGTGACCTTTATAAAGAACAGTTTACGGTCGCCTCAGACACGAGTATTTCTTTGTGCCATTCAATACAGAACAGGGTAGAGCTTTTTTCTGCCAATAAGTCACATTTAGCACTTAATTGCTCAAGTTTGTGCCCGGAGAAGGACTATTCGCCTGACAGTGTGGGCTTATCTACAAGTTGGCATCCACATTAGATGTTATCCCCTGGGCAGGGAAGCACATGCGGCCCCTTCAGGACACATTGCTCTGCTGGTGGAAATCCATGGGCACAAGACTATACAGATAGTCCCCACTTGCCATTGGGGATGAGCATCCAGTTGCAGTGGTAGTTATGAGCAAATCTTCTCAAGAAGGGTGTTACGATTCGTAGATGGTGGATCCAAGAATAACCCCCAGTCTTACCTAGCCACGGTCGTTCCTGGGTTCTGCAGCAAGGACAGTCGACCAGTACTGCGTCAGAGCAGTATAGCGAAAGCGAGGTCCTGTTCCAATCCCAGTCAAAAGGCAGGCAGCAGACAGACAGGTTCGGTCTCCAGTCCAAGTTGAGGGCAGGCAGCAGACAGACAAGTTCAGTAAGCACTCCAAGTCAGAAGGCAGGCAGCAGGCAGGCAGGTCCAGTAAACAGTCCAAGTCAGACGGCAGGCAGCAGACAGGCACGTCCAGTAAGCACTCCAAGTCAGACGGCAGGCAGCAGGCAGGCAGGTCCAGTAAGCACTCCAATTCAGACGGCAGGCAGCAGGCAGGCAGATCCAGTAAGCACTCCAAGTCAGACGGCAGACAGCAGGCAGGCAGGTCCAAGGTCTAATCCGAGTCCAAACAGGCAGGCAAGAAGTAGCAACACCACTGAGCACCAGCACAGCAAGCCTGCAGCTGAGGCAATGCTGTGCTGGGCTCAGCTCTTTAAATAGTATTTTTTCGCGCGCAAACATGTAGATCTCCGGGAGGGCATCTGACGTCGGCTGGTGGGCGGAGCTTGCGCGCGAGTCGTGTCGGCCCGAGCTGCCACTGGCAGTCGCTGATGATTGGTGGTGACGACCCTCCCTGCCCGAGGACACCGCGAGGTAACAGTACCTCCCCCACAAAGGCTCTCTCCCCTGGTCTAGGGTGAGGTTTGAGTGGAAAGCGTCTATGGAAATCTCGTAATAAATGAGGGGCGTTTATATTATGGGCTGGTTCCCAGGAGTTCTCCTCCGGGCCATAATTTTTCCATGAAAGTAAATATTGTAGAACTCCCCTTACCCGTCGGACATCAAGGATTTCTTTTACTTCATATTGGTTATTATCTGATAGAACAGATGGGTTCTTCAACTTCTTCCTTCTAGAAGGCCAAGATAGTATTACTGGTTTCAATAATGAAATATGAAACACATCATGAATGCGCAATGTAGATGGTCGTTGAAGTTTAAAAGACACCTCATTGATCTGTTTGTCAATGGGGAAGGGCCCAATAAACCAAGGCGCAAATTTCAGAGAGGGAATACGCAATTTGAGATTACGGGTGCTCAACCACACCAAGTCCCCCAGTTTAGGCGGAATTTCCAATCTCCTCTTTTTATCTGCTTGTCTTTTCATCTGGATAGAAGCTTTTCGTAAAAGGTCCTGCGTTTGTTCCCATAAGGTAGTCATGGAATGGACTACTTGCTCCACTGCTGGGCAAGACGAGGGGGCGGTAAGAGGAAGAGGGATTCTTGGATGTCTTCCAAAGACTAGAAAGAAAGGTGATGATGTAGAAACGTGATGAACATGATTATTATGGCAAAACTCAGCCCATGGCAATAAGGAGGCCCAATCATCTTGGCGTTGGTTAACGTAACAGCGTAAAAATGTCTTGAGTGTTTGATTCGTTCGTTCCGTTAACCCATTAGACTGAGGATGATATGCGAAAGAGAAATTTATATCTATCCTGAATTTTTTGCAGAGATCCCTCTAAAAACGTGCCGTGAACTGAACTCCTCTGTCGGAAATGATACTAGCTGGCAACCCATGAATTCGGAAGATATGCTGTACAAATAGCCGCCCCAACTCTGGTGCAGAGGGTAATCCGGGCAAGAGAATGAAATGTGCCATTTTGGAAAATCGATCAATTACAACCCAAATTACGGAGTTACCCTCCGAAAGAGGGAGATCAGTGATAAAGTCCGTTGCTATATGAGTCCAGGGCTGTTTAGGAACTGGAAGAGGTTGCAATAGACCCGTGGGTCTCTGTCTAGAGGTTTTCTGGACCACACATGTGGGGCATCATTCCACATATTTTTTAACGTCAGTTGCCCATCGTGGCCACCAATAGTGGCGAGAAACCAGGTTCTTAGTAGTGAGTGTGCCAGGGTGTCCAGAAAAAAGGGAATCATGGGCCCATTGTAGTACTTTAAGGCGTAAGTGTCTGGGTACTACAGTCTTCCCTGCTGAACAGAGTAGTTGCTACGGTTATGCGGGCTGGATTGATGATATGCCGAAGTGGCTCAGGATTGTCATCAGGGAGAAAACTCCTGGATAACGCATCAGCGTGTACATTTCTTTCTGAAGGGCAGAAATGCAATTTAAAATGAAATCTGCTGAAGAAGAGTGCCCAACGGGCCTGCCGTGGATTCAGACGCTGAGCATGGGACAGATAGGCCAGGTTCTTATGGTCAGTATAAATGTCGATGGGGAATTTAGCCCCCTCCAGCAGATGACGCCATTCTTCAAGTGCCAATTTAATAGTTAACAGTTCCCGGTCCCTGATGGTATAGTTTTTCTCAGCAGGAGAGAACTTTTTAGAAAAAAAGGCACATGTGCCTAATTTCCCTGAGTCAGAAGATTGCAAAAGGATTGCCCCAACTCCTAGGGTGGACGCGTCAACTTCCAGAATAAATGGCTTATCTGAATCAGGGCGTTGTAAACAGGGGTCTTTCACAAATTCCTCTTTTAAGCGTTGGAAGGCTTGAATATCCTCAGGAGGCCAAGTACGATTTGTAGCTCCCTTCTTAGTTAAAGTAGTGAGTGGTGCAACTAGTGTGGAATATCCAGGAATAAATTGGCGATAATAATTGGAGAAGCCCAAAAATCGCTGTAAAGCCTTCAGCCCCAGTGGTTGAGGCCACTCTAGTATAGCCTTAAGTTTGTCAGGGTCCATGCGGAGACAGTCTTGAGACACTATATATCCCAGAAAGGGTAATTGTTGTTGATGAAAAAGGCATTTCTCCAATTTCGCATAGAGTTTATTTTCCTGAAGACGTTGAAGTACTTATTTAACATGAAGTTGATGCTGATGTTCAGTTTTGGAGAAGATTAAAATGTCATCAAGATATACAATAACATGAGAGTAAAGAAGGTCTCTGAAAATGTCATTAATCATGGTTTGGAAAACTGCTGGGGCATTACATAGTCCAAAGGGCATAACCAAATACTCGTAGAGTCCATCTTGTGTGTTAAAGGCGGTTTTCCACTCATCCCCTTCACGTATTCTGATTAGATTATAAGCTCCTCGAAGATCAAGTTTAGTGAAAATTTGTGCTCCCTTTAGTCGATCAAAACGTTCTGTGATAAGTGGAATGGGATATCGATTCTTTCTTGTAATGCTATTAAGTCCTCTGTAATCAATACAGGGTCGTAACGACCTGTCTTTCTTTTGAACAAAAAAAAATCCGGTGCCCGCTGGTGATGATGAAGGTCTGATAAATCCCTTATCCAGGTTTTCCTGGATATATTGTTTCATAGCTTCGGATTCTGGTTCTGACAAGGCGTAAACCCTGCCTCTGGGAGGAATTTTATCCGGAATCAATTGTATTCCACAGTCGTAATTGCGATGAGGAGGTAAAACTTCTGCTTGCTGTTTACTGAACACGTCGCTGAAGCATAAATCTGTGGTATTGCAGATGGAACGGCTAGTGAACATACTACCGTGGGGCTGGGTGGACGAATCAGTTGTATACAATTTTGATAACAGGTTTTACTCCAAGAAGCCAACTGAGAAGTTCCCCAATCGATTTGGGGTTGATCTTGTCTCAACCAAGGTAGGCCCAAAATCACTTGATTGATAGAGGCCGGAAGTACATACAATTGGATAATTTCCTGATGTAGTATTCCAGTAGTTAATTTGACAGGTTTGGTAATTTGAAAAATTTTATTCGCCAGAGGTTGTCCAGAGACTGAAGAGACGGTGAGGGGAACGGCCAATAGTTCCATAGGAATTTGATACTGTTGAACGATCTGTTCCTCAATGAAGTTGCCGGCCGCCCCTGAATCCAAAAAGGCCTGTAGATGAATGGTGTCGTTGTGGAGAGAAATGGAAACTGGGATTAAGATTTGTGGAGAGGGTAAGATGTGACCCAGGGAGCCTCTCCTACCAACCCTAGGTCCGGGAGTTTCCCAACTTATTTGGGCATTTGTTAATGAAGTGTCCAGAACCCGCACAATACAGACACAGATTATTCACTCTTCTCCGCCGATGCTCTTCAGGAGTTAAATGACAACGATCGATCTGCATCGGTTCCTCAGTGGATGTCTGAGTTTCAGTTGTTCTTGGGGTGACGAATGATCTCTGGAAATTTGGGGCTAGTCGATAAGATCGTCTAGAAAGGGTCCGTTCTCGGGTTCTTTCCCGAATTCTAAGATCAATTTTGATTGCCAACTGTATTAGTTCTTCCAAGGAATCTGGAGTCTCACGGCCTGCTAACTCATCTTTAATGACTTCGGAGAGTCCCTGCCTGAAAATGGCAGTCAGGCTATTGTTTCCCCATCTCAATTCAGCTGCAAGCGTTGTAAACTGAGCCGCATACTCTCCGACGGATTGGTCTCCTTGCTTGATTTGCAATAAGTCGAAGCTGCTGACGTGGTGCGACCAGGCTCGTCAAATATTAAACGAAATTCTTTCAAAAATTGTTCCAGGTTGTCCATCAAGGGGTCCTCTCACTCCCAAAATGGTGACGCCCACGCCAGAGCAGATCCCTCCAGAAGAGAGAGGATGAATGTAACCTTGGTTCGGTCTGTGGGAAATGAAGCGGAAGTGAAAAATGCATACGACATTGATTCAAGAATCCCCGACACGACTGAGGATTCCCATTGAAGCGTGGTGGGGGCTGTAGTCGTATTGGAGGCGGAGGAAATACTGAGGGAGTTGGACTTACAGAAGCTGCCATAGATAGAGTGTCCATCCGAACTGCTAATCTCTCCAGCACTCCGGTAAATAGATCTAAAACTCCTTGTTGTTGTTGAATACGGGTCGCCATACCAGGAATGGCTTGCAAGGCTGAGAGGTCTACAGGATCCATGGCCTCAGCTATCTGTTACGATTCGTAGATGGTGGATCCAAGAATAACCCCCAGTCTTACCTAGCCATGGTCGTTCCTGGGTTCTGCAGCAAGGACAGTCGACCAATACTGCATCACAGCAGTATAGCGAAAGCGAGGTCCTGTTCCAATCCCAGTCAAAAGGCAGGCAGCAGACAGACAGGTTCGGTCTCCAGTCCGAGTCGAGGGCAGGCAGCAGACAGACAAGTTCAGTAAGCACTCCAAGTCAGAAGGCAGGCAGGTCCAAGGTCCAATCCGAGTCCAAACAGGCAGACAAGAAGTAGCAACACCACTGAGCACCAGCACAGCAAGCCTGTAGCTGAGGCAATGCTGTGCTGGGCTCAGCTCTTTAAATAGTAGTTTTTCGCGCGCAAATGTGTAGATCTCCTGGAGGGCGTCTGACGTCGGCTAGTGGGCGGAGCTTACACGCGAGTCGCTTCGGCCCGCTCTGCCGCCGGCAGTTGCTGATGATTGGTGGTGATGACCCTCCCTGCCCGAGGACGCCGTGAGGTAACAAAGGGGGTTTCCTGGAAGACACCAGTCTGTTTAGTGCATATGACGGATGTGGGCCTTCTGGGCCGAAGAGTGACAGTGGGCCATTGATCAGTTGGAAGTATGTGCAGTTAGTCTGCCTTCGTGTAGTTCATCAAGCAACTGTTGGCTGTTTCAATTATTGAGGCTAAGCCAAAAGCCACTAAATGTCAGTGGAGGTAGTTGCCATTATGGTGTGGGCAGATCATCATCTCGAGGACATATCTGCCTCTCACATTGTCGGGAAGGACAATGTAAGGTCCGACTTCGTCAACAGGCAGGACTTGAACCCACAAGAGTGGGAGTTGACAGACAGCCTTTCAACTCAGTGGTGAGCTGCAGTCACCCAAATCTGGATTTACGGACAACCTCCGGCACTGCAGAAGTGCCACGGTCATTCAGTCGCAGAAATGATTCAAGAGCACTAAATATCGATGCTTCCTTCCAGGTCTGGCTGTGGGTTGGGATGTGATATGCCTTCCTGCTATAGTTGTTGATAGCCTGGATCGTTCAAAAGATTGCAAGTCAGGCCGAAATTGTACTGAGGGCTCCAAATTAGCCGGAGGCCATGGTATTCTGTTCTTCAGAGATTAGTAGTACTCTCGGACTTCCACTCAGGAAGGATCTATTGCATCAGGAGTCCATGTTGCATGACTATTGGGTTGGATTTGTCTTAGGGTTTGGCCCTTGAGAGGGCTCGATTGCTGAAGCATGGTTATTCTTCTGCAATGAATTCCATCTTGCTCTGGGACAGGAAATTTTCTGCATCTCTAGCTTATATTAGAGTTTGGAGGCTTTTCGAGGGCTGGTGTGAGGAGCAAGGTTCTCATCCTCTCACAGTTGACATTCCACTGATATACTGGAATTTTTTACAGGGAAGCTTGCTTAAAGACTTGGCCCTTAGCACTCTGAAGGTGCAAGTAGCAGTTCTCGCTTGTTGTGGCGAATGAGTCAATGGTGAGACATTACCTCTCATCCAAATGCGTCCAGGTTCTTGAAGGGAGTTGCACATTTATGTCCTCCCTTGCGGCTACGGGTGCCTCTTATGGACCTTAGCCTGGTCTTGAGTTTCTTAGCTATTTGTTTAGCACAACCAGTTTCAGAGCTGCAGGCTCCTTTTTGCTATGAGCTGTTTCTGTGAATGGCTCCAGAGGCGGTACATATTAGAACAGTACCTTTTCTTTTTACCAAAAGTGGTTTCAGCATTTCATTTGAATTAGTCTATGTCCCTGCCCATGTGGGATAGGGATAGAGATGAGCATGAATGTCGTCTGTTGCATAATTGGATGTCAAGCAGCTTCAGATGCAGTACTGTAAGATTACTAAACCTTGCAGACAGGATGAGTGACTGTTTGTGCTCTATGGTGGAGATAAACAGAGTAAACCGTCGATGTGGGAGACTATAGCCCGTTGGGTGAGAGAAGTCATCTCGGCCATCTATCTGGATGCCGATGTTTAATTGCCTAAATAGAGTAGGACACTTTTCACTGGGGCTCTGGCGGTATTGTGGATGAAGCTTCAGTTCCTGTCTCCCATTGAGGATTGCCAAGCAGCGACATGGTCCTTCTTAGACAATTTCTCCAAGTATTACCGCTTGGATGTTCAGGCTCAGGAGGACGCCATCTTAGCAAGTGCGGCATTGCTGGGACCACAGACAGCCTCCTGCCCTGTTCAGGAGTAGCTTTGGTACATTCCAGTTGTGTGGCTTGGTCTGACTGAGTGCAGAGGAAGGAGAAATTACTACTTATCTGATAATTTCCTTCCCTCTAAGCTGCCTACTTGTCTTTTAGTTTGCCCTTATATGCAGAAGATACAGAGGGTTGATCCTGTTTAGTAATTGAAGGACTGGTAAGTGTCATATTCAGCCCCTAAGTTTAATGAATGTTAATTCTTTAGACTGTGCTCAGTGTTCCAAATTGGTTGGAAGCATGAGTGGTTGAATATTAATAGTCATGTTCAAGTATTATCAGTTTGTCCACAGTTTGGCTTTTCCAGAGAATACTGGCGGGCTGATGTTGGGGCAGGGCTATATATCCTTGATGACAGCTTTACTCCATCTCCATCTGCTTCGAGAGGTGCATAACCCACTCATGTGGATTGGCCTGCCTTCCTTAGAGGAAAGGAAATTATCAAGTAAGTAGTAATTTTTCCTTTGCTGCAGGTGAGTGATTTCTTATTCTATTGTTTAGAGACTCTTCTTTCATTTTTGCTTCCTGCTTCTTCTGGAAGTCTACTGGTTAAAAAAAAAACAGTAATGTGGCTAAATTGTTGATTGTGTAAGTTGCCCATAATTAGCTTGCTGCAAAAATACTGGCAGGCTGGTATCAGTATGAATGTATATAAGGAGTGACATTAGTGAACCTTGTCTCCATCTGCTACTTGGCATGCATAACCCACTGGTCTGGCCTGCTCTGACTGTATTAAAGGAAAGGAAATTATCAGGTAAATAGTATTTTCACCCTCTCAATGTCCAATGTTCCTGTTTCCACATCCACCCCTAAAATGGTCTATTCTGCAGGTGCTGGGTGACAGAGTAGTGGACTTGAAAGAAGTAACTTAGGTAGTTATCCATGTGCATCTCATTTAATTTGCTCTGCTCTCAGGGTGATATTCAGTAGCCCAGGGTCGCAAGGCTATTGGACTTCTCCTTCAAGAACTTATCCAAACCTTTTTTGAACCCAGCTACACTTATCTTCCCTCTCTAGGAAGATTATAAGGAGCCTGATCAGGAGATGTTTCACAGTTGCTTCTTGCAGGGAATGGATTTTGGGTCTCTTTCATGGTTCTGTCATGCTGTAGATGTGAGCCTTATAGGTTGAGAAGGGAAGTTGAGATCCAGAGCAGATGAAGTGGGAACAGGAATCCTAGTGGAGATACCAGTGAGCCCAGGTCTAGGCAGAGGGCCAGAGCCTGCTGTCTAGCATTCCAGAAATTTTGGCTTCTAGCTTAGAAGAAGGTAGCCCAAGTGGTAACAATTAATGTAATGTCATTAGCTGATGTGAACAAACTGAGGGAATCTAGTAGTCTTCAGGTACCCTGGTAAGTGAGATGCAGAAAAATGGAAAGGGGAAAAAAAGAACAACTCATAACAAACACTTTAATCTATCTTTTAAATAACTTCTGTAACAATCCTCTTGTAAGTAGTATTCAAATACCCAAAACTTATTCAGACATGTTTAATGTGTATAATTATATACTTCAAATACAAAACCTTAAAAACCAAAATACATTCATTCCACTTCTAAAATCCCATACCTCAGTCATACCACACATACATATCAAATATTATATTCACACATTCAGAATGAAATTTTGTAGAAAATATTTTATCCAAATTTCTATATAAACAGGACATTCAATAAAACCTGTCACAGGTATTTCTCATATTATACAGATGTTTTCTATGGGCTCAGGCAAAAGATTCAGCAAACTTCAGACTTTAGTTCATTATCTACTTTATCTGCAATTCTTCCACAACAGGGTGGTGCTCCACATTCACCCAAAGTTTCTGCCAGAAATAGTTTCAGCATTCCATATTAAGCGAGCCATCATGTTACCTATGTTCTTCCTGAGGTCACATGCACATGAAAGTGAGAAAGCCCTAAATATCTGAGACTGTAAAACAACCTTGGCTTACTACAAAAGAAGAACTTGGCTACATTTCTGGCTTCACAACTTACAATCTCTTACGATCCTAACAAACGGGCCGATACAGTAAGGTGCGGTAGAAAGAGGTGTGTTAGGGCCGGGCGCACCCGCGTTTGCCGCACGCACATTTCGGATCACATACCGCTCGATACTCTATTTAAATGGTATGCAAATGCAAGCCGCGTCCAACGCGCGTCCATGAAGCGCAATCCATTTTACTGTATAGGCGCTATACAGTAAAAAAGTGTAACCAAAGTAAACTTACTTTTTCTTTCTTTCAGCCCTCTCTGCCCTCCTCCGGAGGCGCACACAACGGCTCCCCTGCCTCCCGGGGGCAGCCGGCGGCGAAAGCGGCTTCCAGCGGCCCCCGCCGGCGAAGATGGACGAACGCTCGCCCATAGTGCACAGGCGTTCAAGTCAGCGAAAGCGTATGAACGTACGCCGTGACGTCACGCATGCCCGTTCATACGCTTTCGCTGACTTGGGGGCCCGTCAATTTGGGCGCTCAAGCCAGCGAAGCGCATGACGTCACGGCGTACGTTCATACGCTTTCACTGACTTTGGGGCCCGTCAATTTGGGCGCTCAAGCCAGCGAAGCGCATGACGTCACGGCGTACGTTCATACGCTTTCACTGACTTGGGGGCCCGTCAATTTGGGCGCTCAAGCCAGCGAAGCGTTTGAGTCGCTTTTTCGCCAAAAGATAACCTAAAAACCTAAAATCCCCTCTTTTGGTTAAAGTTGCTTCGGGAGGAGGGGAGAGAGGACTGGGGCTGCCCCGGAGACCGGCACCCATGGACGCGGCCAGGGCAGGTGAGCGGGGGCTGGGGGAAAGTTTGCCGCCTACCCTTACCGCTGCCTCTAACGCAGGGGTAAGGGTAGGCGGTAAATTAGCAGGTTAAATGCGCGGCAAAACTGCAGGTTTAAAAAGCGATAATCGGGGTGCGCGTTACTGTATGGGAGGGAATAGCTAATTCGATCGTTTACATCTCATACACATGCAGCGGGTGGAAAGGGTTACCCATTGATTTAAAGAAGCGGTAAGGATGGGTTAAAAGGGATAATGAATCGCAGGTTGGACTAACGCGGCCAAATTGTGAGTAGAAAGCGGGTTAGAAGCAGGGTAACCGTGGCCGCACTTTACTGTATTGGCCTGAAAGTGAGCATAGCAGTGGGTAAAAACATTCATTGTCCAGTTGGCTAGCAGACTACATTACACACTGCTATACACTAGCAAGTCTCCAAATTACAGACACCATCAAGGCTCATCATGTTAGAGCCTTGGTTACATCAGTGGCTCATCTGCGAGCTATAACACTTGAAGACATCTGCAAAGCTGTAACTTATTCATCAGTACACACCTTTTAAGACCCATTACTGCCTGGACAATCTCTCATAGAGTGACAGTAAATTCAAGCAAGCAGTTTTCTCTGTTCACCCAGTAGTATACTCTCCACAATAAGGTCTGGGTTGCTTATTCAGTAAATGCTGCTCTGCAACCCTTGGCTTGGAACTCCCCTCATGTAATGGCTGATTCAGCTATGCTTATTGACAGAAAAAGCAAGTTTGCTTCTCACAGGACAAGCAGGATGGTAGTCCTCACACATGGGTGACATCATCAGGATGGAGCCCAATCACGGAACACTTTTGTCAAAGTTTCTAGAACTTTGACTGGCACCTACTGGGCATGCCCAGCATGGTACTAACCCTGCAACCAGCAGGGGTACCCCTTCAGTCTCTTTTTTTACGCGCATCAGTAGCCATGCAGGTTAAGGAGCTTTCCAGAGATTCCTGACAGGAATTTTCCCTCAGGGAACTTTTTCAAAAATTTCAAACAATTTCTACCCCATAGGGGTCCCCCTATCAATTCTGTAGTCCGCAGTCGTAAGGTAAGGCTTTAACCTCATTTGCGGTCAATTCCCGTCAAGTTCTCCCTTCGGGGCCTACTGGCCATCGACCGCACCGCGGCTAAATTTTTGTCGAAGCCATGGCATCGGGTTTTCGTCAGTGCCCCGATTGTCCTCGGACAATGTCCATCACAGACCCGCATAGGGTTTGTGTATTGTGTTTGAAGTCGGACCATGACTTCTTAAACTGCACCAAATGTGCCCAAATGACACCGAAGGGCCATAAGGCCCGATCCGAGAAAATGGAGTTTCTCTTTCAGGCGAAGCCGCCGACTCCATCGAGCGCTTCGACATCGTCTGAGCCGATGCCATCAACTTCTCGTCAACAGCGGGACACTGGTGTTGCTCTTCTGGCACCGACTACTCCGAAGGCATCAACCTCTTCCTCTTCGGCCCCAGAAAAGGACCGAGGAGATCATCGTGAAACGTGTTGGCACCGGCACCGAAAGGCTCAGTCCGCCGATCTAGGCAAGCCCTCGGCATCGTCGTCAACAGAGCCACCGAAGAAGAAATCCCGTCCAGAGAAGGCCCCATCCTCCTCTGCGGCCGGATCACCGAGGCATTCCCCACCTTCATTGGTGCCGGGAGTCACGATTAAACTTTCACCAGTGGATCCTCCGGCCACGCTTGTGCTGCTTCCTTCTCCGGGACTGGGGTTACCTGCCCCAGACTTCCGCGAGGAATTGGATCAGATAATCCAAGAGGCCATCGGAAAAGTACTGCAGGGCTTCCAATCTCCATCGGCCCATACCCGGGCCGATCTGGACTTTTACCACCAACTCGCCCGTCAATGTCACCAATTCCATCGGTGCCTACTTTCCCATCGATGCCGCCCCGTCCACAATCGGTGCCGCCGTTGGTGCCGCCATCGGTGCCTCCTCCGGTGCCATCGATGCCTAGGCCTGATCCTTCAGGACTAACACCGTTTCTTCCCTCTGGTGATCCTATGGGAGCTGGTGATCAGCCTTACGATCCTTGTACCGATGACTCTTCCCAGGATTCTGATGATCTGCCTTCAGAGCCCTCTCCCCCTGAGGAAAGACGACACTCTCCTCCAGAGGACCTGTCCTTTATTAATTTCATAAAGGAAATGTCTGAAACAATTCCATTTCAGCTTCAGACAGAAGAGGACTCAAGGCACAAGAGCTGGAAGTACTCAAATTTGTTGATGCACCTAAGGAAATCATGTCTCTTCCTATTCATGAAGTCCTTATTGACCTGTTAAAGAGGAATTGGGAGCATCCAGGCTCAGTACCACCTGTCAACTGAAAGACAGATGCCACCTACCTTGTACAGACAGCCCCCTGGGTTTCAAAAACCACAGCTGGATCACCACTCTGTGGTTGTGGAATCAGCCCAGAAGAAGGCACGATGTTCTAAAGCTGTTCAGCTTGGAGAAAAGACGGCTGAGGGGGGATATGATAGAGGTCTTTAAGATCATGAGAGGTCTTGAACGAGTAGATGTGACTCGGTTATTTACACTTTCGAATAATAGAAGGACTAGGGGGCATTCCATGAAGTTAGCAAGTAACACATTTAAGACTAATCGGAGAAAATTCTTTTTCACTCAACGCACAATAAAGCTCTGGAATTTGTTGCCAGAGGATGTGGTTAGTGCAGATAGTGTAGCTGGGTTCAAAAAAGTTTTGGATAAGTTCTTGGAGGAGAAGTCCATTAATGGCTATTAATCAATTTTACTTAGGGAATAGCCACTGCTATTAATTACATCAGTAGCATGGGATCTTCTTAGTGTTTGGGTAATTGTCATGTTCTTGTGGCCTGGTTTTGGCCTCTGTTGGAAACAGGATGCTGGACTCGATGGACCCTTGGTCTGACCCAGCATGGCAATTTCTTATGTTCTTATGTTCTTATACCCCCTGGGAAAGAACAGAGGTCCCTGGATGCATTTGGCAGGCATGTCTTCCATGGCTCAATGCTCATTTCTCGCATTGCTTCCTACCAGTTATACATGACCCAGTATAACAAAGACCTTTTTAAGAAATCCAGGAAGCCAAATATCAGATAAATTTCCTGGAGCTTCAGGCAATCAGATATGCCCTTAGATTTTTTCAGGATTACCTCTCAAACAAAGCTATCCTGATTCAGACCGACATCCAGGTGGTGATGTGGTACATCAACAAGCAAGGGGGAACAGGTTCCTACCTTCTGTGTCAGGAAGCTGCACAGATATGGATGTGGGCTCTTTCCCATTCAATGTACCTCAGAGCAACCTACTTGGTGGGTGTGGACAATGTTCTGGCGGACAAGTTGAGTTGGATCTCTCATCCGCACGAATGGTCTCTTAACCCCATGGTAGCAGACACAATCTTCCAACGTTGAGGTTATCCACAAATAGACCTCTTTGCGTCCCTCCATAACCATAAAGTAGGGAACTTCTGGTCGCTCACTCGCAGCCGCCACTTTCAGCCGAGGGACGCATTCGCCCTCTTGTGGTCTCCTTTACGCGTACCCTCCACTTCCACTCATATCCAAAACTCGTGAAATTACGAAGGGACAAGGGCTTAATGATTCTCACAGCCCCTTATTGGCCATGCCAAATCTGGTTCCCAATCTTCCAAGACCTATCGGTTCGCTGGCGCATCCCTCTGGGGGAGGATCCGCTTCTGATAACTCAGAACGACGGGTTTCTTTGCCACCCCGACCTCCAGGCCCTGTCCCTGATGGCCTGGATGTTGAAAGGTTAATACTACAACCCCTTAACCTTTCGGAGTTGATGTCTCGAGTCCTGGTAGCTTCACGAAAGCCTTCCACAAGACGCTCTTATCGTTCTAAGTGGAAAAGATTTACAGTCTGGTGCATGTCCATGTCCATCGACCATTTCACTTGTTCCACTGCCAAATTTCTGGACTATCTCTGGCATCTGTCAGACTCAGGCCTGCAAACGTCTTCTATAAGAGTGCATGTCAGTGTGGTAGCTGCTTTCCACAACGCCGTGGGAGATGTCTCTATTTCGGCACAACCCTTAGTCACACGCTTCATAAGAGGTTTGCTCCACCTGAAACCTCCGTAGCACCCCCCCCGGCCCCTACTTGGGACCTTAATGTGGTCTTAGGACAGCTCATGAAACCTCCGTTTGAGCCTCTCCACTCCTGTGATCTCCGCTATCTCACCTGGAAAGTGATTTTTCTTCTCGCTATAACATCTGCTCGCAGGGTTAGTGAGTTGCAGGCACTAGTCACCTATCCACCTTACACTAAAATTCTTTTTTTTTTTTTTTTTAATTCTTTATTTATTACTTTTTCAAAATGTTTACAATAAACAAAACATTTAAGAAATCTCATAATGACTGAGTCCTTAATAAGAAACAGGAACATTTTTTTCAACCTAACATTAAGCATACAATTCAGTCATTATTATACTTAAGGAAATTCAAGTGAGTCTCAAGATATTTGAACGGATTATAAAGAAAAACATTAGTCAAGGAAAAATGCATTGTCAATACTCCACTAATCATATAAGCCGATCATTTTCCTGCTAGGAGATCCCTAAGACCTACTGGCTCTGTGAATGTGTAGGTATTCCCCTCTAACTTAACAGTGCACTTGCATGGATATTTTAAAATAAAATATCCACCTTTATCTATTACTTCTTTCCTATAAGATAGGAATTTCTTTCTGCGTAATTGAGTCGTCTTAACTAGATCTGGAAAGATCCATACTCTTTCCCCATAGAAAGTACTTAATCGATTTCGAAAAAAGGATTTCAAAACGTTTTCCTTATCAGTTGCAAAAGCAAACTGAATTAATAATGTTCCTCGTTCTTTAACAACCAAGTCTTGTTGAGACTTTTGCAGTAAATCAGATAAGTTTATAGAACTATTTTGAACTACCTCTATTTCTAATTTTTCCTTTTCTTTTTCTTTAGCGCTCTCTACAAGTTGTTCTTCTCTTACCACTTTCTTCATGATCCCCAAATAAAAAGCTTTCACTATAACTGGTAGACATTTCTCTGGTATTTTTAATATCTGCAACATATATTCCCTAAATAATTCCACCGAGTCTATTTCTTAATGACAGGGTGATTCTCCGTACACACCCTAAGTTTTTATCGAAGGTAGTATCGGATTTTCATCTTAATCAAACCATCATCTTACCTGCTTTTTTTCCAAGGTCCCATTCGATTCCATTTTTGGTCAGTCTGTTCTACAGAACCTATTCTCAGCTTAACTACCCAACATCCTACCAGCGACCTGTTCTGGGTTTTCAGGATGTCCTCCTACCTAAATCCACTCCTGTTGTTGTGCCTGTTACATGCCTTTGGGTGCATTTGGTGCATTGCTCGGGCATCCTCAGCTCGCTTTTCACCCATGTGTGAGGACTACAATCCTGCTTGTCCTGTGAGAAAGCGGAGTTGCTTACCTGTAACAGGTATTCTCACAGGACAGCAGGATGTTAATCCTCATGAAACCTGCCCGCCACCCCGCGGAGTTGGGTTCATTTGCGATTTATTTTATTTTTCGCACATACTTTTGCTATACACAAGACTGAAGGGGGAATCCTGCTGGTTGCAGGGTTAGTGCCATGGTGGGCATGCCCAGTAGGTGCCAGTCAAACTTCTAGAAACTTTGACAAAAGTGTTCCGTGATTGGGCTCCATCCTGATGATGTCACCCATGTGTGAGGACTAACATCCTGCTGTCCTGTGAGAACACCTGTTACAGGTAAGCAACTCTGCTTTATCGTAAACAGTATACTCCCACAGACAGTAGGATAAATTAGCCATACTAAATACCTGCCCGCCTCCTTGGAAAGTCAACTGTCTAGCTAAAATTAGCTGTAACGTTGACTGAGGGGGCTCACAAGGCAACATCTGAGAGGGAATTCCCACACATGCTCAGTAGAGCAAAAGTTCTGTTAGCTGAGAGAGATCTATTTGGTGCCACTAGATGATGTCATCCACACGTAATGGCTAATTAAGCTCTATTTATCACCAGAAAAATCTTTAGTAAGGTCACCCCAATCATATGACCTTTAGAGTGCTAACATGTAGCTTTTTTCTTAGTTTTATTGATTTATCATCAGCCTTCGACCTCCTTAATCACATTATTTTTATTCAGGAATTGCTGGGGGCAGCCTGAAAATTCTTTAATGGAGCAGGCCCAAATTTGGTGAAGCCATGGCCCCCGCAGCCCACTTAGTGTGTATAATAAATGGATAAATTAGTATGGTGTTTAAGAGGAAATACTACAGTGAGGAATCAAGAAAACCAAAGATGAATTGAATTGTGAAAGATCTATGATTCTTCAATCTTATTTTTTGCAGACACTGACATTTTTGAGAAAAGTTGAAATTTTACAGTAAGTAAATATTTTTTCAAGTTTGGTTAACCTAAACAAGCCATATCTCATCAGATCCTAGAAACTAAGATGTCCCTAATAAAAAATCTGCAGAAGAGGGGAAACTTATACAGATAACTGTATCCAATATTAAGCGGCACTTTATCTGGCTAACAGTGCTGAATTTATCTTGATAATATTACCCTTGTAACTTTAAGCCTTCTATTTCTCTGGTCATACTTATCTGGGTCACTTTGAAAATATCAATACTATTTGGCTAAAATGAAATCATGCCCTATGAACATCCCAATGTTGCCTCTTTTTACCTAAGTAGATTTTGTGCAGGCAACAATTTGCATGAACAAAATTTAGCTGGAGAGCATGGAAAACAATTTAACACCTTGATATTTGTCCAGCTGGACAAGTCCTTTGAATATTGACCTCTATGCATTAGGTCTTACTAGTACTTGGAAGGCTACAAGTAACATTGAGAGTGTGCTACAGGTATTGCATTGGGGGCTTGATAGTGGTCACTGTTCAAGTCACAAAACATTTTTGCAGCCTCATTAAACAGCCAAACACTGGGATTAATGTATTATTGCATTGATTCCTGGAAAGAAGATCAAAATATTACATGCTTTTCTCGTCAATAGCAGGGCTGAATTAGCCATGCTGTCTGGGAAGCGTCGCAACCCCAAGTAGACGGAGTTTCCTCAGTCACAGAGCTTTGACTCTGTGCAGCTGCGCGGTAGGGTTCCCACGCAATTCCCTCTCCTCTTCAGTAGTTTTTTTCTGCGAACCAATCGCACACGGGGTTTTCCTCTCAGCGACTTTTTTCCTCAAAAGGACATTTTTTCAGCAATATTTTGTGTTTTTTTGTCTATTTTTGATTCCAGATGGCTCCGAAGCCATCTGGCTTTAAATACTGTCAATGTGACAAAATTATGTCCATCACTGATGGACATAATTATTGCTACATATATCTAGGACTAGACCACGACCAAGCCTCATGCAGAGACTGCACTTGCATGTCTCCAAGGGTCCAACAACAACGAGCGGTAAAGTGGAACGTCTGAGCACGGGTTCCTATGCCCCAACGACTTCAGCTCACTCTTTGCTGGGACCGTCGAAGAAAGGTAAGGTCCCCACCAAGAGGGCTTCCTCCCTGGGACCCACCAAGCTGCAACGCACTGTGCCTAGTACCTGGCCAGGGTCTAATACACCCTCAGGGACTTCCAAAAGAGCCGGGGCTCCGGCAACGGTACAGCACAGAAAAGAATCGGGAGATGCAGGTGCTGGCTCAAGGGTCCACGTCTGATAGATGTTTCTCATTGAATTTACAGATATTTGATTATTTGGTATCACTCACCCCTGAAGAAGCTACAAGTTTCGTAGCGAAACACTGGCCGCTGTCGGGTTAAGAGTGCAAGCTGGTTTAATGTGGACAGACGGACACTTTACATGATTGTAACAACAACTATTTCAAACTTTATCAAGCTTTTGCTATCAATTTGTTTTGAGCCGCAAATGATTAATAGACTGAACAGTTCTTCTTACAGTAAGAACACGTTGTCAGGCTTGTCAAACACTTCTCTGTCATCAAAACAAAGGGTTACATTGTTTTCCCGTATCAACTGTGTGTAAATTTAGAATTTAGAGAATGCTGCATCAGCAAGCCTGACAACGTGTTCTTGTATAAATCGACATGGAGTCCCCCAGGTCTGGCAGATTCTGTCATTTATACAACGTGTTCTTGTATAAATCGACATGGAGTCCCCCAGGTCCGGCAGATTCTGTCATTTCTACTTTTCATCAGAGAGTTGTGCAAGACTTGCGCTCCAGTTTTTCTAACACACGTTCCTTTTCAAATTTGACACGACCAGAAGCAGCTGCCTTGAAGACTCTTCGTCAAAATCATGACTTGATAATCAAGCCCGCGGACAAAGGGGGCAAAATAGTGTTGCTCAGTCGAAGTCAATATACAACCGAGGTACAACGGCTCCTTCATGATCACAAATTTTACCAACTTCTTTCAACTGATTCCACTGAAGCCTTATCTAAAGAAATTGAATCAATAGTACACGAAGGAGTTGAGATGGGTTTTCTCACTTCTCATGATGCTGCTTTCCTAATGAAGAAAGCTCCTATAGTTCCAGTTTTCTACATTCTCCCAAAAATACATAAAAATCTGACACAACCACCTGGAAGACCCATAGTCTCAAGCAGAGGTTCCCTCCTAGAACCGTTGTCTAAGTTTGTAGACCATTTTTTGGCTCCTCATGTACATATTCAAAAATCATATATAAGAGACTCTGAAGCCATGATTCAGTTTTTAGAAACAATTACAGACGATACCTCTAAATTAACTATGGTTACTCTTGATGTAGAAGCTCTGTACACCAACATCCCACAGGATGAGGCCATGGACATAGCCTATGATTTTTTTGACACACGTCCACACCCCAAGAGTATTCCATCATTTTTCCTTCAGTCATTACCACAGATAGCTTTGACCAAATTTTTTTTTGCTTTCGAAGGCTCCTTCTATCAATAGATTTGTGGAACAGCAATGGGGGCCACTATGGCCCCCAACCTTGCGAATTTAAATATGGCACGTTTTGAAGACCAATGGATCTATGCCAACAGTCCCTTTTCTCAACATATACTAGCATGGAAACGCTACATAGATGACATTTTTCTTGTATGGTCCGATACAGCTGAAACGTTTTCTCAATTCCTTACTTGGTTGAATGGATGTAATGCTCATTTCCATTTTACTGCAGACGTCCAAAGTGCCAGTATTCATTTCTTGGATATTACGATAATTAAGACACCAGAAAGGTTTATCACGACTCTGTATCGCAAACCGGTGTCCAATAACACCTTTCTTCATTTTTCCAGCGCTTATCCGCGTTCTTTAAAAGAGAATCTTCCTGTTAGTCAATTTTTCAGAATAAGACGCTTGTGCATGACCCTGACAGACTATAAAAAATATTATCCCAGGACAAACAGGATGCTAGTCCTCATATAAGGGTGACATCAGTAATGGAGCCCTATACGGAAAAACTTTTGTCAAAGTTTCTAGAAACGTTTGACTGGCACAGTGTGCCCACTGAGCATGCTCGGCATGCCATGATATTCTCAGCCACAGGGGTCTCCTTTCAGTCTTCTTTTCTCCGCGAAGCCATTAGCCTCGCGGTTATTTGGAGTCCTGTGTGGTGATTTTTCACCATATAAAAAAGTTTGTTAAAAACTAAAAAAAACTTTGACACCGCAGGGGTCTCCCGTTTTTTACCATCGTGATAAGTTTTTCTGTTTTTTCCGTCGATTCCGTACCATATCTATTAGCCTGAAAGTCATCGACGGCTGTCCGACTTCACAATTGCTACCGGTTTTAAAAAATGCCTGGTTTGTTGCCGTACCATGTCCATTACGGACTCACACTTAGAGTGTGTAGTCTCTCTCGGTCAGAATCACGATGTCCTAACGTGCCCGAAGTGCGCCGAGATGACGCCGAATGGTAGAAGACTCCGGATGAAGAAAATGGAGCACCTGTTCCATTTACAGCTAATGCCATCAACATCGACGTCCAGGCAGTCGTCTCCGGCTGGAGCAATCCGTAAGGTCGTCTTCAAGAAACGAAGACCGGATGAAGCGGGAGATCGGCCGTTTGACAACGTGAGCTGAATCAGCGCAAAAGAAGCCTCGGAGAGACGATGCGATGCCTCACCTTCCACCCCGAGGCGATCCCCACTGATATCGGTGCCAAGAACCGTACCTCCACAGGGCCCTTTGGAGGTACCGGTATCGCCTTCGCTGCCTCCCCCCCATAGCTGTTCTGGTCTCACCAGCTATGCGGGCGGAACTAGTCGGCTATATCCGCCAGGCAGTCAGGGATGTGCTCCTCGATATGCCTCTGATGCCAACACCGACTCTGCCATCGAGGCCAACGCCATCGCCAGTACCATCTCCATCACTGGTTCCATCGATGCCATTACCGATGCCTTTGCCGTCTCCATCGTTGATTCCATCGATGCCGATGCCCGATTTATCTTTTTTTGCACCAGTTTTAGCAAAACTAGATACACTTATCGGTGCCATCCCGGTGAAACCTCAGAAAATACCAATACCAACTCCGAGGGGAGAAGATATTACAGGAGAATCTCCGATTCCAGATCCAATCCCAGGTCCATCGGGTTTTCCACGCCCATTCCCACCAATATCCCCATTGTTCCCATCGAAACCTAGGGAACAACCATCGATGCCAGAGGTGCCTATGCCTTCTACACCTCTTCGACCGTATACACTTGATACATGGGATGATACTGGCACTGATACCTCCTCAGAGGAAGTCCTCTCGGAACCATCCCCTCCAGAGGAAAGAAGAAAATCCCCTCCTGAGGACCTATCCTTCTCCAATTTTATCAAAGATATGGCTGACACCATTCCTTTTCAGCTACAATCTGAGGAAGACACCAGACAAAAAACCCTGGAAGTGTTGCAGTTCGTGGACCCACCTAAAGAGGTGTTGGCAATACCAGTTCACGAGGTCCTTGTGGAAGTGTTGCACAGGTTATGGGAGCATCCCTGCTCCATACCTCCAGTGAACAAGAGGACAGACGCAACATACCTGGTCCAACATATCCCAGGCTTCCAGAAGACTCAACTACCTCACCAGTCAGTAGTAGTTGAGTCAGCACAAAAGAAATCAAAAAGAATAAAGACTCATTCTTCAACTCCACCAGGTAAAGACAATAGGTTCCTAGACAACGTAGGTAGGAAGATGTTTCAAGGATCCATGTTAGTTTCCAGGATTGCGTCCTACCAATTATATATGATGCAATACCAGCGTAACTTATGGAAACAGATGCAAGAACTCTCTGAAACTTTTCCCCAGCAAGTTCAGGATTCTTTCTCTTCTATAATTCATAAAGGCCTAGAGGCGGGCAAACACGAAGTTCGAGAAGCGTACGACCGTTTTGAAACTGCATCACGGATGTCAGCCACAGGTATAAGTGCTCGAAGATGGGCCTGGCTCAAGCCCTCAGACCTGAGACTGGAAATACAGGAGAAACTGGCTGATCTCCCTTGTGTAGGGGACAATCTCTTCGGAGATAAGGTTAAGGAAGCAGTTTCCCTCCTAAAGGAGCACTCAGAAACTCTAAGACAACTATCTTCTGTACCTCAGGAGTCTCAAACACCATCAAGAAGACTCCCAAGAAAAGAGTCCAAGCGCCCATACTTCAGGCCGAGGTGTTATTATCCACCTCCTGCTCGTGGACGCTCATCCAGACCAACTCAAAGAGCACAGTCTAGACAACCAAGAGCGCCTAGAGCTCAACCCCCTCCGCAAACAGGAGCAACATTGGGGTTTTGAAGTACTTCCAGAGAACAGCAGCCTGTCTACCAATCCGACCCCAAATTTGCCGGTAGGAGGTCGGATTACTTTCTTCCAACACAATTGGTCTCGCATTACCACAGACCAATGAGTACTCTCCATCACACCTCAAGGGTACTACTTGGACTTTCTCACTGTACCAAACGATACTCCACCCACCTCGTCTTGGACAGTAAACAACCAATCCACACTCTTACAAACAGAATTATCCACCCTTCTGAAAGCCAGGGCCGTGGAACCAGTTCCCCGGCCTCAGCAGGGCAGAGGATTCTACTCCCGTTATTTCCTCATTCCAAAAAACACAGGAGGCCTACGTCCCATATTAGACCTCCGGAATCTCAACAAATTCCTGAGAAAAGAAAATTCAGGATGGTGTCATTGGGCACGATGCTATCTCTACTTCAAAAAGGAGATTGGCTCTATTCTCTGGATCTTCAAGACGCTTACGCTCACATACCAACATTCCCTCCTCATCGCAAGTACCTGCGATTCCTAGTAGGAAGTCAACATTTCCAATACAGGGTGCTACCATTCGGCCTTGCCTCATCACCTCGAGTATTCACAAAGTTCCTGGCAATGGCAGCTGCCCACTTGCACAAGGAAGGAGTGCACGTGTTTCCTTACCTGGATGATTGGCTCATCAGAAGCCAAACAAGACAAGGAGCTCTCAATTCTCTCAAGCTCACAATAACTCTACTCCATTCCTTGGGATTCCTCATCATCTACCAGAAATCCCACTTCACACCATCTCACCGGTTACAATTCATTGGAACAGAATTAAACACCATAACAGCAAAAGCCTTCCTTCCAAAAGATCATGCACAGACACTAGCCTTGTTTGCAGGCTCTCTCCGCACACGCACA
Organism: Rhinatrema bivittatum; assembly: GCF_901001135.1. NCBI lineage: Eukaryota > Metazoa > Chordata > Amphibia > Gymnophiona > Rhinatrematidae > Rhinatrema > Rhinatrema bivittatum. Next base: position 521,916,416 of record NC_042617.1, read on the forward strand.
CAAATAACAGCTCATCAATGTCTCGCTCTCTTGGGTCACATGGCCTCCACAGTTCACGTCACTCCTATGGCCAGATTAGCCAAGAGGCTCACACAATGGACACTCAAACGACAATGGATACAGGCCATTCAACCACTTTCTTATCCAATTCAAGTAACTCAGCAACTACGCACCTCGCTACTCTGGTGGACAATCATGAACAACTTGCTCAAAGGTCTACCTTTCCAACAACCAATTACGCAAGTGACGTTAACTACAGATGCATCCACCTTAGGCTGGGGAGCTCACATTGGTCATCTGCAGACCCAAGGTACTTGGACAAAACTCGAAGCTACATTTCAGATAAATTTCCTAGAGCTTCGAGCTATACGTTATGCGCTGCATGCGTTCAAGGACTGCCTTTCCCACAAGACTGTTCTGATACAAACAGACAACACAGTAGCCATGTGGTACATCAACAAACAGGGAGGTACGGACTCGTATCTCCTTTGTCAAGAAGCAGCACAGATTTGGGACTGGGGCTTGACACACGCAATGCTTTTACGGCCACTTATCTGGCAGGCATTCACAACATAGTGGCATATCGCCTCAGGCGTCAATTCCAACCTCACGAGTGGTCTCTGGATCCAGAAGTGGTGACCAAGATCTTCCACAGTTGGGGCACCCAACAGTGGCCCTCTTTGCATCACAAGTGAATTACAAAGTAGCCAATTATTGCTCCCTATTCAAGCAGAAAAACCGCTTACCCAGGGTTGCCTTTGCTCGCCACTGGAATTCAGGCCTACTGTTTGCGTATCCTCCGATACCGCTAATAACCAAAACTCTAGTGAAGCTACAACAGGACAAAGGGTCCATGATACTCATAGCCCCATATTAGCCTCGACAAGTATGGTTTCCAATACTTCTAGACCTCTCAATCAGAGATCCAATTCGACTGGGCACAGCACCCACTCTCATAACTCAGGATCAAGGCAGGTTGCGTCATCCCAACCTTCAATCCCTATCCCTCACAGCATGGATGTTGAAAGCTTGATTCTACAACCTCTCAATCTTTCAACTAATGTCTTTCAAGTGCTTGTAGCTTCACGTAACCCTCCACATGAAAGAACTGTCGTGCTAAATGGAGAAGGTTTACCGCATGGTGCTCACAAAACAGTGTTGATCCTTTTTCCTGCACTACATCATCTTTATTAGACTATCTATGGCATCTCTCAGACTCTGGTCTCCAGACATCATCTGTAAGGGTACATTTAAGCGCAATCTCAGCTTATCACAATACCGTTGGGGATGCACCAATTTCAGTATAACCCCTAGTTAGTAGATTTATGCGAGGTTTAATTCAGCTGAAACCTCCACATCGACCACCGGTCACACAATGGGACCTTAATGTGGTCCTAATGAGGCTAATGCGTTCTCCTTTTGAACCCATGGATTCCTGTGATGTTAAATTTCTCACTTGGAAGACTATTTTCTTAATAGCCATCACATCATCAAGAAGGGTTAGTGAGTTACAAGCACTTGTCACATACTCACCCTACACAAAATTCCTACATGATTGAGTGGTACTCCGTACACACCCAAAATTTCTTCCTAAAGTTGTTACAGAATTCCATTTGAATCAATCCATCATCTTGCCTACTTTCTTCCCAAAACCACACTCTCATCAAGGAGAGAGGGCTTTACACACCTTGGACTGTAAGCGTGCACTTGCATACTACTTAGATCGCACTACAGCCCATAGGAAATCCAACCAGCTCTTTGTTTCTTTTGATCCAAACAAACCTGGGAAAGCAGTAGGCAAGCAAACTCTATCCAATTGGCTTGCAGATTGCATACGGTTTTGCTATGAGAAAGCAGGCCTTCCTCTCCGGGGCGATTAAAGGCGCACTCAGTAAGAGCAATGTCAACTTCAATAGCACAATACCGTTCAGTGCCAATAGCTGACATATGTAAGGCCCCAACATGGAGTTCCCTTTACACCTTTGCGTCTCACTACTATCTCGACAAGGAAGGGACGACAAGACTCAGCCTATGGACTATCTGTCTTAAAGAACTTGTTTCCAGTATAATCCCAACTCCTTCCACTTCTAACCTTTTGTGATTTCAGGCTGCCTCATTTTTCCCAACAGTACACCAGTTGTTGTGCCTATTGCACAAGTTGTACGCTGTTGGTCCACTACAAAGATGACTCAGCCTGTAGCTTGCTAATCATCCATATGTGAGGAATAGCATCCTGCTTATCCTGTGATAAAGCAAAATTGCTTACCTTGTAATAGGTGTTATCCCAGGACAGCAGGATGTAGTCCTCACGAAACCTACCCGCCACCCCGCGGAGTTGGGTTCGATACATTTTATTATTTTATTTTTGGCTAACGCTCATTGCTACAAATGAGACTGTAGGGAGACCCCTGTGGCTGAGAATATCATGGCATGCCGAGCATGCTCAGTGGGCACACTGTGCCAGTCAAATGTTTCTAGAAACTTTGACAGAAGTTTTTCCGTATAGGGCTCCATTACTGATGTCACCCTTATGTGAGGACTACATCCTGCTGTCCTGGGATAACACCTATTACAAGGTAAGCAATTTTGCTTTCTTACCATGTTCAGTTGACACCAATAACATTATCATTTGCGTATTACCCTTTTCTTCAATGAGTCAAAAAACGAAAAACATCATCTGTAATAGCTGGCATATTTTACAATTGCATCAAGAATTTCATGATACTCCTAGGTTTATATACACCTGTGGGACCAATTTACAAGACCAGTTGGTCCATTCAGATTCATCTATACCAGGGGTCAGGAACCTTTTTGGCTGAGAGAGCCATAAACGCCACATATTTTAAAATGTAATTCCATGAGAGCCATACAATATGTTTAAAACGAAATACAAGTAAATGTGTGCATTTTATGTAAGATCATACTTTTAAAGTACAATAAGTCTCTGAAAATATTACACCAGGCCTTAAGACACCAATACATCTCCTATTAGGAAAACGGACCAAGTCAGGCTGCTATAGAGTCCTACACAGAAACTACACGCCAGCAGAAAACCTCACCTGAATCACGTGCTGTCCCTCACCTAACATAGAATAAAGAGAAAAACGCATAACAAGAAGCATGCAGAAAAAACTGAATTGGAAACTGCAACAAGCCAGAGTCTCTGTATGCAGTGTAACAAAGGAAAAAAGAAACATCACCCATCCTTATAAAACAAATCAAGAAATATAAAATCATCAGCAGTAAAACTGTACTAACAAAAAGAACATATTTCAAAACAGCTGATGAGTGGAATATCCAATAATTAAAAACTCATAAAACATTTCCAGATACCAACAAAATATTTCAAAATAGCAGACACAAAGACCCAGTAATGAAAAATAAGGATACAAAAATGTTTTTGCTCTGCATACTTGGGAACGTTTGATATCAGGTGTCCTGAGATTGTTCTGAATTAGCAGGAGGCGGGGTGGTTTGCTTGGAACTTTCTCCTCTCTCAATCACATACCAGCGCTCTCTCTCACACTGGCTCTCAATGACACACCTATACACACATGCTCTCAGTACTCACATATACACATGTTTTTTCTCTCTCACTTATATAGGCTCTTAATTACGCATTTACACACATGCTATCTTTTCATGCTTACACACACACACACACAGGCTTTCAATCACATAAATACATGCTGTCTTTTTCTCTCACACACAGACTCTCATTCACATGCTTACAAACATGTCCTCTCTTTCTCTCATTTACACACAGGCTCTCAATCACATACTCACATGCTCCCTCACCTAAATCAGCTCTCAATCACACACAGACACACATGATCTCTCTCTTACTTATACACACAGGCTCTTAATCATACATACACATGATTTCTCTCACACACAAAGGATCTCAATCATACACACATACTCTTTCACACAAACAGGTTTTCAATCACAAACTTACACATACAGGTTCCCAATGGTAAACTTACATTCATGCTCTCTCTCTCTCTCTCACAGGCAGGCTCTCAATCACAGACATACTCTCTTTCACATGTACAGGCTCTCAATCATTCACATGCATGCAATCTCTCACTCACACACACACACACAAGAGGAAGTGGAGATGCATCTCTCACTCACTCACACACACACACAGGGCCCCCCCCGCGGCCCGGAAGAGGAAGTGGAGAGTATTGGGTGCGTGCGCGGCAAGAAGAGGCCACGCTAGTGCGCTCGGCATCGGCCCGAAGAAAAGAAGACTGCAGCGCGGCTCGGAGGAAAATGAAGAGGTTCAACCGCGGCCGATGGGACTCCGCCTCCGCGAGGGCTGAAAATGAAGAGGTTAGCGTTGGGAGGAGGCTGCTGCTGCCGCGAGTTCCCGGGGTGGGGGTGGGGCTGAGAGAGAGTGAATGAGCGAGCAAGCATGTGTGTTTGCTCGCTCATTCACTCTCTCTCCCCCCCACCCCGGGAACTCGCGGCAGCAGCAGCCTCCTCCCAACGCTAACCTCTTCATTTTCAGCCCTCGCGGAGGCGGAGTCCCATCGGCCGCAGTTGAACCTCTTCATTTTCCTCGAGCCGCGCTGCAGTCTTCTTTTCTTCGGGCCGATGCCGAGCGTACTAGCGTGGCCTCTTCTTGCCGCGCACGCACCCGATACTCTCCACTTCCTCTTCCGGGCCACAGGGGGGGCGGGGGCGCGGGAAGAAGAGAGCACGCCGGTGCCGCTGACTCCAGCTGTCCTGCCGCGTTCCGCCCAGGCTGACAGCATTTTAAGCCCGGGCGGAGGAGGACCGGGGAGCAGCTGGGTCAGCGGGAAAGTGTGGCGACTGTCTGCGAGCCAGATGCAGCCCTCAAAAGAGCCATATCTGGCTCGCGAGCCATGGGTTCCCAACCCCTGATCTATACGATAACAAACTACAGGTTCACATAAGCATGCGGTTCTTGTTCGTTTTGCCACGTAATGATTCAGACATCAGCTATATTTTTTTCCAGAATATAATACAGATTGTTTATCCACAGGCATCATCTATCTGATACAGTGTCCATGAAATCTTTGGTATGTAGGCAAGACCAAACGCGTCTCATAAAACATCGCTCTTGTCTTAACAAAAGTCGGCTTACCGCACCATTGGTAGTTCACTATTTGGACCAATCTCATTCTTTTGATTCCTTAAAAGCGTGCATTCTTGAACAACTTCATCCGTCCTGGCAAGGAGGCGATTTCAATACTGCATTGTTGCAGGCAGAACAACGCTGGATCCACCAGTTAGATACAGTACATCCATCTGGGTTGCATACAGCTTTAGATTTGCATGTTTTTCTTTAAAACCTTGAATAAAATAAAATTGTTGTCTGTTGTCTGGATGTCATGCAGCTGCACGCCATGACGTCATTCCGTAGTTTGGATGTGAGCTATTTAACTCTGACAACTGGTTTGATGCGGTCTCTGTCCCGCTCTTCGAGATTTGATATGAGACTTGGCGTCCGATTAGAGAAGGTTGTCTCTCCATCAACATGAAGCTAAGTTACAATATATATTTTCAATATTTTACATGTCTGATAGATGTTTCTCAGTGAATTTACAGATATTTGATTATTTGGTATCACTCACCCCTGAAGAATCTACGAGTTTCATAGCGAAACACCGGCCGCTGTCGGGTTAAGAGTGCAAGCTGGTTTAATGGGGACAGACGGATACTTTACATGATTGTAACAACAACTATTTCAAACTTTATCAAGCTTTTGCTGTCAAAAATGTTTTTGAGCCGCAAATGATTAATAGACCGAACGGTTCTTCTTACAGTAAGAACACGTTGTCAGGCTTGTTGATGTGGCATTCTCTAAATTCTAAATTTACACACAGCTGATATGGGAAAACAATGTAACCCTTTGTTTTGATGGCAGACAGGTGTTTGAAGTTGTCAGAGATTCTTTCTGATCCAGAATCTCACTCTTCAAGACACACATCAATAAGTGAGAACTCTTACTAAGGCCTCTCCTCGGTGTCTTGCTCCAAGAGACACTCTCCTTCATTGCAAATTCCCCTTGCTAAGTGTTTTTGACCATCACCAGTCATTCCGCCAAGATCTCAGCTCAAACGTACATCTCCTGAAGACATCTTATTGGCTGCCATTCCAACAAGGCTGTCTCCTACACCACTACACATGCCACCTCAAGGTACCTTAGCAGCTTCTGCAATGATGAACATTTCCAAGGTTTTGAGTTCTTTCTTGAACATACAAAGGAGATTCCACCATCAGACTCTCCTCATGTCTCTCCGCCTTCATCACCGATCCCTAGACCTATCTGACCCGACCATAATACCTACAACGGCCCCACCACTGAGCCCTGATTCGCAGCTATCTACATCTTCATCAAATTCTTCCACAGGAATGCCATCTGACCCGCCGGAAGGTCTACCGGAACCATATTCTCCCCCAGAAGACCTAACATATGCCAAATTTATAGAAAAAGTGGGTAACCTCCTTAAGTAGAAACCGGGAAAGTCCCTGATCCCAGGGCGGAAAAGATGGGGATTTTGAGAATCTTCGAAACACCCCCAGAACCAACTGTATTACCACCCCACTCGGTCCTAATCAACGTTCTACATAAAATGTGGGAAACACCTTTTTCTACAACTGCCGCCTCTAGAAAAATAGACATAAAATACAAGATGCGTAACTCAACCATTTATGAAACTTCTCAACTCCCTCACCACTCCATAGTGGTGGAATCAGCACTATCAAAAGCAAAACGTACCAAGTTACATGCCAATGCCCCACCGGGCCATGAAAGCAAATGCCTAGATGATTTTGGCAAAAAGGTATACCACTCAGCGATGTTGTCCACTACAATACAACACCACCAATATTGTACAACCCAATATCTTTACGAGTGTCTTCAGAAATTACGCCCAGTCTGTTTTGCGGAGGATAACACTCTTCCACAACCTTTTCTGGACATCGAAGAAGGTCTCCAACACTTTCTCCATGTTGCGTCCGTCGGTCTCAGACGGCTTTGACTTCTGTGCCTCTCCTTTCTTCCTTCTCTCTCCTCAAGCCTTGGGAAGATGGCTGCTGCCGTGTCTTCATGCCGCTCTCTCCGGCATCCCCAGAACGGCAACAGTGACGGTGTTCGCCATGTTTCTCCTTAGGGCCTCCTAGGGTGCACGCGCGCACGCCACCCACGTCTTTATCCACGTCATGGCAGGAACCTCGGGGGTGTTCCCTCTGAGTGACATCACAACATCCAGGTATTTAGTCTGCCCTTCGTTTGCTAACAAACTGAGTTAGCAAGGATCGTGAATGGATTGGACTGCCTCCGGTCTAAACTGCTTTGCCGCTTCCTTGCTGCCGCAGGAAGCTCTCTCTCTGCCCTTCGGTGTAATTCATCGCTAACCTGGGTACCCGCTCCTCGGGGGCCCATCTTCTCTCTTTCAGGTACCTATCTGGGAAACCGGGTACTCGTTCCTCGAGGGCCTGTGCTCCATACACTAGTGACTGCAACTGCTTTGCTTCTGCCTGCCAGGATCTTCATCAATACAGCTATCTACTTCAGTCTGTCTCACCTTCAGCTTCTGCGCTGCGATTCTACATCCAGGACTTCTCTTCTTTTTTTTTTTTAACTTTTTATTTTTCAAATTTCAAATTTTTACATGAATTACTTCAAATGAAAATCGGTACATTTTCTGGTATACAAATTTATATCTTAGAACAAAAATTAGAGGAAATCAGGGATTCTGTTCCCAATACTTTCTCATTCCAAAGAAGTCAGGGGTCCTCCGTCCCATTCTGGATTTACGACACCTCAGCAAACATATCCAGAAAGAGAAGTTCAAGATGACCACTCTCAAGAACATCTTGCCATTACTACAACCCAACGATTGGCTATGCTCCATCGATCTGAAGGATGCATACTCCCATATACCCATGCACCCATCTTCCTGGCTTTACCCCTGTTTTCGGGTTCAGAACATGCACTACTAATACAAAGTTCTGCCATTTAACCTGTCCTCAGCCCCAAGAGTGTTCACAAAATGCCTAGCAGGGGTGGTGGCTCATCTCAGACAACTCTCGATCCAAATATTCCTTTATCTGGATGACTGGTTGCTAGTGGTATCGGATCCTTCCACGCTACAAGCACATACGTTACGCATGATCAACTGTCTTCAGACACTGGGATTTCTCATCATTTATGAGAAATCACACCTACAACCTACACAACTTCTTCAATTCATAGGGGCTCTCATCAATACAGTGGACGAGAAAGCCTACCTTCCCAGGGACAGAATACAGACTCTTACTGCATTAGCTCAGAGCCTATTGAACAAACACAAAGCATCAGCACACCAAGTTCTTCATCTTCTAGGTCACATGGCGGCAGCCATCTACGTGGTTCCCCACACCAGACTGCATATGTGACGCTTACAATGAGGCCTAAAGGCTCAATGTTCACAATTCCTACAGCCCCTCAACTACAGAGTTCAGATCACCAGTTCAATGAAAGCAGACATTCAATGGTGGCTCTCCCCCCAACAATCTATTTTCAGGTGCCCCCTACTGGTTTCCCCCTCATCTGCTAACGCTCACAACGGATGCCTCCAGGAAAGGTTGGGGAGCCCATCTGGACGACCTAAAAACTCAGGGACTTTGGACCCCACAAGAATCCATGTACCAAATCAATCTCCTAGAGTTACGTGCAATTTGGAGAGCACTTCAGACCTTCCCTACCCAAGTCTAACAAACTCGAATCATGGTGTACACTGAAAACCAAGTCGCCATGTTTTACATAAACAAAGAAGGAGGGTCCAGTTCATGGGCCCTATGTCGAGAAGCGATTTGAATACTTCAGTGGGCAAAGACAGCCCAAGTATCCCTCCAGGCCACTTACCTTCCAGGTCTAGACAACATGACGGCAGACCGCCTCAGCAGGGCTTTCACCCACACGAATGGACATTAAATCTAGAAGTTGCCTTAACCATCTTCCAACAGTGGGGATTCCCCACAATAGACCTCTTTGCCATGGAAATCAACCATCAGGCTCAAGTCTTTTGCTCCATCTACCCCAGCAAACTTCGGTACGCCCCGGATGCCTTCCTTATTCCATTGACACCGGGCTTAATGTACCCCTACCCTCCCATTCCGCTGATATCACGGACAATTCAAAAATGCATTCAAGATGTAGTGGACATGATCCTCATCACCCCAGCATGGCCAAGACAACCATGGTATGCGTATCTCATGCGACTTTCAATACGTCCTCAAATACCACTGCAGAACCATCCACAATTTCTAACGCAAGAAGGAGGCTCCCTTCTCCATCCAATGCACCAATCCCTACATCTCACAGCATGGAGATTGAACGGCAGATATTAAACCATCTAGGTCTCTCCTCCCAAGTATTTTATTTATTTATTTATAGTTTTTTATATACCGCGGAACGTAATACACATCACCTCGGTTTACAGCAAACAGTAATTCAGCCAAAGGCTTTACAATGAACATCAGAGGAATAAGTAAAGTGCTAAATTAACAGCAAAACTAGAAGTATACATATCAAATATATATGAGTAATGAGAGGAATGGGAGTAGGTGGGAAAGGGAAAGGTAAGGCAGTATACAAGAATCAAGAGTAAGTTGAGAAGCGAAGTATGTAATTGCATAATTTACATCTTTCAGAGTAAATTATGTAGAATTAATTAATTAATTAATTAAATTAAGTAGAAAATATTCTAATTGCTTCTCGAAAACCTTCAACCAGACGTAATTATTCAGGAAAGTGGCAAAGCTATCAAACCTGGTGGAAGCTACGGAACCTTGATCCCTTTTCAGTCACCGCCACACAGCTTCTAGAGTATCTTCATAAACTATACAAAGCTGGTTTGGCCACTACATCGGTTCGAGTAAATATCAGTGCTATTGCAGCTTTTCATCACTCGCATAATGATCTACTGATTTCTAATCATCCGTTGATCTCCAGATTCATGAAAGGCATGCTTCGACTCCGACCACCGGTAACAAAACCACCGGTACCATGGGACCTAAACGTGGTTTTGGAACAGCTAATGCTACCTCCCTTTGAACCATTAGACACAAGCCATATAAAATACTTGACATAGAAAACAGTCTTCCTGGTAGCCATCACATCGGCAAAAAGAGTCAGTGAACTACAGGTCTTAGTTCACTACTCCCCTTATTTGGAATTCTACCATGACAAGGTGACCGTTCGCCTTCACCCCACTTCCTTCCTAAGGTGGTCTCTGTGTTTCATCTTAATCAAACCCTTACTCTGCCTATTTTCATGCCAAAACCTCATAACAGTGAGTGTGAGAAACTTCTGCATTGCCTAGACTGTAAAAGGGCTCTAGCTTACTATAAACAAAGGACTCAATCCACTATGAGACCCTCTCAGCTCTTCCTTTCCTTTAATCCACATGATCCTGGTCAACCTGTCTTGAAGAGAACTATCGCCAGTTGGTTATCACAATGCATTCTATTTTGTTACAACAAATGTTCTATCAAACTCCAAAACAAGCCTCAGGCGCATCAGATACATGCCACAGCAGCATCAGTTGCCCACTTGAACAAAGTTCTGTTAATAGATATCTACAAAGCAGCAACTTGGTTGTCCAGCCACACCTTTATGTCACACTATTGTCTACAGCAACAGACGACCTCTGATGCAGCGCTGGGCACAGCAGTCTTATCAATACTTCAAAACGGATGAGACTGTCTACTACCCTATGGGTTGCTGTCCTAACACATAAAAATGGACACAACCTGGGAGCTTGGGACTCCCAGACAGCATGGCTAATTCAGCCCTGCTATCGACAGGAAAAAGCAAGTTTGCTTACCGTAAATGGTGTTTCCATAGAAAGCAGGATGAATTAGCCATGCAATCCCTCCCTCCTTCCTAGACAGTCCCTCAAAGGACGCATGGTTTTTTATTTTACCTCTCGCTTGGCTACAAAGAAACTGAAGAGGAGAGGGAATCGCGTGGGAACACTACAGCGCATCTGCACAAAGTCAAAGCTCTGTGACTAACTGAGGAAACTCCGCCTACTTGGGGTCGCAACGCTTCCCAGACAGCATGGCTAATTATTCCTGCTGTCTACCGAAACGCCGTTTACGGTAAGCAAACTTGCTTTTATTTAAATGGAAGTTTAAATGTTGAAGTGGAACCCTTTTTAACCAGAATAGTAATAATTGCAGCCTGCCAAGAATCCAGTTTTCTTCAGGATTTATAAAGCTAATACTGGGTCTATGTACTAACCCATGTTAAAACCAGAAGGTTAATGCACTTAATCTGCTGATTATAACATGGACATTACATTACATCAGGCTTTCAACATTTATTTATTTATTTTATTTATTTAATTTTATATACCGGCAACCGTTTGCACATCGTGCCGGTTCACAAGTAACTTACAACAGAAAGTATATAGGCATAGCCTTTACAGAGAACGGTGTATAACGTAAAACGCAGTAACAGAACAAATAACTAAGTAACTGGGGAGGGATGAGGGGGGGGGGGTCGATACAAAGGGGGGGCAGGGGGAGGGTGCAAACAGATACATGGGGATAAAATGTGAATAGGGATTCGAGGAAGAAATATGTACAATGGTTATATACAGAAGTTGTACACTGGATATATATACAGATGTTGTACACTGGTTATATACAGGAGATGTAGGAAACTTTAGAGGGGGAGGGTGTTGGGTGTAGGTCCTGAAAGGGGGGTGTTGGAGAGGGATGATGGTTGGGCTAGCGTGTTAGTTGGTGAAGATGATGAAGAATGGGGGTATGCTTGGAGGAAAAGCCAGGTTTTGAGTTTCTTCTTGAAAGTAGGTGTGGAGGTTTCGGTACGTAGATTAAGAGGCATAGAGTTCCAGAGGGAGGGGCCTGCAAGGGAAAGGGCTCTATTGGTGGTGGAAATGAGTCTAGTGGATTTTATGGAGGGAGGGATAAGGGTTCCACGGAGGGAAGCACGGGTGGGTCTTGTGGAGGTACGAGGGAGGAAGGGTGGGTTTAGCCAGTTGCAGTGTTCATTAGTAATACTTTTGTGGATGAGGGTGAGGGTCTTGTAAATAATTCGTGAGTGAATGGGAAGCCAGTGGAGATCAATGAGGGTGGGAGTGATGTGGTCTTTCTTATTGACATTGGTGAGGATGCGTGCAGTAGCGTTTTGGAGGAGTTGTAGAGGTTTGATGTGGCTAGAAGGGAGTCCAAGTAGGAGAGCGTTACAGTAATCCATTTTTGAGAAAATTATGGATTGGAGTACCGTGCGGAAATCGGAGAAGTAGAGAAGGGGTTTGAGTTTTTTGAGGGTTTGAAGTTTGAAATAGCAGCTGCTAAGGATAGATTTGATGTATGGTTTGAATGTTAGTTGGTTATCAAGTATAACACCCAGGTTTCTTGTGTCGGAGAGAAAGTTGGGGGAATGGAGAGTGGAGAGAGTGGGTGCGGCTGCATGTCTAGAGGAGACGAGGAGGAGTTCAGTTTTTTGCGGATTGAGGGCTAGGTGCATGTCAGTGAGGAGCTGGTTTATGGAGGCGAGAATGGTGTTCCAGTTTTGGAGTGCAGTGAGAACAGAGTTTTTGAAAGGGATGAGGATTTGCACATCATCCGCATAGATGAAGTGTGTGATACCAAGGTTGGAGAGGAGGTTTGTGAGGGGGAGCATGTAAATGTTAAATAAGGTGGAAGAGAGGGAGGATCCTTGGGGAACGCCACAGTCAAGATTAACAGGGAGGGATGTAAAATTGTCGGTGAGGACTGTGTAGGTACGGTTTTGGAGGAAGGACCTTATCCAAGAAAGAGCAGTACCTGAAATTCCTATGCTGATGAGAGTGTTGATGAGGATGTTGTGATTTACGGTATCGAAGGCAGCGGAAATATCTAGCATGGCAATGAGGTAGGAGTTACCGGCATCCATTCCTTTGATGATTGTGTCTGTAAGGGAAAGGAGTAGGGATTCCGTACTGAGGTGTTTACGGAAGCCGTATTGTGTGGGTAGGAGTATGTTGGATTCTTCTAGGTAGTCAGAGAGACGGGAGTTTACTAGTTTCTCAATGACTTTGGAGAGGAAAGGGAGATTGGAGATAGGACGGAGGGATCAAGGGAGGGTTTTTTTAGGATAGGTTTGACCACAGCTTGTTTCAGGGAGTTAGGGACCAGGCCGTGTTCCAGGGAGCAGTTCACGATTTTGGAGAGTGTGGTGGCTATTGTTTTAGGAATAGCGAGAAGGAGTTTAGTTGGGATGGTTTCCGAGGGGTGGGAGGAAGGTCTCATCTTTTTTAAGATGTTTTCTATTTCTAGAGTTGAGGAGGGTTCAAACGAAGCGAGGATGGTGGGTGTATGTGGGGTGGGAGGGGTTATGCTGTTGGTGTTAGGGTTCTTGGTATTAGGGGTGAACTTGGCAGTGATGTTGGATATTTTGTTCTTAAAGAAGAGGGCAATTTCATTGCATCGGTTCTGTGTGGAGGGGATTTGGGGTGTAGACGTGTTAGGTTTGGTGAGATTTGAGACTAGGGTAAATAGAGCCTTTGGGTTGAATTGGAGGTGGTGAATTTTCTTAGCATAATATTCTTTTTTGGTTGTTTGAATGGCATTTCTATATGTGTGCATGAGTTGGTAATAGATGGTTTTTGTGGCGGGGGAGGGGTGTTTGCGCCAGTGTCTTTCAGCTGCTCTAAGCTGGATTTTTTGGGATTTGAGCGTATGGGTGTACCAGGGTTTTTTGGATGATTTGGTTTGTGTGATAGTTTTTTGAATGATTGGGCATAGGTTGTTGGCGATTTTTTGGGTGGTTTCTGTCCAGGAGGATATGGCGCTGTCTGCTGTCTCCAGGTCAATGTGATTAGGGATGTTGGAGCAAGCCGTTGCTAGGGTGTCTAGGGGGCAGGTTTTACGAAGTTGGAAGGATTTAGGCTGAGAGGGAGAGGGGATGGAAGGGGTTTGTAGAGAAAGGGTTGTATTGATAAGGGAGTGGTCAGACCAGGGGACAGGGAGGCATGTAGGGGGGTGGATGACGTTGATGAGTGAGTTAGTGAAAATGAGGTCGAGGGTATGACCGGCTTTGTGGGTTGGGGAGTGAATAAGTTGGGTGAGGCCCATTGCGTCTAAGGATGAGATGAAGGCTTCGCATGGTGGGGATTGTGGAGTGGAATCGACATGGAGATTAAAATCGCCAAGGATTATCGTGGGGATGTCAGGGGAGAGAGAGGCGGTGAGGAATTCGATGAGGGGGGAGGGGTCTTTTTCTAGTAGACCAGGAGGGGTATAGATAAGGCAGATTTGGAGGGATTGTGATTTGAAAAAGCCTACTTCGTATTGATTGGGAATGTTGCAGGTTTGTGAGGTGAGTTTGAATTCTTTTTTTGCTATGAGGAGAAGGCCCCCTCCTCTTTTCTTTTTGCGGGGAATAGAGAAAATGTCATAGGTTTCAGTAGGCAGTTGGTTAATGAGGGGGGTGTCACAGGGTTTAAACCATGTTTCAGTAATTGCAAGAATTTCTGGTTTGGAGTCAGTTAAAATATCGTGGAGAAGGTGAGTTTTTTGCTTCAGGGATTGGGCGTTAATGAGTAGGAGAGTAATGAGGGAGAGGGTGAGGGCTTGAGAGTTAGGAGATATGGGGATGGGGGTAAGGCGCCTTTTTTGAGTGTTGTGTTGGCTGTAGGGGGGGGAGGGATAGCTTTGAGGGGTATCTGAAAAAGTAATTGGGGGGGCAGAGGTAAGTGTGTGGAGGCATTATTGGGAGGGGGGGCTAGTGGATGTGTATTGGGGAGAGAGGCAGGTTGTACGATGCGGGCACAGTAGGACAATTGAACAGATTAATGCAATTGAAAACAGATGACTGCAGGTGATCAGAGAGATGCGGTTGAGCAGAGTAGTGCTGTTGTAACATCTGAATGCAAGTGAAACAGATAAATGCAGTTGAACAGATAAATGCAGTTGAACAGATAAATGCAGTTGAACAGAAGGATGTGAGTGAACGGATGAATGCAGTTGATCAGATGAATGCCAGTGAACAGAGAAATGCAATAGTACAGTGAGGGTAGGCAAATAGGAAGAGTATGTTATGCGATGCGGATACTGTAACGTCATTTCCCCGAGATAGTCATTTGAAGGAGACACACTTACGTATTATACGCTTGAGGTGAGGGTAAAGTGTGTTGGAGGATTTATCTGGAGGAGCGGTCTATGTCTTGTCTTTAGAGAGCGTGGTTCTCTTGGTGCGCGTTCTTGTTTCTGAGATGACAGGTGCGGCGGCTCCAGGCAGGATGCTCTTGGCTTTAATCACCTTTCTGGGTATGGGTTAGGGGGTATGAGAGGGTGTTGCTCGGGATGAGCGAGGGTCGAAACGAAGGGGCGAAACAAAGGGGCAGGCCCCTTTGTCGCGCTCCTTCGTGCGCGCGACGCTCGGCGCGCGGCGCCTAGCAGAGGGCCGTTTAAAGCCCAGCGGGGCTGGCTCTGATTGGTGGCCGCTGGGTGGTGGGCGGGCCTCGGCGCGGTTTTTTTTCTCTTTAATTTTTGTAGGTTCTGCCGGAGCGGTCGTGCGATCGGGGCCGAGACCGTCCGGGTGGGGGTTAAATTAACTGACCTTCCCCCGACGGGGCTTGGCGCCGATCGCGCAGGCCTTCCCCCAATGCGGCGATCCAGCGAGGATTGAAGACACGAAGAGGAGAAGAACATCTGATGCTGTAAAATGAGATGTAAAATGTGGCAGCATTATCTGGCTGTGTTAGAGCAGGGGTGCTTAAACTGGTCATTTGGGCCCCCTAGCTAGTTAGGTTTTCAAGATATATCTAATGAATATGTATGAGATTTATTTGCTTGTACTACCTCTCCAGGAAGTGGCTCTTCTCCACTGCATTTGCCAGAATCTTCAGGTCAGGGGTTAGTTCCTTTTTCAGTTAGATAGAGTTTTTCAGGGGATTACAAGCTTTTTGCAAGGAGCAGGAATAGGCCAAAACAGATACAATTCCAGCATCTCCTCTACGAAAAACAGACTAGCTGGGAGCTGATCAAGCAGACCCACCGGGAGATGGAACCTGATGAAGTTGGAGGAAGATCCTTTTCTTTTGGAGAATTCCCTGGATGAGCTTCCGTCCTCCTCCCCATGGGGATGGTTCTGACGCCTTGGAAAAAGGAGAAATTCATCCTGAGGGAGAGGCCCATAGGACTTTTCTTTAGAGACAAGCTGCTAGCTTTAATTGCCCAATCCCTGTACACATTGCAATTGGATGAGGATATGGGGGTCAGGGCTAAGGTAGCTTGAGAAGATCCCATCGTGCTCAGCCTCAGGACATCTTCCTGTTTTTTCCCCTTCCATAAGGTGGTACAAGATTTAGTAGATTTGAAATGGAGTGCGCCTGAGGCTAACTATATTGGGGGCAGAATCTTGACTATGTATCCCATAGACCCTCAAATGAGGGATATGCTTGGCTTACCCAAGATGGATGTCCTGGTCTGTTCTGTGACCAAGTGGATCACGATTCCAGCTGAGGGTGGTGCAGTCCTCAAATACGCCCAAGATAGGAAAATAGAGGCCATGCTTAAGCAAACTTTTAAGGCTATGGCTATGAATCTGCAAATAGCCATATGCTGTTGTATTTTGGCACGCTCAGGTTTGCGCTTTGAACAGGAAGCGCAAACAGCATTAGGAGAGATTCTCTGTCCCTGGAGCCAAGGTTTGCCTTTTTGGCTGAAGCTGGATATGATTTGGCTTTAATGGCTGATAGGGGAGTAGCTTCGGTTATTGCTGTCCAGCAGCTTTTGTGGTTATGTCATTGGTTGGCAGACAACATTTCCAAATCCTATTTATTTATTTAAAACTTATATACCACAGATTAGAATTTCTATGTGGTTTCTGCATGAACATTCATAACATCAATAAATATAAGTTATATAATTGAAAACAAAACATAACTATAAAGCAATAAAACAACATAAAACAAATCTAACCAGACTACTGTTTAAGAGACAGTTACTGCTTTGGAAGAACTAGAAAAGATGGCTAAGGTTTGAGGGAACTCTAAGGTCCCCAAATTGCCAGAGGATAGTAACAGATCTTCTTCGCGTTCCTTTGCCTTTCGGGGCCATTCAAGGGGCTCTAAGGGATTTCGACAGACCTAGGAAGTTTTGGGACAGAGGTCTCATACATTTTCCCACTAGCAATCCTTTCGCTCCAAGAAGAACAGCAAGGACAGTTCATCAGGATCCTTCGCCCCTAGAGCCAAACAATGAGGGGTTGGGGAGCCACCTGCAGTTACCATAGATAGGCAGGTGCCTTTTCTGATTCTATCACAGATGGAACCAACTAATATTTGATGAATGGGTCCTTGAGATTGTGCAAGATGGTTATGCCTTGGAATTTGAATGTCCAGTTTTCAACACTTTTATGGTTTCCCCATGTTAGTCCAACAAGAAAAATGCTACTGTGTTGGCCACTCTTCAGAGGCTTCTTGCTCTGAAGGCAATGGTTCTGATACCAGAAGATCAGAAAGGTCTAGGACGTTACTCCATTTACTTTTTGGTTCCAAAAAGGGAGAGGGGTCCTTTCGCCCTATTCTGGACCTGAAAAGGTTAATCAAGTTCTTAAAAGTTTCCCACTACGGGAAGGAAACCTTATGGTCAGTGATCATGGCAGTTCAAAAAGGGGAATTCCTCACTTCCTTAGATTTGATGGAAGTGTAACTGCACATCCCCATTCGAGAAGCTCATTAAAAGGATCTCCATTTTGCCATGTTGGGTCGCCACTTTCAGTTTTAAAGCACTGTCTTTTGGGTTGGCAACAGCGCTTTAAACATTTTCCAATGTGAAGGTAGTCATAGCGGCAGTCTTGCGGAAAGAAGGAATCTTAGTCCAATCTAGATTGGTTGATTCACGCAAAGTCCTTCAAGGAGAATCAGTTGGCCTACTGGAGGATGGTTCAGTTGTTGCGAAAGCTGGACTGCATTGTCAACCTGATCAAGAGCAATGCATCCATCTCGGACATTGAGGCTTCAATGTCTCAAGTCTTGGATTACCTATAAGATGGTCTTACTAGTGCTTGACGCTGAATACATTGAAGGTGCACTCTTGTTTTAGAGGTAGGATTCAGAATTGTTTGCTGTCCTCTCACTCCGATGCATCTTGGTTTTTTTTTGTTAACTTTTTATTTAAATAAAATCAGAACACAGGCAAGGCTTCTTTTTCATACACAAGTCTTTATCAGTTGCAAACAAAATACAACACTAAAAGATTGTCCATCTCTAGAACCATAGAATGATAGAATTTCCAGTAGGGGTCCCAGATTTTCAGTATAGATGTTAACTTTTCAACTAAGGCAACTGAATGGATCTGAGTCCACCAGTATTCCATAGCAGGCACAGATTTCCATTTCAACGCAATTGATAAGCGTGCTGCATGCAACAGCTGTTGCATCAACAGTTTCTGAAGCTTGCCAAGTCTTTGGTTACCCCATAGCCCCAGAAGGCACAGCCCAGGGGACAAAACCATCGAAACTCCTACTGTTTGTTTGGTTATACGTCCCATTCTCTGCCAAAAGTTAGATATATACAGGCAACCCCCACCAAACATGCATATATGAAACATTTTGCCCGCAACCACGGCAACACAAAGGTGGGACTGATGCATTTGTTATTCTTGCCGCCTACGGCAGCCCCGCAGTGCAGTCCACTCACCTCTCTACACAAGCTTCGGGTTCCAGCTCCTCTCACTGGCGGCGTTGGGCCACCAGTCCCGACCTCGGACTTCCACCAGCACCTCCAGCCCTGCTCCACTTCCCGGGACCTCCAGCCAGGATGCCTTCATCGGTCGGGCCTCTCCACGGCGTTCGGGGAGAGACGCCGCCAGCGGCGCCGCACCCCTCCCTAGCTACACGCCCATCAGTAAAACTTTTAATTGCCCGCGGCGGGAACCTGGCTGCGGACCCGGATGCTGACGTCACATCCCTCAGCGTATTTAAGCTCAAGCCAAGCACTGAAGCTTTGCCTTTGCAACAGGTCTCCTCGGTTCCCTGTTTGGTTCTGAGTACTCGTTGCCTCCGTGCTTCCTTGTTCCGTGCTCCTGAGTGTCTTCCAGTTCCTGTGTCTTCGTTTGTCTCATCTGTGTTTCGACTGATCTCCTGTGCGGACTTCTGCTACGTCCAACCTTGCCTGCCTTCTCCAATCCTGACTTCTGCTACGTCCAACCTTGCCTGCCTTCTCCAATCCTGACTTCTGCTACGTGCAACCCTGCCTGCCTTCTCCAAGCTTGACCTCTGCTACTTCCGACCACGCTTGCCTTCTCCATGCCCTGACCACTGCAACGTCTGACTACGATTACTTTCTCCGTGCCTTGACCACTGCTACATCTGACCATGCCTGCCTTCTCCGTGCCTTGACTACTGCTATGCCTGATCACGCCTGCCTTCTCTGTGCCCTGACCATTGCTACGAACAACTATGCTATAGACTCTTTGTGTCCAGAGTTCTACGATTACTTGCTACACCTTTCCATTGCCGCCAGCTCTCATTCTAGCTTGATAGTGACGCCTCTGTTCCTGTCATCTGGACTTTGACTCTCAAGGCTTCGGCTTTTCTCTGGTCAAGCACCTTCAGTCAAGCCTCGTCCCTTGGTGCTTGATTTCCTGTACTGGGACTAGTCCAGGATAATACTAAGCCACTTGCTGGCTGCTGTCTCTGAGCTGAACTGTTCACCTTTGTTCTTCTACCTCAAGGCCCGCCTAAGTCCTGCCGGCCCCAGCACCCAAAGGCTTAACCCGAGGGGAACTTGGGCTGGTATAGGTGAAGCTCCAGTGGCCTCTAGCTTCAGCTCACTTCACCTGCTGATGGTGGGGACCCGTAGGCCCTTTCCTACGGGTTGCATCAACCCCACGTCAGCCCAAGAATCCACCTCCAGCACAACAAAGAGGTTAAAATGGAAATTTAGAGAGTATTTATTTCGTTGTTTCAAGTTGTGCATAGTTAGCTTTTTCAGAAATACTGTGTTCTAGGCTCAGATCGTGCACACTGGAATTCTTCCCAGGGGCTCTGACCTGGAGGGTAATCTCACTAGGATCTAGACTGAGAGTTATCTGAGGGGCTTTTCACCAACATGCACACAGGATTCCCTCAGAGGCTTACCCCAGTGAGATTAGCACCCAGGTCAGAGCCCCTGGGAAGAATGCCAGTGTGCACAGACTTAACTCAGAATATACTGGCAGGCTGGTGTCAGCACAAGGCTATATGAGGAGTGACATTAGCGAGCCTGTGTAGAGTTTCAAGTCATCTACAAACAGTAGGTTAGATGTCATTGGTAGGGAATTGGTAGTTCTTGGATTAAGGATAATTCCATAACACAAGGAGTTAGAGTATACTCAGCGGATTTAATGCCAGACAAAACAAAAGCAGTGAAAGGGAATCTCCCTGAATTATTCCTCGTTGGATCTTAATGTTAGGCATGACATATTGACCATCTTCATAATTCACCATGTAGTCTCTTACATTTTCATAGTGAATTTGATATATTCAATCAATGCAGGATTCACTATATACATTTCAAGGCAATTTATTATCCAGGAGTGGCAATCTGTGCTATAGTGAAGTTTTGTCTATTTCTACAGTTGGTCTAAATGGTTTTATTCAGCATCAACTGGTTTTTTTTGGTTCCATATGCTCCACTTTTGTTACCCTTCTGTTTCCCGTTGATAGCAGGGCTGAATTAGCCATGGTGTCATGGGAACGTCCTCTGGGCATCGCGAGGCGGAGCTTGTCAAAGCTGTTACAGATCTTAGCTCTGTGCAGCTGCGCGTGTGTTCCGGCGCAGGAAGGCAGCTTCTCCTCAGTCTGTTTTTTCCGCGAGCGCAAATGCACGCGGAGCTGTCTCTCTCCTCAGCAGAGTGAAATTACCTCAGCGGATAAAAAAAAACCCAATAAATCTAAAGGAGGACACCATCGCACAGGTATGCCCCGACCCTCGGGATTTAAACTGTGCATGTCTGGCAAAATCATGCCCATAACTGATGGACATTCGGCATGTTATGTCTGTGTGGGCCCAAACCATGACCAGGCGACATGCAAACATTGTGGCCGCATGACGCCTAGGGCCCAAGGTAGAGGGCTCAGAAAATTGAGAATCTAAGGCTCGCAGCTCAGGGCTCATATGCTCCCCTCAGAGGCCCATTCTTCACCGGGGCCGGCACCAAAACAGGCCCACTCAGAAAAAAGGGCAATGTCCTTAGGGCCCCATAGATCGACTAAGAAAGGGGGCAACAAATTAAAAAGTAAACATAGCTATCGTGACGTGCCTCAACAGAAGGCACGTCACGATAGCGATTCGCACCATGAGCCTCGAAGTGATTGTCGGCCTTCTGAAGCATCGGTGCCGTCGTCGATATGAGGCCTTCGACACCTGGAGACACTGACGCACGCAATACCGTGCAAAAGCCCTCGACGCAGCCATTGACACAGACGTCATTGACCCGGCCATCAACGCAAACGTCATCGACGTGGCCACTGATGCAGGAACCAGCAACGCATGCTGTGATGCAATCTTCGGAGCAGGCATCAAGAAGCAGCCGCATCGACCGTCAGCAGGAACCAAAGCAACTCTTTGACTCCGGGGACCCTCGTCAAGTTGAAGAAAAGGGTAATATCCCCTCTGATCACACAGTGGTTCCACAGCCTAGACCGCACAAACGCACATCTGGACACAGAAGCCCTGTGTCAACCAACAGGATAGATGAGGACTTCGTTAACGTGTCCTCCCGTTCCAACTCACAGGATTCTTTGTCTTTCTCATCCTTGCAGGTCTACTCAGATCTCTCATCCATTTCCTGACGGAGTCGTACCTCCACGCAGCTCCAAGAACCCCTACATAAGAGGATCAGGGCTTGAGGTGACAAATGCCCTCAGTCACAATGCCCACAGGCACCAAATTCAAATATTCTGCTAGCATCAATTCCACACAAGTGCAGATGGAGTCAACTACCTACTCTGCCTCCCCCAATACCAGACATGGCCCAACAAGCCATTACACAGATCCCTGGCGCCCTCATAGGTTTCTTCTCTCTCTAGACGGGCTACTCGTATCCACAACCAAGCCCACTCAGCCCACGTATTGATCTGACACAGTCGCGTGAACACTCGCCCTGTCTCACCAACAATAGCCTCACCTCTCCCAAGGCAACTACCAGGAGAAGGTAATACCTCACCCTTCATCCAGATCTCACCGAAGTTGTATCCACATCCAGACTTCCCACCTTTCTCACCAGGGTCGTCCACAAGATACTCTTCTGACCCTGCAGAAGAATCCCAGGAACCCTACTCCCCCCCCCAGAAGATCTCTCATATCCTAAGTTCATTGAAAAGTTGGACTCCACCCTGCATATCAAGATCCACAAGCTCCCAGATCTAAGAGCAGAAACTAGGCATTCTAAATATATTTGAACTTCCCTCAGAACCAGCACGTGGTGGCTCTCCCTTCCCACCACGTGTTGGATGCGGTCCTAGAGAAATCTTGGGAAACAGCATTCGCCATGACACCGGTTTCCTGGAAGACCGATTTAAAGTTCCGCATGAAACAATCACTACTCTACACCCCACCACAGCTACCAGATGCTTCTATAGTGGTTGAGTTGACCATGAAACGTGCAAAAAAGACGAGATTGTACTCCAACGCGCCACCGGGGAAAGACCATTGCTACCTAGATGAGTTTGTGAGATCTTTCCATTCTGCCATGTTGGGTGCTCGGATCCACCAGCATATTTGTACGAATGCCTACAGCTCATGAAAGATCTTATGCCAGATTCTGGTCCTTCAGTTCCCCCACAGCAACCTATCCAGAAAATGGAGGAAGGTATACACTATCTCCTGCGCACAATATATGAAGCGTTTGAAACATCATCCAGAGCATCGGCATCGACGATAGCTGCACGGCGCTTGGCATGGCTTCGAGCCAATGCAATACGCAAAGATGTTCACGAGAAGCTGGCCAACCTCCCCTGTCGAGGAGATAATCTATTTGGCAATAGATTACAGGAAACCGTATCCCAATTAAAGGAACAAAATGTGGCAGTACAATCCCTGACCAACCCGACGGAGCACACCGCATTCACTCGACAGTACTTCACCCTGTTCCGCAGGTAGTCGTATCAGAGACAGCCTTATCGTTCCTACCCTCCATACTGTCCACCCACCTTTCCACAACAATGCTAGCAATCGCAACAGCAGCACAACGACGAGGCAGACCCAGAGTCCAGCGGCAACAAAGGCAGCAATTCCCTGCCAACCTGAAGGCCCCACCAACTTTTTGAGCTCCATGGGGCCACTACCCCCTACAGCAGAGGGAGGCAGGATATCATCTTTCTTCAGCGCCTGGTCATGAATCACCAACAATCGTTGGGTTTTGGAGATCTTGCGACACAGTTATCAACTCCATTTCACATCCAGACCCCCCCTACCCAACCACACAACCATCAGGGAAGTGTGAAACAGTCATCTACAGTTAGCAGAAGAAATCTCAGCTCTTCAGCTTCAACACGCAATCCAAGTTCTCTGGAATACGGGTTTTTACTTCCCCTATTTCCTAATACCCCAGAAATCAGGGAGGCCTTCGTCCAATCTTGGACCTACAAGAATTAAACAAGTGTCTGGTCCGAGAAAAGTTCAAGTTGTTTTCCTCAAGACCATTCTTTCTCTTCTTCAACCCAACGATTGGATGTGCTCTCTAGACTTGAAGGATGCCTACACGCACATCCCAATGCACTCTTCCTCATGGCAATACTTGTGCTTCCAGTTCAATGGCCAGCACTACCAATACAAAGTTCTCCCCATCAGCCTGTTGACTGCTCCCCGAGTCTTCACAAAGTGCATGGCAGTGGTGGTGGCCCACCTCAGGAAACAAGGAATCCAGTTATTTCCTTACCTTGACGACTGGCTCTTAGTAGCCTCAGACCTGAGGACTCTACAATGCCACCTTCTCCAAACCATCACCTGTCTCCAACAACTGGGGCTGATCATCAATTACAAGAAATTGAGCCTCCAGCCCTCACAAAACCTACAGTTCATTGGTGCGCAACTCAGCACATCCCGGGGCAGGGCCTTACTCCCCAGGAATCGCAGATTGGAGCTTTGCCAGCTGGCAAAAGAACTTCGCTCCACCACAAAACACTCCGCCCATCAGATACTCACCATCTTGGGTCATATGGCTGCGGCCATTCACATGGTTCCCCACACCCGACTACACATGAGTCAACTTCAGTAGGGCCTGAAAAGACAATGGTCGCAATACCATCACCCGCTATCCCGAATTGTCTCCCTGACTGAAGAAATGGCCAAGGACTAGGAATGGTGGCTAAAAGCCCATACACTCACCAAGAGTGCGCTTTTCCATCCGCTACCCAACAACGCAGTCCTCACGACAGATGCATCACACAAGGGATAGAGTGCCCATTTGGACCACCTGCAGATGCAAGGTCAATGGCCCTTGAGAGCAATCTTACCAAATTAACCTTCTGGAGGTGAGGGCCATCAGAAATGCCCTCCGGACCTTTGTCACTCACTTACAAAGGAAAAGGGTCATGGTACATACTGACAACCAAGTAGCCATGTTCTACATCAACAAGCAAGGAGGGTCCGGTTCATGGAACCTCTGCAGAGAAAAGATCCTCATCTTAGAATGGACTGCTGGCCATTCAATCCTTCTGCAAGCAACGTACCTACCAGGAATCGACAACAATTGAGCAGACAGATTGAGACGAATATTTCACCCTCACGAGTGGTCACTACACCAACAGGTGGCCGACAACATCTTTGGCCACTGGGGAGTTCCGACCATAGACCTCTTCGCCACAGAGCAGAACAGGAAGTACCACGTTTCTGCTCTGTGTTTCCCACTCCTCTCCCACACAACGCAAGATGCCTTTCTACTTCCTTGTTTGGAAGGACTACTGTATGCCTTTCCCCCAATTACACTCCTTACTCGCACGATTCAGAAGTGCATATAGGACGTAGCAAACCTAATCCTAATCGCTCTGGTTTAGTCCAGGCAACCTGGTACGTTTATATGCTCCATTTGTCGATGAAACACCCATTCCACTGGACTACAGGAGCAACCTCCTATCCCAAGAAGAGGGCTCCCTCCTGCACCCGATGCAGGACTCGCTGCATCTAACTACGTGGAGCTTGAACGGGCATTACTAAGGGAACAAGGAGTCTCCCAGGATGCTCAGAACGTCCTAATTGCCACCAGAAAACCCTCTACCAGACAAAATTACCAGTTGAAATGGAAGCCATACTCGACCTGGTGCATACATCACCACTTGGACCCATTTGACTGCTCACCAGAAACCCTCCTGGACTACCTACACATGCTGTATATGGCAGGACTGTGATGGCTTCGGTTAGAGTCCACCTCAGTGCTATTGCAGCCTACCACAAACAACACCTAGGTCACCCAATATCTAACCACCCACTGGTTACATGATTCATTAGGGGCCTCTCTCATCTTAGACCCCCAATGTCTAAACTGCTGGTGGCCTGGGATCTCAATCTCGTTTTGGAGCAGCTAATGGAGCAGCTAATTTGAACCTATGGAGTCCTCACACATAAAATACTTCAATTGGAAGATAGTTTTTCTTGTAGCAGGCACGTGTGCAAGACGTGTGAGCGAGCTGCAGGCGTTAGTACACTATACACCGTATCTACAGTTTTACCACATCAAAGTGGTGCTGTGGACTCACCCCTCCTTTCTACCGAAAGTGGTTTCTGCTTCCACCTTAATCAGTCCATTGAACTGCCAACATTCTTTCCAAAACCTCAACAGAATGACAGAGAACGTCTATTGCACACACTAGACTGTAAAAGAGAGTTAGCCTACTACAAAAGATGGACTCACTCTGACACTAGAGCATCACAACTATTTTTCACCTTTAACCCGAATGCCCTTGCCTACCAGTGGCAAAATGAACTATTTCCAGCAGGATTTCCCAATGCATACAGTTCTGCTATGGCAAGCAAAAAACTCTGCTCCAGGGCAAGCTGAATACTCATCAGCTACGAGTATTCTCCACCTCCCCAAATAAGGGGCCTGCAACATAACTTTTATTTAAGTACACATTTTTTTATTTTGATATTTTCTGTATCTTATTGTAAATTTTTATGAGTTTAGTGTATGTGAATGTGAATGATGTGTCCGAGTGGTGGAGTGTGAGTGCATGTCTCAGTAGTGTAGGTATGTTAATGAATTTGAAGAGAATGTATGTATACTTGGGTGAGGAGAAGAGTATGAGTGCATTGGGATGCTTTTTAGTTATGTAGGAACTGTTAAAAGTGCTTTTTGGCAGAGAAGTGCTGCAATGTGCTGCAGTGATCATGTAACTGTCTCTTTAAAGGTGACAAGAAAGGGTTTCAACATTATTTTTTCCATACTCTTATGAAATGTTTTAAAAAAAATTCCCCAATGGAATTGGATAGAGTAAAATGAAAGAGGGTGGTACAGGCTGTTTCACATGATTTTCCTTTGGAAGAAAAGATAGGAAAAATACATTTTCCTCATCCAGTCAGCCAGAATAATCTAGATGCATGGATTATGGTTCCCTATCATCAAATGGAGATAAAGGGCTCTATGCTGCTCTCAGCTTGCTAGTATTCTCTGTCTCCAGCAGATGGTAGACAAGCATATCCTATGCTGTCAGCTGAGGCCTGGTCTATGCTAGTAGGTTGATTGGAGAAGTGGTTGCTCTTGAGACAATAATCCTCTGTACTGTTCCTCCCTACCTGTTGAACAAAGCCAAAAAGAACCAGGGGGTTCGAGGGACTGTGGGACTCCTGGGCAAAAGGGGGGGTGGGGGGGCAACATTTGAAACTGGTTGGTGAAGCAATTTGTTTTTTCCCCTTCCCCCCTTCCCCCATTCTCTTTCTCCCTTCTTCTGTTACTGTCCCTGGTCTTTCAGGTACTTTTGTGCTGCACTGATTGTCTTTATTCTCAAGTTTAAAAAAGAGAGTTATGCCATTCGGTGAGCTAATCTGGGGAGCTGGGACAGTGTGGAGTCAAGCCCCATCAGAGAGAGACGAAGGGAGAGTGATTGGCCTTCTTTCTAGCGATGAGTCAGTTGGAGGAGGAGATCGGGGGGGGTCAAGATGGCAGGCCCAAACAAGCACTTAAATAGTGGCAGCCTTTGTTTTGAATATGGATCTCATTGCACTATTTTTGGCAGTTCCTTGTACTGGCAGTGCTTGGGGTACTGTCAATAATGCCAATGCAGGAGGGCCAGTCAGTGAGGAGGTTCCTATTGGTGCGCTGAGGACCACAGTGGCCATTTTGAAGCATCATAGCACTGGAGGACAGGATAGGCCTTCAGTGCTGTAGCCTGCAAATCCAGGTAGTTTTCTGTGGGTGAATTTACTCCTCTTCAGGAGTTCCTGCCTCTATAGGGCCTTCCCTGTTTTCCTCTTTGGGTCCAGAATTTTTAAAATGGTTGCACCAGACTCTCACTATGGGACAAATTGTGGATGTGATGTCCTTTCTGAAGCTTCCATTTCATTATTGGGAAAAAGAGAGGATTGGGATCCAGAACAACAGCCTTCCAACAAAACTGATGCAACAAGGTGCATTCAGCAGAATGCACAATTTTATCTGCACTTGAATGCACATTTTGTGCAGGTAAACCTTACTGCTGATACAGGAAGGAGTTTAATGTTTACAAAATCGGAGATCATCTTAGCACCCTCACATGAAAAGTCTATGCTAATAAAGGCATTAACTATTTCCTCCCAATTCAGAGAGCTGCCCTGGGATAACTCCCACGTTCCTAGCACTGGACATTTTACTCCTGGTCAGAGGTGGAGCAAAGTTTCCAGCGTGCATATGGGGGAGAGATTATTTATTAGTTCTGAGCAGAGAAAGGCAGGTCAGTGAAGCTGAGCATCAGGTCAGCAATTGCCAAGTTAACTGTAAAATAGTTGGTGGAAGTTTGTAGCCTGCCACAGGCACTTAAGAAAAGGATGACCAAGATGTTCCCAACTATTGCAAAAATGATGAATGCTTCCAGGATAATGCCTACAGCCACAGCCCTGGTGGAGAAATATCCACTTTGAATGGCAGCCATTACAGATGTATTTGTCACATGCCCATATTATCCCTGCTACATGCTAGAAGCAGTGCACAAGTTTATGCATAGCTCTGATTCCATATAACCCTCCCTTCACTCCTCCTTGTCACAGTGTATTAAGGTATTTGCAGACTGGAAAATTCCAGATTAGTCAACCATGCCAAAGCTCTTCTAATTCAATACTTTTCTCAGCAGTCCCAATGCCATCCCTCCTCAGCAATCCAGGTAAATGCAGAGCCCAGAGGAGCAAGAGGTTTAATCATCTGGCTTTTGGAGTGGTCGCCCTCCTCTGCAGCTGCCACCTCACCCTCCGAGTTTAAATTTATTTATTTATTTATTTATTTATTTAACAGTTTTTCTATACCGACATTAAAATACACATCATGTCGGTTTACATGATAAGAAAAAGGTGGAAATTACAGATAACACATTTTCCAGTCTACGTGCTTTTTTAAACTCCTGAGGCATTGGCATAGTATTAGCTTGCTGTATCGGGATTAAAACATTTTTAAATCTGTGCATTAAAAGTGTGCGCTGAAATCCAGTGCACAGTTTCTTATTGCACAGATTATTGAATCGGCCTGCAAGTCAGGCCCTCTGGAAAGATGTAAGGAAGGCATTGCTGATGATATGGAGGAGGAATTAAAGAAAGAATATTCCCTTGCAGAAGAGGACTCTACTTTTATTCATTTATTAAAAAAAAAAGAACTGTCTTATCTGATAAATCAGTCCTTGTGAGTGCTCAATATTGTTGATTTCAAAGGTGAGGAGGAGAACTCTGAGGAAGAATCTATGGTATCTTGATTAAGGAAGCCAATGAAAGCCTTTCTCCTATATAGAAAAATTAAGGAATAAATATTTTCTGCACGGGATACCCCAGATACCAAATTTAAAGCAGGAAAAGCCATGGAGAGGCTTTGCACACTTCTGATAGAAAGAAACATAGAAACGATGGCAGAAAAGGACCAAATGGTCCATCCAGTCTGCCCAGCAAGCTTATGGTAGCATCTGCTGTGCCATACAAGTCTCCCTCATACTTATCAGTCTCCCAGACTTTCAAAGTCAGGACCCTTGTTGGTTGCCATTTGAGTCCAATTATCTGTCACTTCTTGCCGTTGAAGCAGAGAGCCATGTTGGAGTTGGATCAAAAGTTTCAGGCTTATTAGTTAAGGGTAGTAACAGCCACATCAGCAAGTTACCCCCATGCTTGTTTGTTTTCCCAGACTGTATCATTCAATGATCTTGTTGGTTGCTGTTTGAGTCTAATTCCCCTTTTTTCCCTGCCTTTGAAGCAGAGAGCAATGATGGAGATGGATCAACAGTATGAAGGCTTATTGGTTAAGGTTAGTAACCGCCATACCAGCATGTTATCCCCATGCACTCTTTTCTTCATTTCTGTCCACTAGCCTTTAAGGATCCACACTGTTATCCCATGCTACTTTAAATTCTTCCACTGTTTTTGTCTTCACCACCTCCTCTGGAAGGTCATTTCAGGCATCCACCACCCTCTCTCTGAAGAAATATTTCCTGACATTGGTTCTGAGTCTTCCTCCCTGGAGTTTCATTTCGTGACCCCTTGAAAGATTTCAAGCTACACAGGTAGATGCATAGTCACCAGAAAGACCACAGTTCTGGTGGAAGGGAGCATGGCCCTCAAGGATGCTCCGGATAGGAGGAATGAGTCCTTTCTCAAGCAAGCCTTTGAGGCTATGGGGCTGGTCTTGCAGACGGCAGTTTGTAGTGATATAGTGGACAGAGCTGTTTTGAGGCTATCCCAGTGCCTGCAGGAGAGTTTATCAGAAGCCTCAGGGTCGAATTTGGAAGAAGCAGCACCATCAGAGCCAGGGCCTACATTTCTGGCTGATGGCTCATATGGCCTGGTTAGAGCATTAATTCTATGCATGTCCACTATGATAGCAGCTAGGCCCTTGCTTTGGTTGTTGAATGAGGCAGCAGACTTTGTCTCAAGGGTAGATTGGTGAAACATCCCTTTGGAGAGGAACTGGACAAGTTGGTTAAGATGTTGGGGGAATCTTATATCTCCCAGACTTCCTCAGTATAAGTCAAAGGGAGCTTTGTGGGGGATTCTTCCTCCAGACTCATTTTCAAGATGCTAGATGCTATTGGTCAGGGAGAGGTGCTTTGACATTGCAAGTGCGCAGATTTCAGACCTTTGTTGGTACGGGAGGGGGGGGGGGAGCAAGAGATAGGAACTCTGAGGGTACTGCAGGAACTTGAAGCTCCCAATGAAGGTGTTGGAATCCAGGCTCCGGAGCTGCAGATAGGCAGTTGGTTTTTGGTCTTTTACCAGAGATGGGTACAAAAAATGATAATCCAGTGGTCTTCAAGATAATAAAAGAATTTACACCTTGGAGGTTTTATTTTTTACCTATTTCAGACACTTTTATGGTATCTTTATTTTCCCATCGATAGCAGGCCTGAATTAGCCATGCTGTCATGGGAACTGCCAATCAGGGCCCAGGAGGCGGAGCTTAAGTAGCAGAGTGTAGATTTTTTCAGTCTCTGCGGCTGCGTGTATGTTCCCGCGCAGGAAAGTAACAGATTCTCCTCAGTCTGTTTCTTCTGCACGCGGGAGCGCACGCGGAGCTTCATTCTCCTCATACAGTTTTTGGGTTTATGAAGAAATGTCAAAGAAGCTGTCGGGCTTCAAACCGTGTCCCTGCGGTAAGATCATGTCCAAGGCGAGGATTAGGCCAAGCTTCAGGGTCTGACGTCATCTGAAGGCCGTCCCCCCAATTTCCCGCGCTGGCCCCTTTAAGATTTGAGCCCCCCGCGCGCGCGTGCCTAGGGGGCAGGGCCCAGCGTGTAAGATCGGTGGCATCTCCCTCTTGAAGGGAGAGCCGCGGTGGGAGCCATGTCGGGCCTGGATGGCCGAAGACGAGTTCCTGCGGCCTGGGCTGGCCCTGAGGTAGGTGGAGGGACCAGGGCACGACCCAGCACCGTAACAGGTAGTTAGGGGGTTAGGGAAGTTCCCTCCCAGTTGGCTCCTTTTTTGGAGCGGACAAGGAGGGAACTGGGGTAGCCCTGTCCCGTCATCACGCGTTTACAAAACTTTCCCCCCTTGCGCGTGCAAGTTGGCACCTGCGCACGCATGCGTGCACCAATATAAAATTAGGCACTCATATGTGCATGGGTATCGGATTTTATAACATGTGCACCTCGCCACGCATATGTTATAAAATTGGTGTATCCATGTGTGCACACTGGGAACCACGCGCACTTGAACTCCCATGCGCAGCTTTGAAAATTTACCCGTTAGTCTCTGGTATGATCGTTATCCTGTTGGATTCTATACCCTCCTAGACACCACCACCACCAAGTTATTCCTTCCTATCATTATGATATAATTTGTACTCTGGTATAGCACTGTCCCATTAGTTATTCTTCTTCCACTAGGTCTCTGAGATGCCAATTATGTCTGTCTCATCATTCTCTGCTATACATTCTAACTGTTCATCTTACTTCTTAGATTTATGGCATTGGCATTCAGACATTTGAAAGTTTTTTGTTTGTATTAACAACCTGCTTTTCAGTTGATAGGGATAATTTTGAATCCTTTAGCTCAGGTGTTTCTTTACTTAGAGGCATATGGACCACTTTTGCTTTTATTGGACCCTCTCTGTTGGGATGCCCTTACTCTCCTATTTCATTAGTATCATTCAAAGATACCTTCCTCCGAATCATGCACTGCTGGACGACTGTTGGCTTTCCCCCTTGTTCTAGTTTAAAAGCTGCTCTATCTCCTTTTTAAAAGCTATCGCCAACAGCCTGGTTCCACTCTGGTTAAAGTGGAACCCATCCTTTCGGAAAGGACTCCCTCTCCTCAAAAGGTTGCCCAGAAAACTGAATTCCTCTTCCCTGCACCATCATCCCATCCACGCATTAAGATTCCGAAGTTCTGCCTGCCTCTGTGGACCTGTTCGTGGAACAGGGAGTATTTCAGAGAATGCCACCCTGGAAGTTCTAGATTTCAGCTTTCTACCTAAAATCCTAAATTTGACTTCCAGAACCTCTCTCCCACATATTCCTATAATGTTTGTGCCCACATGTACCACGCCAGCCAGCTCCTCCCCAGCACTGTCTAAAATCCTATCTAGGTGACGCGTGATGTCTGCCACCCTTCGCACCAGGCAGGCAAATTACCAGGCGGTCCTTACGTCCACCAGCCACCCAGCTATCTACATTTCTAATAATCAAATCACCAACTATGATGGCCGATCTAACCCTTCCCTCCTGGGCAATAGCCCAGTGAAACTCATCTTCTGTGCGAGAGGACAGTGCATCACCTGGAGAGCAGGTCATTGCTACAGAATCACTTTCTGCTGCACCAGGATGATGCTCTCCGACCAGGAGATCTTCCTCCTCCAAAACAGCACCAGGCCTGTCAGACTGGATTTGGGATTTGGTTACTATGTCCCTGAAGGTCTCATCTATATACCTCTCTGTCTGCCTCATCTCCTTCAGGTCTGTCACTCTAGCCTCCAGAGTTCTGACCTTTCACCGACTGGTAAAAAATCATATATGTGACTCTTGATGCAAAAAAAATGTATTTTAAGGTTCTTAGAAGAAACAGTTTCGATCCACATGATTCCTTCTTTTCTTCCTAAACTGGTGTCACATTTCCATCTTAATCAGTGTGTCTCCCCTCTTTTAGTTGGGAGGCATATCCAAAGGATGTTGATTATCTTCACCTTTTGTATGTATGCAAGGTGCTGCATTGTTACCTGAAGGTGACAAATTTAGGAAGTTGGATCACCTCTTTGTTGTATTCGGTGGTATTTAGAAAAAATGAGGAGGCTTCAAAAGGGTATGCTGGTATCCAAATCACTCACCTTAAAAGGATAAGTGTTAAAAAAAAATGTATATATTTAGAAAAAAGTGTAACCAAGACCAATGATTATAAAAGTTAAGTAACTACATACGAAGACATTCGTGTAGTAAATAGGTATTCAATACCAGTGGGAGTATATGCACATAATAAAAAGCTCATATACAATATATGAGGTCTGGTTTCACAACAAAAAAAAAGGTTTCCAAGTTATAGATGATGTTCGGTTGATTATAGGTATCCAAAGAGCTGCAGGCACACTATAACAGGGTACAAGCCTTCTCATGGGTGGAGAAGCATTTAGTTTCTCCGGCAGATGTTTGCAGAGCTGTGATGTGGTCTTCCTTCAACTTGTGAAATATTACCATCCTGATGCTTAAGCCAGAGAGGAGGCATCCTTCAGCTCAGGAGTTCTGAGGGCAGTGTTGGCAGTATCCTACCCAATTAAGGGTTATGTTTGTGTGACCAGGCTGAAGTCAAAGCACATTTTGGTCCACTAAATGGGCTGCAATGCTGCCTGGGCTTGTGTATACGTTAACCTGTGTCAATATAAATTAAGCAAATCAAAGAAATTAAATTGTTAGCTTGAGGGGAATGCATCTTAACTGTGCTCAGGGCTCTGACTAAACATTACCGGACCCTCTTGCCATGAGATAAGACATCTGTCCAAGTGGGTCCTACCTAATATTTATAGCATCCCTTATGGACTAGAGGTTGAGACTTCACACATTTGTTCCAGGAGGTATTTTCCCTATCAGCCTCTGGATTAGCAGTAATGGGCCCTTTGCCCTGCTGTACTCTACTTAATATTTCCTTGATCCAATCTTCAGACTTGGTACAGGGCCTTCCAAGACTGAGTAATCCTTACTTGTGGTAACATCAATGTAGCTGCTGAGCTGGATCAGCCCTGAGCTAATGCTGTATATTGGTTTTGTATACAGTGTCCAGAGTAGGTGTTCTCCCTCTCATGCCCCTGCCATTTCTCTGCTTTGCCTGCTGTTTGACTTCAGCGGCAAGGGTCAACGGCTGTTTTACTCCACCAAAATACTTGTTAATCAGCCTCCTGATCAGTCTGTCAGCTCCCAATTTTAACAAACAACAACAAAAATGACAAAGTATCAGAGGCATTCCCTTAATTGCTTTTATTCTTAAGCTTCACTTGTCCAAGTTCCTGTGAGAAAACATGACAACTTTATTCTTCAGGCAAGAATACAGTTCTTTAGTAACATAACCATTCACAGTCCAAACTCTTGAGATTAAACATAAGAACATAAGAAAATGCCATACTGGGTCAGACCAAGGGTCTATCAAGCTCAGCATCCTGTTTCCAACAGTGGCCAATCCAGGCCATAAGAACCTGGCAAGTACCCAAAAACTAAGTCTATTCCATTTAACCATTGCTAATGGCAGTGGCTATTCTCTAAGTGAACTTAATAGCAGGTAATGGACTTCTCCTCCAAGAACTTATCCAATCCTTTTTTAAACACAGCTATACTAACTGCACTAACCACATCCTCTGGCAACAAATTCCAGAGTTTAATTGTGCGTTGAGTAAAAAAGAACTTTCTCCGATTAGTTTTAAATGTGCCCCATGCTAACTTCATGGAGTGCCCCCTAGTCTTTCTACTATCCGAAAGAGTAAATAACCGATTCACATCTACCCATTCTAGACCTCTCATGATTTTAAACACCTCTATCATATCCCCCCTCAGTCGTCTCTTCTCCAAGCTGAAAAGTCCTAACCTCTTTAGTCTTTCCTCATAGAGGAGTTGTTCCATTCCCCTTATCATTTTGGTAGCCCTTCTCTGTACCTTCTCCATCGCAATTATATCTTTTTTGAGATGCGGCGACCAGAATTGTACACAGTATTCAAGGTGCGGTCTCACCATGGAGCGATACAGAGGCATTATGACATTTTCCGTTTTATTCACCATTCCCTTTCTAATAATTCCCAACATTCTGTTTGCTTTTTTGACTGCCGCAGCACACTGTACTGACGATTTCAATGTGTTATCCACTATGACACCTAGATCTCTTTCTTGGGTTGTAGCACCTAATATGGAACCCAACATTGCGTAATTATAGCATGGGTTATTTTTCCCTATATGCATCACCTTGCACTTATCCACATTAAATTTCATCTGCCATTTGGATGCCCAATTTTCCAGTCTCACAAGGTCTTCCTGCAATTTATCACAATCTGCATGTGATTTAACTACTCTGAACAATTTTGTGTCATCTGCAAATTTGATTATCTCACTCGTCGTATTTCTTTCCAGATCATTTATAAATATATTGAAAAGTAAGGGTCCCAATACAGATCCCTGAGGCACTCCACTGTCCACTCCCTTCCACTGAGAAAATTGCCCATTTAATCCTACTCTCTGTTTCCTGTCTTTTAGCCAGTTTGCAATCCACGAAAGGACATCGCCAACTATCCCATGACTTTTTACTTTTCCTAGAAGCCTCTCATGAGGAACTTTGTCAAACGCCTTCTGAAAATCCAAGTATACTATATCTACAGGTTCACCTTTATCCACATGTTTATTAACTCCTTCAAAAAGTGAAGCAGATTTGTGAGGCAAGACTTGCCCTGGGTAAAGCCATGCTGACTTTGTTCCATTAAACCATGTCTTTCTATATGTTCTGTGATTTTGATGTTTAGAACACTTTCCACTATTTTTCCTGGCACTGAAATCAGGCTAACCGGTCTGTAGTTTCCCGGATCGCCCCTGGAGCCCTTTTTAAATATTGGGGTTACATTTGCTATCCTCCAGTCTTCAGGTACAATGGATGATTTTAATGATAAGTTACAAATTTTTACTAATAGGTCTGAAATTTCATTTTTTAGTTCCTTCAAAACTCTGGGGTGTATACCATCCGGTCCAGGTGATTTACTACTCTTCAGTTTGTCAATCAGGCCTACCACATCTTCTAGGTTCACCGTGATTTGATTCAGTCCATCTGAATCATTACCCATGAAAACCTTCTCCATTACGGGTACCTCCCCAACATCCTCTTCAGTAAACACCGAAGCAAAGAAATCATTTAATCTTTCTGCGATGGGCTTATCTTCTCTAAGTGCCCCATTAACCCCTCGATCATCTAACGGTCCAATTGACTCCCTCACAGGCTTTCTGCTTCAGATATATTTTAAAAAGTTTTTACTGTGAGTTTTTGCCTCTACAGCCAACTTCTTTTCAAATTCTCTCTTAGCCTGTCTTATCAATGTCTTACATTTAACTTGCCAATGTTTATGCTTTATCCTATTTTCTTCTGTTGGATCTTTCTTCCAGTTTTTGAATGAAGATCTTTTGGCTAAAATAGCTTCTTTCACCTCCCCTTTTAACCATGCCGGTAATCGTTTTGCCTTCTTTCCACCTTTCTTAATGTGTGGAATACATCTGGACTGTGCTTCTAGAATGGTATTTTTTAACAATGACCACGCCTCTTGGACATTTCTTACTTTTGTAGCTGCTCCTTTCAGTTTTTTTCTAACAATTTTTCTCATTTTATCAAAGTTTCCCTTTTGAAAGTTTAGCACGAGAGCCTTGGATTTGCACACTGTTCCTTTTCCAGTCATTAAATCAAATTTGATCATATTATGATCACTATTGCCAAGCGGCCCCACCACCGTTACCTCTCTCACCAAGTCCTGTGCTCCACTGAGAATTAGATCTAAAATCGCTCCCTCTCTCGTCGGTTCCTGAACCAATTGTTCCATAAAGCTATCATTTATTCCATCCAGGAACGTTATCTCTCTAGCGTGACCCGATGATACATTTACCCAGTCAATATTGGGGTAATTGAAGTCTCCCATTATTACTGCACTACCAATTTGGTTAGCTTCCCTAATTTCTCTTAGCATTTCACTGTCCATCTCACCATCTTGACCAGGTGGACGGTAGTATACCCCTATCACTATAGTCTTCCCTGACACACAAGGGATTTCTACCCATAAAGATTCAATTTTGTATTTAGTCTCATGCAGGATGTTTATCCTGTTGGACTCTATGCCATCCCGGACATAAAGTGCCACACCTCCTCCCGAGTGCTCCTCTCTGTCATTGCGATATAATTTGTACCCCGGTATAGCACTGTCGCATTGGTTATCCTCTTTCCACCATGTCTCTGAGATGCCAATTAAGTCTATGTCATCATTTACTGCTATACATTCTAATTCTCCCATCTTACTTCTTAGACTTCTGGCATTAGCATACAAACATTTCAAAGTTTGTTTTTTGTTTGTATTTTCATTCTGCTTTTTAATTGATAGAGATAAGTTAGAATTTTTTAGCTCAGGTGAGTTTTTAGTTACAGGCACTTGGACTACTTTTCTAATTATTGGAACCTCACTGTCGGGATGCCCTAATTCTAATGCATCATTAGTATCCTTTAAAGATACCTCTCTCCGAACCATGCGCTGCTGCGCGACTGTCGGCTTTCCCCTTTGTTCTAGTTTAAAAGCTGCTCTATCTCCTTTTTAAAGGTTAGCGCCAGCAGTCTGGTTCCACTCTGGTTAAGGTGGAGCCCATCCCTTCGGAAGAGACTCCCCCTTCCCCAAAAGGTTCCCCAGTTCCTAACAAAACTGAATCCCTCTTCCTTGCACCATCGTCTCATCCACGCATTGAGACTCCGGAGCTCTGCCTGCCTCTGGTGACATGCGCATGGAACAGGGAGCATTTCAGAGAATGCTACCCTGGAGGTTCTGGATTTAATCTTTCTACCTAAGAGCCTAAATTTGGCTTCCAGAACCTCCCTCCCACATTTTCCTATGTCGTTGGTGCCCACATGTATCACGACAGCCGGCTCCTCCCCAGCACTGTCTAAAATCCTATCTAGGTGACGCGTGAGGTCCGCCACCTTCGCACCAGGTAGGCATGTTACCAGGCGATCCTCACGCCCACCAGCCACCCAGCTATCTACATTCCTAATAATCGAATCACCAACTATGACTGCCGACCTAACCCTTCCCTCCTGGGCAGTAGGCCTTGGGGAGATATCCTCAGTGCGAAAGGACAATGCATCACCTAGAGAGCAGGTCCTTGCTACAGGATCCTTTCCTGCTACACCTGGTTGGTGCTCTCCCATCATGAGACCTTCTTCCTCCAAGGCAGCACCAGGGCTGCCAGTCTGAAGTTGGGACTTGACTACTATGTCCCTGAAGGTCTCATCTATATACCTCTCTGTCTGCCTCAGCTCCTCCAAGTCTGCCACTCTAGCCTCCAGAGATCGGACTCGTTCTCTGAGAGCCAGGAGCTCTTTACATCGCATGCACATGTACAACTTCTCACCGGTGGGTAAAAAATCATACATGTGACACTCGATGCAAAAGACTGGGAAGCCCCCCTCTTGCTGCTGGACTGCTGCCTTCATCTCAATTTTGATCAGTTCCTAGTTAAGTTTTAGGTTGCTATGGGAGTAGGAATGTGTCTAACTTCCTTTAAATGTATTAGTGAATTCACTTTGTGTCTGGTAGTGGCCTACCGGGGTCTGATCGAATTCTCAATAAAATTTTGTTGATGGTTTTTTTTTTTTGTGGAAGTGGCACCTGCCTATAAATTAAGGGATGAGCTAGGGATGAGCTAGGGGTGGGTGGGTTGGGAAATACAAACAGTCTAACTTCAGTTAGTCAGCCTGAGTGACTCACCTCTCCCTATTCAAACCCAATCACACTACCTCAACACCTTTCCAAGGTGAGTAACTGAGCTGAACTATTCAACTTTTTTACTTTGGTATATACTGCTCCTAGCTTATTTCTAGCTTCTGGCTACTTTTTGTGGGGTTTTTATTTTTCAATACAAGCACTCAGTTAGTATTAAATACAAACACTCAGCTCTTTAAAAGTCTGGAGAACACTCAGTTCTGCAGACTTTTAAAAATAAACACACTACCTACTGCTACCTTATTGACTGACTAAAAATACAAACAGTCTAACTTGTTTATTCGCTGCCTACCTACTGCTACCTTATTGACTGACTATTTAAAAATGCAAACAGTCTAACTTGTTTATTCACTGCCTTTCTGACTATTAAAGGCACAAACACACTAAATAATATTCCCAAATAGTTAACTTTGCCCCGATACTTTTAAAAAAGACAATGTCCCAAGCAAAAACTTACTGATTCCTTTCAGCCACCAGCAAGGTGATCCTCTCCTCTCAGTGTTTCCACTGGAATTGCTACTTCCACAAATAGGTTATAACAGTCAAGTAGGTTCTCAAAACAGCAACTCTGAATCTCCTAATATTGCTCATCGATGCTTTCCTCATATCAGGCACAGCTTGGTATTATCAGCTAGAAAGTCATTCCCTTTTCCCAGCTATGATAGTTCAGTTTCACCCAGGTAATTATACTTAATAATGGTACTTCTTTTGCATGGCTTACACAGGATTTGCAGTTTCAAGACATGACTATTTATTTATTTATTTATTTAATACTTTTTTATACCGACCTTCATGAAAAATATCATATCAAATCGGTTTACAAGGAACAGTGTGATAAAACATTAACCTTAACAGAAACAAAGTTGCAGAAAAGTTACAATAAAACAGGGGTAATGGGGCTAAGGAGTAGAAGACGCTAGAAGCGGAAGGAGTAACTCAGTAACAATAACGGTGCAGTAACAATGACTGATATGGTGCGTATTGAGTTAGGGGGTCTTAATAAGAGTGACATATTGTGACAAATGTCCTTGACTTTGCTGAAGCTTGTCTAGTTACAGGACTTATATCCATGACATATTCTGTG
The DNA here is from genome assembly GCF_901001135.1 of Rhinatrema bivittatum. Taxonomy (NCBI): domain Eukaryota; kingdom Metazoa; phylum Chordata; class Amphibia; order Gymnophiona; family Rhinatrematidae; genus Rhinatrema; species Rhinatrema bivittatum. The sequence goes on from NC_042617.1 coordinate 521,956,104, forward strand.
ACTTAGCTGGTAATTAGTCAGAGCATTTTGTTCTATAAAACTTAAAGTTCTGGCTAGCTCATTAATTAAGGAGTGTTTTCCTTCAGTGCAATCTGTACATTCAGCTCACTTGAGAATTTTACTTCTGTGTAGATTTTAAAAGAACTGCTTGCTAATTAAGCCAATTTGACACCGCTGCCCTTTTATACATTCCTTGCATTTCTTTGGATATATCAGAGTTCACTTGTGCAGCAATACCAAGGGGTGAATTATAAGAGTTACTCATGTTAAAAAGCCAATATATGTGAATATCTGGGCCAAACATGAGCAACTTGTATTTTAAAATGATCCAATTACGCACACATATCTGTGTGTGCAAGCAATCAAATGCGCAGGAAAAAGAGGTGAAGTTATGGTATGTCAGGAGAGTTCCAGGGCAGGCCCTCCAGTTACACGCGTAAATCGTTTTTTTAAATCCAACAGCTGCAGTGCATAGCAGGCTATAAGCTATATATATATGTTTACTTCTGCTGTTGATGAGGTATAGTCTAGAAATCTTTTTATAGGCCCAAACAACAGGGTAAAGGGTCTGGGTAAACCGTGGAGCATGCAGGCTGAAGAACCAGAGGGGTCTGGATGACATAGAGGTAGGCTGGGCAAACTGATGGACTAATTGGTAAAACTGGGATTTCCTTTTATGCGCGCATGTTGGAAAATCCACTTAAATGCACACATTAAAGTCGACAAAATCCTAAGAAATATACGCAAACTATGTTTGCTTGTGTAACCACTTAAAATTAGGAGTACACATACATGCGATGGGTATATTTTAAATCGTACGCACACAATTGCATGCACGATTTAAAATTCCTGCATATGTGCATGTGTGGGCACCCGTGTGCTCAAGTTCATTTAGCTTAAGAGTTGGGCTGGCTTGAAAATCCTACCTCTGAGTCCTTGTCCTCCGACTCAGAGGAGACCTTGGCTCCTTCCTCCTTTTCTGTCTTCCCCTAGTAGTGAAACAGCCTTCATCTTTATACAGCTGGATAGCTTACCTAGACTGTCCTGCTGAATCCACCCAACGCTGATTTATTCCTGTTGGCTCTCAGCCAAAAGCAAGGCAGAAAGGGTAGCTAGGAAAAGTAGTTCTCATGGCAGCCATATTGTTTTTTACCTTATTTGCAGCATAGCCTGCTCTTGTCTTTGAGTTTAGGATGCTAATTCCTATGCAGGGACTAGGGCACCTACTGCTAAATCAGCACATATGGGTATATCTCATGCTTCTGGACTTTTCTAGCTGGATGATGAAGAAGGATACATTTACTCTCTCATATGTGATCATTTCCTTTCTTTGAATCCAGCCAGACCAGTCCAGGACCCTCTCATATTGCCAGGAAGACTCATAATTTTGAAAGATAAGTTCTCAGATCTGTTGTAGCAATTGATGCTATATTAAGAGTTGTTCTATTGTTTGTTCAACAGTTTGCTCTCTTTTTCTATGGAGATCTAATTTTCAGGCCGATACAGTAAGGGCGCGTAAGAAAAAGTGCGGCAGTGCCTGACGCCCGCTCGTTTACCGCACGCACAGTCCATATCACATACAGCTCGATACAGTATTTACATGGCATGCAAATGCATGCCGCGTCCAAGAAGCGTCCATGAAGCGCAATCCGTTTTACTGTATAGGCGCTATACAGCGCCTATACAGTATCCTGGGTGCGCTGGAACCTGTCATTTCAAATGTCATTTCAAATGACGTTAGAAATGACAGGTACCAGGAAGTGGATGGTTCTCCTACAGACCCCGCTGCCTTGAGCGCTCGGCGCCAGCAAGCCCCAGCAGCCGGCGATCGGAGGCAGAGAGCGCAACAAAGCACCCTCCTTTGGACGGGCAAGAGAGACGAAATTTCACAGTCCCAAACCAAACCAACCCAATCCAAGCCCCAGCAGAGAGAAACAAAATTTCACAGTCCCGGGCAAACTTTCCCCCAGCCCCTGCTCACCTGCCCTGGCCGCGGCCACGCAAGCCCCCAGCAGCAGCAGTAGAAGGGCGTCGAGAGAGAGCGGCTTCAGCAGCCCGGAGCGGATCGGGCACTCCCCATGCAAGGCGGCTTCCAGCAGCCCCGCCGGCGAAGGTGAATACGTGCAAGCCTGTATGTCCAATATGGGCGCTCAAGGCAGCAGGCACATGAATGCACGCCGTGACCTGAGCGCCCGGCTGGACATTGGAGGTCACGGCGTGCGCGTATTCACCTTCGCCGGTGGGGCTGCTGGAAGCCGCTCTCTCTCGCCCCCCTTCTACTGCTGCTGCTGGGGGCTTGCGTGGCCGCGGCCAGGGCAAGTGAGCGGGGGCTGGGGGAAAGTTTGCCCGGGACTGGGAAATTTCGTCTCTCTCTGCTGGGGCTTGGATTGGGTTGGTTTGGTTTGGTTTGGGACTGTGAAATTTCGTCTCTCTCTGCTGGGGCTTGGATTGGGTTGGTTTGGTCTGAGACTGTGAAATTTCATCTCTCTCTGCTGGGGCTTGCCTGACGCTTGGATTGGGTTGGTTTGGTTTGGGACTGTGAATTTTCATGTGAAATTTTGTAATTTACCGCCTACCCTGACCCTGGCGTTAGTGTGAAACCACACTAACGCCAGGGTCAGGGTAGGCGGTAAATTAGCAGGTAAAAGACGCGGCAAGATAGCAGGTTAAAAAGGAGATAGTCGGGGCGCACGTTACTGTATGGGAGGGAATAGCTAATCGGATCGTTTACATACATATACATGCCGCAGGTGGAAAGAGATACGCGTCGAGTTAAAGAAGCGGTAAGGATCGGTAAAAACAGATAGTGAATCGCGGGTTAGATTTACGCGGCCAAATTGTGAGTACACAGCGGGTTAGAAACAGGGTAACTGCGGCCGTGCTTTACTTTATCGGTCTGTTTATAAGTTTCCCCTTGGGAACTTCCTGGCTATGATTGGGTAAAGAAGTATCGGGGTAACTTGCTTGATGCGGCAGTTACTACCCATAACCATTAAGCCTTATGCTCACCTTTGATGCAATTCCAACATTACTCTCTGCATCAGTGGCAGGGGTTGGCAGGAAATTTGAATCAAACAGTTACCAACAAGGGCCCTGAACTTGGTGGTCGGTGAAACAGATAAGTATGGGAAAATAAGTGTGGGAGCTTGCTGGGCAGACTGGATGGGTTGATTGGTCTTTTTCTGCCATCATTTCTATGTTTCTATGTTTATATGATTGGTAATGAGAATATTTTTCTTATCTTACCTTGTTACATTGCATCCTGGCAGGCTGAGGGCAGCACAGGACCCTATAAGGGTTGATGTCAGCAAACCTGTTCTCTATCTCCATCTTCTGGTAAAGAATCATAACCCATACATATGGGCTGGTCTGGCTAGATTCAGGGAAAGGAAATTATGAATAAGAGTAAATTTCTCCTTTCCTTTCATAAGAAATAATGGAGTTACCTGGGCCTCCTAGACTTACACCAGCTCTGAGTAAATCTATTCACAGTAGAGGCCTGGGGAGGTAAATAAAATCTGTATATTCAGGTGAATAGCTATTAAGAAATGGGGTAGAAGGTGAGGCAAGGCCTGACAATGGAGAGTATAGATAAGATCTACCTCTTGTGTGTCATGATTATCTGTTTTTGGGGCCTTTTAAATATGTTTTTGAGTATTTCAGAACCGCATGAATAGTGGTTGAATATCCCTATGAATGCTAGAAGATATTCAGGAAATCTTGATATTTGGCTGTCTAATGAGGGTTCAGACTTCTAGGGGTGAATAAAGCCTTGTATTCATAAAAAGAAAATATACAGATCTTTTTTATTATATGATTTTACTACTGAAAGCATGTATCACAGTTTTCAATGTTTTTTTCATTGCTTTCTGTGATCTCTTAATTTTGCCATCTGTAGAATTGTCCCAGTTTTTTTATTTCAGAAATCCAGTAACTCTAAATTCTGGTGAGTACCTTTCTCTAGAACTCTTTAATAATCGTATAAGTGCTTGTCTAGATCTAATTCCTTTTGAGTATAAGTTATATACAATATTTTTCCATTTTTACAGTATACATGAACTTTTTCTGAATTTATGTCCCTTCGGTATAAATCCTAGGAATGCAAGACTATCTGCCAAACAAATATGCTCTTTGCCAGAACTAAAGGTAAGCTTAGCAATTCTAGTTTTATCTTTTTGTCTTTCATAATCACATCTTCTTAGAACTTTTTTGTTAGTCTCAGTTAGTACAGGGCTATCCTGGTTTGTTTAACCTATGTTTGTCTTGAAGCTTTTTCAAACATTAAAATCAGGATTCCTGTAAACCTCTACCCTCCCTTCTAACTAAAAACAGGAGAGCATTGGAGGTTCCTGCTTATCACAGTAGCTAAGTTCTAACTTTAAGAAAGTCAGGTATCTTCAGCGATCACGCACTACTGAATATACTCTGATAGCCGGATAAGTTTATCTGGTCGCCGCATCATGAAAAAGATATAGTTCCCTGTACGTACCTGGATCAGTCCAGACAGTGGGTTATATCCCCCGACTAGCAGATGGAGTCAGAACAGAGTTTGAGAGCGTCAGCATATAGAGTAGTGCACCCTCTGCTGGAGCTCAGTATTCTTCTGACTCCAGCAGATGCGAGTGGGGGGATCCACTAGCTCCCCCAGATTGACAGGGTTTCTTCATTTTTAGTTATTTCTTTCTTTTTCTCCACAGTATTTCCCTGTCTTATGTTTCTCTTCATTTTGGATCCTTAAAGTTTAAAAAAAAAAAAAAAAGTTTTCAATTTTTGAGGAGGCGTGTGTCTGTGGCTTTGCCTTCTCTATTCTGTACTCCTTTCCTCTTCCGTTGGGGTAAGTGGAAATTTTTTGAGTTTCTTTCTCCACAGGTTTGCTTCTTTTTGGTAGTGCCCCGTGGATGCCGGTGGTTCCGGCCGCTCCACGCGTCGTTGGGGGTCCCGCGGTTCGCAAGCTCTGCCCATGGGTGTGTGCTCAACTAAAACGGGGGTTTTCCCCCGCAGTTACTGGACCCCTTCGGCGGGTTGTTAGGGCCATTTCCAGGCCCCCCCGCAGCACTAGCTCGTCTTTCCCTGTACGTACCAGGATCAGTCCAGACTGCTGGGTTATGCCTCCCCTCCAGCAGATGGAGTCAGAGAGAAAACTGAAAGCACCCCCTAGATATACTGGTGTGCCACCTGCCATCCTTCAGTATTTCCTCTGACTCCAGCAGATTGAGAGACATAACCTGCAGTCCTGTCTATCCTGACACACAATCTTTTTTCAGGTGTCATTTATTAATTTCTTGACTTGTACTGTCTAGATCGATTAGTTATTTCTCTGTTTAGTTTAAAAAAAAAAATAGTGGGACTGTTTTAGTTTCTTGTTGTTTCCCTGTTTTCAGCGCAGCGTGCTATTCCTATACAGGTAGGCTGAGAGAGCTTTGCTCTCCTTTATTTTCCCGGTTGGTGTCCCTTTGGTCGGGGGGAAAGTCTACCGGTGGTCCGGTCACCCTCCCCCGTCTGTTCCTGCTTTATTCCAGGGGTTTTTTCCTCCTGAAGAGGGCTTCTGTTTTTAAAAAAAAAAACAAAAAAATAAACAAACTAAAGGCTGTTTTAAATTCAGCGTGAGGACCCGTAAGTCCTGTTGGTAACAGGCTGCGGTCCCTTGTAGCCCTAGCCTGCCGTGCGGACCAGGGACTCCGGAGGGGGTGAGGTCTCTTCACCCGGCGATTTTTTCCCCTTGCTGTTTTTTGGCGCGAATCCCTGCTCCCAACCAGATACTCACGGTTCTGCCGTAGGATGCCCCGAGCTTCGGCCTGCACGGCCTGTGGCAAGGCGGGGGCGCGACTCTCCAGGGAGGGTCTCTGCTCCCATTGCATTCCCGAGGGCGAGGGCCCCTCCCGGGGGCCGAGCACTGCCCGCAGCGCAGCTTTTTGTCCCTCTTCAGTGCGATCAGGGAGCCTGGCAGCCGCACGGTCATCAGCCCCGCCCCCCACTGTTAGGGAGCCAGCGACCATTTTGACCATGCGGCAGCCTGCTGATTCGGCATCGGAGGAGGAGGATTTTTCTCATATCTCTCCTCCTGCCTTGAGCCCGTGCAGTGGATCCGAATTGGACGCTCCTCGAGCCCCTCCCCCCCGGGACCAGCCCGCGGGGGGCTCCAAAAGGAAAGTGCCCTTTTCTTCAAAATTTGTCTTATTGATGCACCAGGCATTTTTAGACGCGGAGGCAGGTTGGGAGCCGGATGAACCCCCTCCCCCTAAGGTTCCCAGAGTCTCTCCTGAGCGGGGCAGAATCTCTCCTGAGCGGGGCAGGTCTGGGCCTAGGGACAAAGCGGGGGGTTCAGATCCCACCAGACTTTATTCATTAGGCGGCAAGGGGGGTCCGGTAGCTCCGGATCTCACTCAGGGGTCTCCGGATGGCACAGGATCGCCGGATGGTACGGGGACTGAGGTCTCTGACGCTCCGGGGGCGCTCGAGGGCGATGACCCCCAGATCCTGCGCCTGTTTAGCAAAGATGAGCTTAACTTTTTAATCCTTCATGTTTTGAAGGAATTAGAGATCCCAGCACCACAGCAGGACACTGACACTTCCACGGGGGACATAGCTATGGCAGGTTTAAGGGCCCCCCCACAGTCTTTTCCCTTACATGCCAAGGTTTTACAGCTAGTTTCCAAAGAATGGGAGGTGCCGGAGGCATCACTGAGAGTCAGCAGGGCCATGAATAAATTATATCCCCTGCCTGCAGATTCTTTGGATATTTTTAAGGTCCCTGCCGTGGATTCTGCAGTGACGGCTGTAGTTAAGCACACTACCATACCTGTCACAGGAGGGGTAGCTTTGAAAGATCTCCAAGACAGAAAGTTAGAGGTGCTGTTAAAGCGCATCTTTGAGATAGCGGCATTGGGGGTCCGAGCAGCGGCATGTAGCAGTATGGTTCAGCGCGCTACTCTCCGCTGAGTCCAACAGTTGCTTACCACACAGGAGCTACCACCAGCCGAGGCTGAGCAGGCTAACTGCGTGGAGGCAGCGGTTGCTTACACGGCAGATGCCTTGTATGATTTGTTGCGAACCTCGGCCCGCACTATGTCATCGGCGGTCGCTGCTCGGTGTTTACTCTGGCTTAGGCGTTGGTCGGCGGATGCCTCGTCAAAATCGCGCCTCGCATCTTTTCCCTTCAAGGGGAAGTTGCTGTTTGGGGAGGAGCTAGATCAGCTTATCAAAGACTTGGGGGAGAACAAAGTGTATAAGTTACCGGAGGACAAGCCCCGTTCGTTTCGCTCGTTTGGGAATGTACGATCCCGCTTTCGGGGACAACGCCGGTTCCGTATGGGAAGGGGGGCTCCTTTCCCACAGAAACAGCAGGTTCCCAGGTCTCAGCCTTGGTCTCCTTCCTTTCGAGGCAGGCGGCCACAGCGTCTGGGATCCTCGCAGAACCTGTCCACCGGCAAGCCTTCGCAATGAAGGCGCGCGGGCCCATTCCTCCCTCCCCTGCATCGGAGGTCGCTTGTCCCTGTTTTGGGAGGAATGGGTCAAGGTCACGTCGGATCAGTGGGTTCTTGACGTAGTTCGTTACGGCTACGAGTTGGACTTTGCTCAGCCCCTCCGGGATCTTTTTATGGTCTCTCCCTGCGGTCCTCAGGAGAAGCGGCAGGTTATCGCCCACACTGTGCACAGGTTGCAGTCTCTGGGGGCGATATTGCCGGTTCCTCCGGAGGAGACCAGAACAGGCAGGTATTCCATTTACTTTCTGGTCCCAAAGAAGGAAGGTACGTTTCGCCCAATTTTGGATTTAAAAAAAGTGAACAAGGCATTGCGGGTTCCCCGGTTTCGGATGGAAACGCTAAGGTCTGTTATTGCGGCCGTCCACAAGGGAGAATTTTTGGCTTCTTTGGATCTGGCCGAGGCGTACCTTCATATCGGGATCAGGGAACGTCACCAGAGGTACCTCCGGTTCACAGTTCTGGGGGAGCACTTCCAGTTTTGCGCCCTTCCGTTCGGGCTAGCCACGGCCCCGAGAGTGTTCACCAAGGTTCTCGTCGTAGTTGCAGCTTATCTGCGACGTCAAGGAATTCTGGTGCATCCCTATTTGGACGATTGGCTCATCCGGGCAAAGTCCGAAGAGGCGTGCCGACGAGCAGTCCAGTCGGTCGTGCAGCAACTTCAATCGCTAGGTTGGGTCATCAACTTTGCAAAGAGCCAGTTGGTCCCGAGTCAACAGTTGGAATTTTTGGGGGCGCGCTTCGATACCTTAGAGGGCAAAGTATTCCTCACGCAGCAGCGCCTAGAGAACCTGATGTCTCAGGTGCAGACCTTGCTAGCTCTACCGTTGCCTACGGCTTGGGATTATTTACAAGTCATTGGACATATGGTTTCTACTCTGGAAATGGTGACGTGGGCCTTTGCTCATATGCGTCCTTTACAGCGAGCTCTCCTCTCCCGCTGGGACCAGAAATCGGAGGATTACGGTGTCCAATTGCCGCTGTTGGAGCCAGCTCGGTCCAGTTTGGCTTGGTGGTTGATCCCAAACAATTTATTGCAGGGGGTGGACCTAGAGCTGCCCCCGTGGATCGTAGTGACGACGGATGCCAGTTTGACAGGCTGGGGAGCGGTCTGTCAGTCCAGCGCGGTGCAAGGCCTGTGGACCCCTCTTCAGGCAGCTTGGTCCATCAACCGTCTGGAGACCAGAGCGGTACGTCTCGCCTTACGCCACCTTCTTCCGTTGGTTCGAGGTCGGGCGGTGCGAGTTCTATCGGACAACGCAACCACGGTAGCGTATATCAATCGTCAGGGCGGCACAAGAAGTCGGCCGGTGGCGGACGAAGCGTCGCTGTTGATGGCCTGGGCAGAGTGTCACCTATCCCGCATAGCGGCTACCCACATAGCGGGCGTCGACAACGTACAAGCGGATTATCTCAGTCGTCAATACTTGGATCCCGGAGAGTGGGAGCTCTCAGCCGAGGCGATGGGCCTCATCACCCGACGATGGGGAACTCCGCATCTGGACCTGATGGCGACTCGGCAGAATGCGCAGGCGGCGCGTTTTTTCAGTCGACGGCGAGAGCACGGGTCGGAAGGGGTGGATGCCCTGGTGCTTCCATGGCCTCGGCACATCCTCATCTATGTGTTTCCCCCGTGGCCCCTAATAGGAAAGGTGTTAAGACGTATAGAATTCCATCGAGGCCCAGTGATTCTAGTGGCTCCGGAGTGGCCAAGGAGACCGTGGTTTGCGGATCTCGTCAACCTGGCACAGGACGGTCCTCTCAGATTGGGTCATCTTCACCACCTGCTTCGGCAGGGACCCGTATTTTTCAATCAGGCGGACCGCTTCTGTCTGGCGGCTGGGCTTATGAGAGGCGGCAGTTGAGGAGGAAAGGATACTCAGAACCGGTCATTTCCACGCTCCTTCGGGCGCACAGACCCTCCACTACGCTAGCCTACGCCAGAGTGTGGAAGGTGTTTGACTCCTGGTGCTCTGCATCAAAAATCCCGCCGCGAAGGGCCTCGGTAGGGGATATCCTTACGTTCTTGCAGACGGGTTTTAAAAAAGGGGTTAGCTTACAGTTCTCTAAGGGTTCAGGTGGCGGCCCTGGGCTGTTTGAGGGGCAAGGTGGACGGGTACTCGCTCGCTGTCCACCCAGATGTTGCTCGTTTTTTGCGGGGCGTTCGGAACTTGCGTCCACCATTTCGACCCCCTTGTCCTTCCTGGAGTTTGAATTTGGTGCTCAAAGGTCTCGTCAAGGCCCCCTTTGAGCCTCTCAGGAGGGCATCGCTAAAGGATCTCACGCTCAAAACCGTGTTCCTAGTGGCAATTGCGTCACCCGTCGGAACTCCAGGCACTTTCGTGCAGGGATCCGTTTTTACGGATTTCCAGTGCCGGCGTGTCGCTACGTACGGTCCCGTCGTTCTTACCAAAGGTGGTGTCGGCTTTTCACCATAATCAGACTGTAGAATTACCTTCGTTCTCAGAGTCGGACCTAAAGTCTTCACACGGTTCCGATTTGAGGCGTCTAGATGTGCGGCGAGTGCTCATGCGGTATTTGGAGGTAACTAATGCATTCAGAAGGTCGGATCACTTGTTTGTCCTGTGGCAGGGGCCCAGAAAGGGCCTACAGGCGTCCAAAGCAACTATTGCTCGTTGGCTGAAGAGTTCGATCGCATCCACATATATTGGCTGTGGTAAGTCTGTTCCTGAGGGGCTCAAGGCGCACTCTTTGCGTTCTCAGGCGACTTCTTGGGCAGAAAGTCGTTTGGTTTCTAGCCAGGAGATTTGCAGAGCAGCCACGTGGAAATCATTGCATACCTTCGCTCGTCATTATCGGCTTGATGTTGGCGGCACATCAGCTGATTCCTTTGGCAGCAGTGTCATTCGAGCGGGACTCTCTGGGTCCCACCCCAATTAAGGGGGCTTGGGTACATCCCAGCAGTCTGGACTGATCCTGGTACGTACAGGGAAAGGAAAATTATGTTCTTACCTGATAATTTTCGTTCCTGTAGTACCAAGGATCAGTCCAGACGCCCGCCCGTTATTGTCTATCCAGAGAGTCTGCTCCACTAGCCAGTTCTTTTTCAATATTTCAGCACGGTAGGTACCTATCCCTTTTCTTTGATTTTAGAGGGTGGTGCTTTTTTGAAGTTCTGTTAATGTTCACCAGTTTTCGGCATGTGAGAGTTTAACTATTTGATCTAGACAGTTGCCATGGTTTATTCGTGGCTAAGTTGGCGGAGGATTGGTTTGGCTTTCTTCTGCTTTGTTATACTTTATACTGAAGGATGGCAGGTGGCACACCAGTATATCTAGGGGGTGCTTTCAGTTTTCTCTCTGACTCCATCTGCTGGAGGGGAGGCATAACCCAGCAGTCTGGACTGATCCTTGGTACTACAGGAACGAAAATTATCAGGTAAGAACATAATTTTCCTTTGCCCCCCCCCCCCCCCGAGGCTTTTCTTTTTCCCGGTGCTGACATGCCGCGGTCCTCGAGGTGTGAGGCCTGCGGCGAGCCGGGAAATCAATTTCTGAGGGAGGGGCTTTGTGAGCGGTGCTTCCCCGACGGGGAAGGCACCCTGCAGTCCTCTGGTGCGATTTCGGACCTGCCTCCTCCTCAGCCCGAGTGGCGCGGGCTGGCCACAACGCCGCCTTTGGCGGGAACTGCGGCCATTTTAGGGGGTCAGCGTGAGACGGACTCGCTCCCAGATGCAGACAGGATTGGTTGCACTGGCTCTCAACAGGCTTTGCCCCTGGTGGGGCTCCCAGGACGGTCCCCCCCCAGGGATTCCAATCAGCTCTCCGTTTTTCTCACCTGACTTTATTCTGGCAATGCACATGGCTTATTTGCAGGGTATGGGAGCGCAGGCGCCTAATCCCCTGAGGGCCCCTCCCCCCAAGGTTCCTAAACTTGCTGTTGGTCTCACCGCCTCGTCCGTTACGCCTGGATCCCTGCCGGGTCCCTCTCCCGTGCCACCCCGGCGTACCACGGGGGCGGCTTCGCCAGTGAGAGACATCTCCCCGGAACCCCCGGAGGCGCATCCGGATGTACATACGGAGGGGGACGACCCTCGAGCCCTACGGATTTTTCAAAAAGAAGAGCTGGATGAACTCATCCACCACATTATTCAGGAGCTGGACCTCGACCCACCTCCAGATCCGCCGATCCCTGTGGCTCCTGCCGTCGCCACCTCGTCTCGCAAAGGAGATCCAGTACTTGCCGCCCTCCGTCCTAGAGCAAGGGCTTTCCCTATTCATGAGTCCTTCCTACAGCTTCTCACCAGGGAGTGGGACACTCCCGAGGCATCCTTGAAAGTCACATGTGCCATGGAAAAGCTATACCCGCTCCCTGAGGATTTTTTGGATCTTATCAAGGTGCCCAAGGTGGACTCAGCGGTGTCGGCAGTGACCAAGAGGACAACCATCCCAGTCACGGGGGGAACGGCCCTGCGGGATACGCAGGACCGTAACCTAGAGATCTTCCTCAAGAGGGTCTTCGAAGTCTCCGCCCTGGGTATGTGGGCCGTGATGTGCAGTTCGCTCGTGCAAAGGGCCAGCTTACTCTGGGTACAGCAGCTTCTCACCTCTCAGGAATTGCCCCCCGAAGAGGCCGCCCAGGCGGACCGGCTGGAATCTGCCATAGCATACGGGGCGGACGCCCTGTATGATCTCTTTCGCGTAATGGCGAGGTCCATGGTTTCGGTTGTTGCAGCCCGACGGCTCTTGTGGCTTCGCAACTGGGCAGCGGATGCTTCCTCCTAGTTGAGCCTTGGCTCCCTCCCCTTTCGGGGAAAGTTCTTATTTGGAGAGGATCTGGATCAGATCATCAAGTCACTGGGGGAAAATTCGGTGCATCGGCTGCCGGAGGATAGACAGCGTTCCTTCAGATCATTTTTTCCGGTAGAACCAGGGCCAGGGCACAGCGACGTTATAGGTCTTACCGACAGTCCGCTTCCCGGACACAGCAGACAAGACCCCAGCCTTGGTCTCGTTCCTTTCGTGGGCGGAGGCCCGCGAGAGAGGGCCCAGGGCAGGGAATTCCGCCCACAAAGTCATCCCAATGATGCCAAAGGAGCCCACTTCTCACCTTCCCAGATCGGAGGCCGCCTCATGGACTTCTACGAGGAGTGGGCAGTTATCTCCACGGACCAGTGGGTGCTGGACACCATAAGAGACGGTTACGCCTTGGAATTTGTCCGCCCCCCGAGGGAACGGTTCATCTTCTCCCCCTGCGGTTCGGATCTCAAGAGGATAGCGGTTCAACAAACACTAGACCGACTGCAGGAAATAGGAGCCATCGTTCCCATCCCCTTCGACGAGGTGGGCTTGGGCCACTATTCCATTTACTTCATCGTTCCCAAAAAAAAACGGTTCCTTTCGCCCCATCCTGGACTTGAAGGAGGTAAACAAGGCCCTCAGGATCACCCGGTTCCGCATGGAGACTCTCCGATCAGTGTTTGCCACAGTGCACAAGGGAGAATTCCTTGCTTCACTGGACCTCTCGGAAGCGTACTTACACATTCCCATCCTGCCGGCTCACCGGCGGTATCTTCGCTTCAAGAGTCTCGGTCAACACTTTCAGTTCAAGGCCCTTCCCTTCGGTTTGGCGACTGCACCTCGGACCTTCACAAAGATCATGGTAGTGGTGGCGGCGGCCCTCCGCAAGGAGGGTATCCTAGTACATCCGTACCTAGACGACTGGCTGATTCGAGCGAAGTCCTTCTCACATGGTCAGACCTCAGTGGCCAGAGTAGTACAATTCCTACGCTCTCTGGGCTGGGTGGTGAACCTTCCAAAGAGTTCCCTTGTGCCCTCGCAACACCTGGATTTCTTAGGGGCGAGCTTCGATACCCGGCGGGGGATGGTGTTCCTGCGCCAGGACAAGGCGCAAGCCCTGAGAGAGCACTTGTCTCGGTTTTCGGCTCTGGAAGAACCAACCGCCTGGAATTATCTGCAGCTCCTGGGAGTAATGGCCTCCACCATCGACATGGTACCCTGGGCATTTGCACACCTGCGTCCACTGCAGGCGTCCCTACTATCCCGCTGGAAACCAGTCTCCCAGGAGTATCAGGTGATCCTGCCGCTTCCACCATTAGCCAGGAAAAGTCTGGATTGGTGGCTTGTCCCCTCGCATCTGGCTCGGGGAGTCTCGCTCGAGGTTCCCAATTGGGTGGTGGTGACCACCGATGCCAGCCTCGCGGGATGGGGCGCCGTCTGCGAAAGAAGCGCCACGCAAGAACTTGGACGCCAGAGGAGGCAAAGTGGCCGATCAATCGCCTAGAAACGAGAGCCGTGCGTTTCGCTCTCCAGCGTTTTCTTCCCCTGGTGCGACACAGAGAGGTGAGGATCCTCTCGGACAACGCCACCACCGTGGCCTACATCAGTCGGCAAGGGGGGACAAGAAGCAAGCATGTCTCCCTCGAGTCTACTCCCCTGATGGAGTGGGCGGAGAGCAATCTCGTCCGGATAGTGGCCTCTCACATCGCCGGGTGGACAACGTTCAGGCAGACTTCCTGAGTCGTCAACAGCTAGACCCCGGCGAGTGGGCTCTCTCCGACGAGGCAATGCATCTCATCATCCGTCGTTGGGGGACTCCACGCCTCGATCTAATGGCGACCTTTCTCAACGCCAAGGCTCCACGCTTCTTCAGCCGCAGAAGAGAGCGCGGCGCGGAGGGGGTGGATGCCCTCGCCCTTCCGTGGCCGTCGGATCAACTGCTCTATGTGTTTCCTCCTTGGCCTCTGGTCGGCAAGGTTCTCCGCAGGTTGGAACATCATCGAGGGACTGTAATTCTCGTCGCCCCGGAATGGCCCCGTCGGCCATGGTTCGCAGATCTACTTCAGATGACGGTAGACGGCCCACTTCGCCTGTCCCATCTTCCTCATCCTCTGCGTCAGGGGCCGGTATTTTTCCTGCCGAGACCCTTATCTGCGTTTCTCCGACTCCGGGGTTTCCCTTCGTACAGTGCCATCCTTCCTACCAAAGGTGGTCTCGGCCTTCCACGTCAATCAAACGGTGGAGCTTCCAGCTTTTGCTCCAGAGGAACCCGGATCCTGGACGTCAAGCGGGTACTGCTCCGCTACCTGGAGGTTACCAATGCCTTCCGGGTATCCGATCATTTGTTTCTCCTCTGGTCAGGACAGAGGAGAGGTTCTCAGGCATCCAAGATGACTATTGCTCGCTGGATAAAGGACGCCATCTCATCCGCTTACATTGTGGCGGGGCGGGTGCCGCCTCGCAGCGTCTCAGCTCATTCCACGCGTCCTGGGCGGAATCTCGCTCTGTTTCCTCACAGGAAATCTGCCGTGCGGCGACATGGAAGTCGTTGCACACTTTTTCCAGACATTACAGACTACACCTGGCGCCTCAGTGCACGGGTTCTTTTGGCGATCAGGTTCTCCGAGCAGGTCTCTCCAGGACCCCACCCGGTTTAGGGAAGCTTGGGTACATCCCACTGTCTGGACTGATCCAGGTACGTACAGGTAAAAGAAAATTATTCCTTACTTGCTAATTTTCGTTCCTGTAGTACCATGGATCAGTCCAGACGCCCGCCACTAGGGGTTTCATTAAGTCCTGCTCGGATTCTTCCAGGTATCTTTCATTCTGTTTGTCTCTGATTATTGTTACTGTTCACAGCTCCTCACAAGTTGACTGTTGCTGGTCCCGTTGACCGTTTGTTTACTTATATCTTCCTCTGTTCCTCTTTGGGAACGGTTCTGGATCCAAAATGTTGTGTTTTTTTGCTTTTGGGCTTTGCTATGCGTAATACTAAGCTCCAGCAGAGGGTGCACTACTCTATATGCTGACGCTCTCAAACTCTGTTCTGACTCCATCTGCTGGTCGGGGGATATAACCTGGACTGATCCATGGTACTACAGGAACGAAAATTAGCAAGTAAGGAATAATTTTCTTTTGTAATGGAGAAGGTACAAAGAAGGGCAACCAAAATGATAAGGGGGATGGAACAGCTTCCCTATGAGAAAAGGCTGAAGAGGTTAGGGCTGTTCAGCTTGGAGAAGAAGCGGCTGAGGGGCGATATGATAGAGGTATTTAAGATCATGAGAGGTCTTGAACGAGTTGATGTGAATCGGTTATTTACACTTTCGAATAATAGAAGGACTAGGGGGGCATTCCATGAAGTTAGCAAGTAGCACATTTAAGACTAATTGAAGAAAATTGTTTTTCACTCAACGCACAATAAAGCTCTGGAATTTGTTGCCAGAGGATGTGGTTAGTGCAGGTAGTGTAGCTGGGTTCAAAAAAGTTTTGGATAAGTTCTTGGAGAAGAAGTTCATTAACGGCTATTAATCAAATTTACTTAGGAAATAGCCACTGCTATTAATTGCATCAGTGGCATGGGATCTTCTTAGTGTTTGGGTAATTGTCAGGTTCTTGTGGCCTGGTTTTAGCCTCTGTGGAAACAGGATGCTGGGCTTGATGGACCCTTGGTCTGACCCAGTATGGCAATTTCTTATGTTCTTATGTCACTCAGCAGCTGAACTTTGCCCCCTGAGTTAATAAAGCAGGAATCAATACAGTTGATTGGCATTTAGATACATGACCACTTAGGAGGGGAGTTTCAACATGTCTCAGTAATGAAGAATGTGAAGGATTAGAGCAGGTTGGAGTCAGTGGTTTAAATACTTAGAATTGTGTTTGAGTGGGAGGTGGGGTTTCAGCAAGCCCAGTGCAATACAGATGACAGTTGTCTATATGAAGGTATTATTGGGGTTCAGAAATTATTTGCTAGTATCAAATGCTGCCTCAAATAGCCACGTTTTTACCAGTTTTCTGAAGCTTAGGAGATCTAGGGCAAGCTTGATGTGAAGGGGGTGGGAATTGCATAGAGCCTGTAAAGGTTCTATTTCTAGTTTTTGTGAGGCACATGGTTTTTGGGGAAGGAATCACAACGTGGGCCTGAGGCCATGAGTTAGTGAGCAGGAGGGGTAATGGGGTATGAGGGAGTTGCTGAGATAGGTTAGAGTCAAGTCTTAGAGGGATTTGTAAGGTCTTGAATTTGGTATATCACCTCTCTGCTGTGTTACTAAAATGGACAAATGAATTCTGCTAGCACACCTAAAGGTTTTTCTGGTGATAGGAAAGAGATTATACCAGATAGATTGTTAACTGAATAATGCAAGTAAAGATAGCATGGTTATTTATTTCCAGTTACTTTTCTTGTTATACAATTTACAGCTCTTATGCTCCCATGAATAGGAAGGTGGATGTGATTTACCTCGTCCAAAAGACTCTCTGATTCGACAGGCAGCTGCCCCACCAATTAGTGGTCATCAAATCCACTTTCAAGAAGGCCAAGTGCACTCTGACCCATTCCTCGACACATAGCGATAGATTTTCTTGGGAGAAAGATGTTTGAAGGCACTATGCTTATTGCCACATAGCAGCTTACATGCTGGAGATTCTGAAGCAGGTGCAGGATGTTACCGAGCAACCTCCTCAGCAGCAATAAAACACCCTCCAGTTTCTGATGCATAAGGGCCTATAGTGTGGGAAACATGGGGTCCATTCGACCTATGATGTTTTCAAGATGGCATCGAGGGTTTCTGCAGTGGGAATTGGCACCCTCAGGCTCGCATGGCTGTGGACATCACATCTCAGACAGGAGCTACAGGAGCAAATCTCTGACATGCTATATACAGAAGAGAATATCTTCAGAGATACAATAAAGGACACAGTGGCCCACATCCGGATCACCATACTAGCCTACAGTTCTCAACTGGTACCTAAGACCTGCCCTCCTCAGCCAGGAGGTCGCTGAGGTTTGGGCCTAGGAAGTCCTTCCATCCAAAGAGGTACTACCCTCTGCCTCTGTGTTCCACTCAGCAGCACCAGAGCTCTTATGGCCATCCCAGGCAATAGCACTGAAGCCCCAGCCGATGCCTCAGTCAGCTCCAGGGATGGGGTTTTGATCGCAAGGGACATAGCCAAGTCACCTATACCCGGGATGATGGACCTGCCAGTCAGGGGAAAGCATCAGTTCTTTGTGAACCAGTGACCCAGTGTAAGCTCTGACCAGAGGGATCTTTCCATCATCCACGAGAGGTACAAATTGAACCTATTGAGTACCCGGCCAAATTGCCCCCCAAGCCCATTCTGGGGCCAGTAGAACATCAGAAAGTACTAGTAACACAGCTCCCCTCCCTCTTAACAGCCAGAGTGGTCAAACCATTTCCACCAGGTTAGAGATGGTGGAGATTTTACTCTTTTCTGCTATCAAAGAAAACAGGGGGACTCTGTCCCATCCTAGACCTAAGGGCCTTCAACAAAGTCATCAAAAGAGAAAAGTTCCAGATGGTTTCTCAGGGCACCCTGATCTCCTTCTTGCAAAAAGGGAACTGGCTATGCTCCCTGGATCTACAAGATGCTTAAACTCATATCGAGACCTTCCCAAGTCACTGGAAGTATCTAAAATTTGTGGTGGAAAAATAGCACTTCTGGTATTGCGTGCTGCCATTTGAGCTCGCATCAGCTTCACATGTCTTTATGAATGCCTGGCTGTGGTGGAGGTGCACCTTCACAGACTGGGAGTTCACATTTTCCTGTATCTTGAAGTTTGGCTGGTCAAGAACTCCTCTCGGGTGAGGACTGACAAGTCCATACACTTGACATCCAGGTGCTGGAGACACTAGGGTTCATTGTCAGCTACCCCATGTCCCATCTCAGCCCATCATCACATTGGATTTTATTGGAGCCCTGCTAGACACTGCTCAGGCCAAAGTCTTCCTGCCCCGGCAATGGGCCATCAACCTGATGGCCATCATGGTGGGGATTCATCAGAACCAGTAGTCGTTAGCTTGGCATATGTTGAGGCTGTTGGGCCATATGATCTCTACAGTACACATAACTCCCTTGACAAGTTTACAAATGTGAATAGACCTTGAGGTCACAGTTGCACCAAGCCACTCAAAACTTTAAGGGTCGCATCCAAGTCACTCCAGCTCTCCAAGACTATTTGTCCTGTTGGCGGGAAATTTCAAATCTGGAAAGGGAGATATTCTTCCAAACTCCTCCGACCCAAATTGTCCTGAACATGGATGCATCCACAGTGGCCTGGGGAGCTCATGTAGATGGACTCAGCACCCAGGGTCTATGGTCTGCCTAGGAACATCTCTGTCAAATCAAGTTCCTAGAGCTCCAGGCAGTCAAGCTTTCAGAAATCAGCTGTCCAACAAAACTGTTCAGATACAGACCAACAACCAAATGGCAGTGTGGTATGTCAACATGCATGGAGGTATGGGATTGAACCTCCTGTGTCAGGAAGTAGTCCTGATTTAGTCATGGGCCCTTTCCAACAGGATGGTGCTTAGGGCCATGAACCTGGTTGGAACAGAGAATGTAATTGTGGACAGACTGAGTCACGCCTTCAAACCTCACAATTGGACCAAGGGATTGCAAATCTGATCTTCTGCCTCTGGGGAAGCCCGGATGTGGATCTCTTTGCAGTGCCTTGGAACAGGAAGGTTCCTCAGGTCTGCTCTTGTACAGGACACATGGCAAACCAGCCTAAGATGCCTTCACCCGTCATTGGGGCGAAGGTCTCCTGTATGCATATTCCCCACTAGTAGTGAAGACTTTCTTGAAACTTCGCAAGGACAAAGGGACTATGATTCTCATAGCACCTCATAGGCTAAGACAGGTCTGGTTTCTACTCCTCAGGGAGATGTCCATCTGGAAACCAATCAGGCTTGGTACTTCCCCAGATCTCATCACCCAAAATTGAAGCATTGCATCATCCCAACCACTTGGCCCTGTTGCTTACAGCCTGGATGTTGAGAGGTCCATCTCTCCGAAGATGTTGTTGCATAGGAGGTGGATCCTTGGGCTGAGGTGGGGTTGACGCAGCCAGTAGGCAAGGGCCCCACCGTCAGCAGGTGGAGTGGGCTGAAGCTGGAGGACCACTGGAGCTTCACCTATACCAGCCCATGTTCCCCTTGGGTTGAGCCTTCGGGTGCCAGGGCCGGCAGGACTTAGGCAGGCCTCAAGGTTGAGTATAGGTAGGAGATGCTTCAGCCTAGAGACAGCAGCCAGCAGGTGGCGTGGTCCTATCTTGGATGGGATGTGGAACAGGAACTCAAGCACCAAGGGACAAGGAGGAACTGAAGGTGCTTGAGCACAGGAAGGCCGAAGTCTTAATAGTCCGTGTCCAGAGGATAAGGACAGAGGCATCACTCTCAAGCTTGAATGGAGGCTGGCAGCACTTAGAAGGTGTAGCAAGCAACATGGAACTCTGGACTCAAGAATGTCTGAGGTGAAGTCATGCATAGCAATGATCAAGGCATGGAGAAGGCAAGCGTGGTCAGATGTAGCAATGGTCAAGGCACAGAGAAGGCAGGCATGGTCAGACGTAGCAATGGTCAAGGCACGGAGAAGGCAAGCATGGTCAGATGTAGCAATGGTCAAGGCACGGAGAAGGCAGGCGTGGTCAGACGTAGCAATGGTCAGGCTTGGAGAAGACAGGCGAGGTCAGGCGTAGCAGAGATCAGGCTTGGAGAAGGCAGGCGAAGTCAGGCGTAGCAGAGGTCAGAACCAGGTAGTCAATCCAGAAGACAGACGAGACGAACACATGGAGCAGGAACCAGGAATCACAGGAACAAGACAAGCGCAAGGCAACTAGAACTCGGAAACCGGAACAGGAGACCAGGGTGACCTGTTGCAAAGGCAACGCTGAGGAGCGCTACCTGAGCTTTTATATGTTGAGGAAACTGACGTCAACATCCAGGTCCGCAGCCAGGTTCCCGCCGCAAGCCCTTTAAAGGTTTCACTAGTATGTGCTCGCCTAGGGAGGGGCGCGGCGCCGCCGGCGGCATCTCTCCAAGAACCCCGCGGAGAGGCTCGACGGATGGAGGCATCCTGGCTGGAGGTCCCGGGAAGCGGAGCAGGACCGGCGGAGCTGGTAGAAGTCTGAGGTCCAGACTGGCGGCCCACCACCACCAGCGATGAAGAGCTGGAACCTGAAGCTTGCGTAGAGAGGTGAGAGGGCCGCACCACGGGGCTGCCACGGGGGGCAAGCATAACAGATGTGTTTCGGGTCCTTGTGGCTTCCAGAATGCCTTCCACTAGAAAGTCCTATGGACTGAAATGGAGACGGTTTTCCATGTGATATGAGCAGAAGGCCCTAGATCCTTTCTCCTGTTCCACACAAAAACTGCTTGACTACCTTCTACACCTATCAGAAGCTGGCTTGAAGACCAACACTGTTCATCTAAGTTCAGCTGGTGCATACCACTTTGGTGTTTATGACACCCCCATTTCTGTACAGCCTATAATTGTACGTTTCATGCGGGGCCTGCTTAAGTTGAAGCTCCCCTAAGGCCTCCCGCTGTATCTTAGGACCTCAATATGGTGTTAGCTCAGCTGATGAAAGCTCCTTTTGACCCACTGTGTTCCTATGATCTGAAATACCTGACCTGGAAGGTCATAATTTTGGTGGCAGTCACGTCAGCATGCTGAGTCAGCGAGCTCCAGATCTTTGTGACTTATCCATCCTACACTAAGATTTTTCATGACAGGGTAGTTTTACATATGCATCCTAAATTTCTGCTTTAGATGGTGTATGATTTCCATCTTAACCAGTCCATCATCCTGCCAACATTCTTTTCCAGGCCCCATTCTCACCAAGGCAAACAAGCCCTGCACAGTTTGGACTGCAAGATAGCCTTAGCCTTCTATCTGGAGTGGGTAGAAGCCCATAGACAGTCCACCAAATTTTTTGTTTCTTTTGATAGGAATAAATTTGGTATCACCATTGCCAAACAGATGCTTTCTAATTGGCTAGCAGACTGCATTTCTTTTGTTATGCCCAGCCGGGACTGCGTTTTGGGGTTCCTGTCAAGGCTCATTCTGTTCAAGCTATGGCAGCATCTGTGGCCCACTTTTGAGCAGTTCCCAATAAGGAGATCTGAAGAGCAGCGACCTGGAGTTCTCTTCACACATTTACATCACATTATTGTTTGGATAGGGATGTCCAACGCGATAGCAGGTTTGGCCAGTCTGTCCTATGGAAATTGTTTGAGGTGTAGAACCCAACTCTGTTCCTGCCTAGTTTTTGTTGTGCCTGTTGGCACTTATTTTGGTGTTTTCTTGGTCCCCTTTTTTGTTGGGGGACAGCCTGTAGCTAGGAATTCTCCCATATATGAGGACTGCCATCCTGCTTGTTCTCATAGAAAGCAGAGTTACTTATCTATAAAAGGTATTCTCTGAGGAGACCAAGATATCAATCCTCACAAAACCCACCCACCACCCAGCGGAATTGGGTTTCCACTGCGTGGGTTTTCTCCTTTAATATTTTATTCTTTTGAATCCTGTAATATAAGACTGAGGGGACCCCACATGGATACGTGATATACTGCATATGTGTTATGGCTGCCAGCCGCAGCCGCCTGCGGCAGGCTAAACTCACATCATGTCATGCTTGGCTCACTAACCCCGGTGCACTTGCGGCGGTGGCCAGCGTTTCGACGTGGGGCCTCCCTAGGCACACGCTCGCGCCATCTGTCCACCCTTTAAAGGGCCAGTGGCGGGAACTTTAGGATCGTCCCCTGCTGATGACATCACTGGCCCAGGATATTTAAGCCCTACCTCCAGCGACCACTAACCAACTTGGCAACGAATTCCATGGTACCTTTTGGTACCAGTTGCTTTCCTACGCCCTGTTGTTCCTGCTCTTCGGATCTCAGCGCTTCTTGCTCCTCGGGGCCTGGCTCAGCACTACTTCACCTGGACTTTCTCTCAACGCTTCCCACTCCTCGGGGCCTGGCTCAGCTCTTCTTCACCTGGACTCTCTCTCAGCACTTCCCGCTCCTCGAGGCCTGGCTCAGCGCCTCTACTTTTGAGTCCCTACCACAGTGCACTCTGCTCCTCAGGACTACCACGGCACTTCTACATTGGGGATCTTGCTCCAGTGCTTTAACTCATCAAGACCTAGCTCAGTGCTGTGACTCTACCGGACTGTGTCTCAGCATCCCCGCTCCTTGGGGCACTCCCCAGCGCTTCTAGTACAAAAGGTCCTATCACCACATTGCCGTGTCTCGAGCAATACCGCTGCGCTGCTACTCTCCTGGCACCTGCAACAGCGGGTTCCCCGCTGTAGTCCTTATTCAGCATACCACAGTTCGAGTCTCCGCACCTGCACCTCTTCACCTCAAGGCCACTCCCACGTGGTCCTGCTCTATACCCTGCAGAGCTGCAGTGGTCGTGCACCCCTTGAGACTCCTCCCTTCGAGAGTGCTTCTGTCTCGGACTGTGCCTAACCTCTCTGACACTCTGCTCCCAGTCGTCTACTTTCTACGGGTCCAGCCACACAGAGGTGCACCTAAGTCCTGCCGGCCCCAGCACACAAGGGCTCAACCTGCAGGGACCGAGGGTCAGTACAGGCGAAGTTTCAGCTTGTCTCTGTTCCCGGTCAGCCTCGCCTCCCATCAGTGGCCCGAGGTGGGGCCCAACCCTTCAGGTAGCAACAACTCCACCTCGGGCCAAGGGTCCACAATTCCTAACAGATTGCCAAGTCAAATGGACCCGGCGGAGGCCTTGGCAATTCAGGCCATTCTTGGTCTGGCACAGAAGATCATCAAACAGCATAAAATCCTGGAAACCTAGCGGCTGCAGTAGAGAATTTAAGTACCCGACTGGACGCCGCCATAGCGGTAACCACACCGTCTCCCAGACCCAACACCTCGGCCTCCATGCCGGTCTCCTTTGCCGGCACTTCCTCGTTTCTCTGGGAACCCCCAGTTGATCGGGGTTTTCTAAACTAATGTAATATGCATTTCTGCCTACAACTAGCTTATTTCCCAGATGTGATTACTAAGGCAACCTACATCCTCTCTCTCCTGGATGGCAAGGCCTTGGCCTGGGCCTCACCCCTTTAGGAGGGTGCAGACCCAGTCCTCCGAGACCTGCCCAGGTTTCTTACTCTGTTCCGCTCTCTCTTCGATGACCCAGGCAGACACTCCGCATCCGGATCCATGCTCCTTCACCTCCGGTAAGGTACCCGGTCCTTAGCCAACTACGTCATAGAGTTCTGGACCCTGGCTTCAGAGCTACATTGGGATCTTGATTGTCTTCGAGCCATCTTTCTGGAGGGATTAAACTCTCGAATCAAAGACAAGTTGGTGGCCCATGACTTGCCTTCATCTGTGGATTCTCTAATCGACCTCGCTGGACGGATTGATTGGCATCTCCAGGAGTGTTCGCAGGAACTCCACGCTTCCAAGGAGTCTGCGACGAGCTTGCACCACATTCGACGCTCTCCTTCCCCTAGTATGGACATGGTTCCCCAAAACAAGACTGAAGAAGAGCCCATGCAAATGGGTCGGGGTAAGCTCTCACCCAAAGAACGACGGCAGCAGTTGGGCCTCAGCCTCTACTGCAGTGATTCCAGACACACATTGCCCGCCTGTCCCGTGCGTCTGGGAAACTTCCGGGCCTAGGTTCGGCAGGAGGACTGCTTCTAGGCCTGACTTCTCCATCTCCTCCATTAACTCTTCCAGTTTTGATCAAAGCGGACAATCAAGAGTTCCACACCATGGCTCTTGTGGATTCAGGAGCTGGAGGTAATTTTATTTTGAAGCAACTTATGGGACACCTTAGGATTCCCACTGTCCACACCCCAATGCCTCTACTTCTTTCATCTATCCATGGAGAACCCTTGCCCAGAAGGGTCACCCATGTTACGACTCCACTCCATCTACGAACTGGAACCATGCATGTGGAGTCCATCTCCTTTCATGTTTTAGTCAAAGCCATACACCCAGTGGTCTTGGGCTTGCCATGGCTACAAAAGCACACTCCCCAATTTGACTGGGATATGCTGCAAGTCTCTCGCTGGGGGCCCTCCTGCCATTCCAAGTGTCTGGAGCCTGTTTCGCCCCAGTTTGTCTTAATACCTCACTTCTACCTCCCGGCCTTCCTCCTCAATATTCAGCCTTTGCAAATGTCTTCTCCAAGAAGGCCGCTGATACCCTGCCTCCGCACCAAGCCTACAATTGCACTATCAATCTGCTGCCTAATACTGAGCCTCCGAGACGCAGGCCATGTCAGAATACATCAGCGAGAACCTGACCAAAGGATTCATCCGACCCTCCAAGTCTCCCGCCAGAGCAGGTTTTTTTTTTGTTGGAAAGAAAGACAGTTCGCTCCATCCCTGCATCAATTACCGGGGTTTGAACGAGATCACTCAGAAGGACTGTTATCCTCTCCCTCTCATTTCCGAGCTTTTCAACAGACTCCAAGGGGTGAAACGTTTTTCCAAACTGGACCTCAGATGAGCCTATAGCCTGGTTCATATCTGCGAAGGAGACGAGTGGAAGACAGCTTTTAATATGAGAGATGGCCACTACGAATAACTCGTGATGCCGTTTGGCCTTTGCAATGCCCCAGCTGTCTTTCAGAACTTAATGAATGAGGTCTTCAGGGATAAGTTTTACCAATGCGTCGTGGTGTATCTCAACAACATCCTAATTTTTTCCAAAGATCTGCTAAGCCACCATCAAAATGTCACGTGCGTTCTCCAGCATCTCAGAGAAAACCAGCTTTACGCAAAGCTAGAAAAATGTGCCTTTGAGCAGGAGACTGTACCCTCTCTGGGATACGTCTCGAGCCAAGGCTTCAGAATGGACCCTCAGAAGCTGAAAAGCATCTGGGATTGGCCTCAGCCCACGGGCCTTCGGTCTCTACAAAGGTTTCTTGGCTTTGCCAATTATTATCGTTCCTTCATCCATCACTACTCCACTCTGACAGCAGCTCTTACGGCCATGACCCGCAAAGGGTCCAATCCCTCTCTTTGGTTGCCTGAGGCCGTAACGGCTTTTCAAGACCTCAAAACCGCCTTCCTCCGTGAACCATGCTTCTGACATCCTGATCCCAGACATCCGTTTATTGTCGAGGTTGACGCCTCCGATGAGGGAGTTGGGGCGGTCTTAAGCCAATACTCTGCCAATCAAACATTACACCCATGCTCCTTTTTTTCTAGACGCTTTTCTCCTGCTGAACGTAACAAAGCTATAGGAGATAAGGCGCTCCTGGCTATTAAATTAGCCTTCGAAGAGTGGCGCCCTTGGCTCGAGGGAGCTCAGCATCAAATCACGGTGTACACCGATCTCAAGAACCTCGAGTACCTGCACCGGGCTCAACGCTTGAATCACTGTCAGGCTCGCTGGGCCCTCTTTTCCACCCGATTTAACTTTCTGCTGCACTACCGACCAGCCAACATGAACTGCCAGGCTGATGCTCTCTCAAGGTCCTTTGTCCCAGAGGATGTTCCGGACCCTCCTCAGTACATCATAGACCCTGCTAAGGTCATCCTGGCGGCCACCTACCCGGTTCCACCTGGGAAGATGGTGGTCCTGCATCAGCTGCGCCGGAGAGTACTCCGATGGGTCCACGATTCCCTCACCACAGGGCACCCCGGGCAGTCCAAAACCTTGGCCACCCTCCAGCGATTTTTACTGGTGGCCAACCATGAGGAAGGATGCACAGGCCTACGTAGAATCTTGTCCTACTTGCGCTCGCCACAAACCTCCAGTGGGACGCCCGTGGGGTCTCTTAAACTTCTAACAATCCCTAGCGAGCCATGGACCCACATTGCAACAGACTTTATTGTCGACCTTCCACCTTCTAGCAGCAACAACACCATCTGGGTCATTGTGGACCGCTTTTCTAAAATGGCCCACTTTGTTGCTCTGCCTAGCCTTCCATTGGCCCCACAACTCACTCAGCTATTCATCCACCATGTGTTCCGGCTCCATGGCATTCCTAAACACATCCTATCTGACTGCGGAGTTCAGTTTACAACACGTTTTTGGAGGTCCCTCTGTACGAAATTCAATGACTCTCTGGATTTCACCTCCATGAATCACCCCCCGGCCAATGGCCAAGTGGAGAGAACCAGCAGGACTCTCAAGAAGTTTCTACGTGCCTGTTTCAACCTCCGGCAGAACAATTGGGCAGACCTCCTTCCCTGGGCGGAGTTTGCATTAAATTCTCATCCCTCGGGAGAGCTTCCAAGATGGCGACCTGAACGGTTATGCTGAGAGGGGCTCCCGATTTTTCTTTGAATTACTCGTTGCTGACATGCCGCATACAAAGCGCAAAGCCCGGGTCCGGTGTGGGGAAAGCTCCTCCACACCGGTGGAAATAACGTAGCCCAGGATCGGAAGTTTCTTCACTGCAGTGCCCCCACTTACACCGGGAGGACGGGTCGCTGAGGAGCAGGCTATAGAGCGTGAGCTTGCATCTCTGACCGAGACATCGCTAAGCCCTGGATCACCAGTGAGACTGGTGCCCCCAGGCCAAACCAAAGGAAAGAAAGTCGATGGATACTGCAAGCCGGTCGGAGGGAATCTGGAGAGAGGCAGAGGCAGTCGACAGAAGTGCAACAACGCAAGGACTTACCACATAGGAGCAAGAAACCAGGTTAACACCCCCCCCCACCCCCGAGGAGCTGGGGAAGAAGGATTGAACATGGCAGCAATGCTTGAGGTTTCGATTCCTGGGAATGGCGCCGGTCTAGCAGCAGAACTGGGTGTGGGGGTGGAACAGGGAAGCGTTAAGAATACTAAATTGTCTGTGAACGCTCCAGAAGTTACTCTTACGTCTATATGGACAGCTATTCAATCCTCAGAGAAAGCCATTTTAGGCTTAACTATGGAGGTTTTGGAAGTTAAACAGCAAGTCAACCAGAACACTGCAGAAATAGTGGTCCAAAATAGTAAAATTGAAAAATTAGAAACACGAGTTTCTAAACTGGAAAAAATTCAATCTGAAATAATTCTGAATGATGATGTGACAAACAGAAGAATAATTTAAGAGCACACAACTTAAGATTTCTAAACTTTCCTGTCTTAAGAAATATTGCTCCAATGGAACTGTTTAAGTTGTATGTCTCTCAAATATTGAAAGTACTGGAAGAACTTAAACCTGTAATAGCTGTTGCGGTCCCGACCGCTTCCCCTCTGATCGGGCTCAGAACTGCCTACCTCCGTGCCGGCACCCGCAGGTTCCCGCATGGCCCAGCTGCCGGAGCTTTCCCTGCTCGCCCATCTTCCACGTGGCGGACGCCATTGCTGACTCGTCCTTCGCCGGCCTCGCACGCGCGCAAGGACGCCCGTCTTGAGCATCCTGCTCCCGGAAGCCCGGCTCCGCCTACTCTGATGACCTCACGCCCAGCTCCCAATATAACCGGCGCCCAGCCGTTACTCAAGCGACTTGCAACGAGGTTCCCAACTGTTTAGTTGTTGCCAGTTGCGCTTCCTGATCGTCTCTCTGCGTTCTGCTGACTCCGGTTTGCCTCTGACCACGCTTCTGCCTGCTGCCCGCCAAGACTCCGGTTTGCCTCTGACTACGCTTCTGCCTGCTGCCAGCCAAGACTCCGGTTTGCCTCTGACTACGCTTCTGCCTGCTGCCCGCCAAGACTCCGGTTTGCCTCTGACTACGTTTCTGCCTGCTGCCCGCCAAGACTCCGGTTTGCCTCTGACTACGTCTCTGCCTGCTGCCCGCCTAGACCCCGGCTTGCCTCTTACTACTCCCCAGCCTGCCAGCCCTTTAACCAGGCCACCCGGGTCGCAATCCATTTCGGGCCTTTCTTCAGTGACTCTCTGACTTTCCTGGTAGGCTTCCGGGCTGTTACTGGACTTATATCTCCACTTCTCACTGCAGCTCCTAAGTCCCAAGGGTTCGGGCCCCTACGGGCTCCTCCTGGGGGGGTCTCGGGCTCCGGGTGAAACCTAGCCTGCTACTGTCTCCGCCTCCCGGCCTGCCCAGCCATTGGTAGGCCGGCCCAAGGGTCCACCTTCTACCTTCCGACCTGCCTAAGCCGGAACAGTTTGCAAGGCCATGGACTCGGCGGAGAATCCAGGGCTCCAGGCCATCCCGGGGATGGCACAACGCATCCAGCAGCAACAACAGTGCATTGATACCTTGGCAGCCACTGTAGAGCAACTGCTCGGCCGCTTGGACACCGCTCCCTCTGTCCCGCCTCCAGCTCCGCCTCCTGCCTCAGTATCCAGCCCGGTCTCAACAACCCAATTACCTGCCCCAACACGTTATGCAGGGGACATCAAGACATGTCGAGGCTTCTTGAACCAGTGCTATGTATGCTTCACCCTTCTGCCCGCGCAGTTCCCTTCAGATGCAGTCAGGGTAGCCTACATATTCTCCTTGCTGGATGGCAGGGCCCTGGACTGGGCTTCGCCCATGTGGGAGCGTCAGGATCCCTTGTTGCAGAACCTTCAAGAATTTGTACTGAACTTCCGCCTTGCCTTTGACGATCCCACACGTCAGACCACGGCCACCTCGGAGCTCTTGCACCTCAGGCAGGGGACTAGCTCCGTGGCCGATTATACGATAGACTTTCGAACATTAGCCATGGAAGTTGGCTGGCGGGATGATTGCCTGAGGGGGATCTTTTTGGAGGGCCTAGCTAGCCGTATCAAGGACGAGCTCGCAGGCTGAGATCTCCCGGATGACCTCAATGACCTGATTGATATTGCTGGGAGGGTGGATCGTCGTCTACAGCAGAGAGATAAGGAGAATCGCTCCGTTCGCAGAACACCACCACCAACTCCTAGTTCCGCACGGCTTCCAAGTCCCAGGTTACCATCTGCTTCCGCCACTCCCGGAGAACCCATGCAGCTGGGGAGGTCTCCTCTGACCCCTGAGGAGAGAAAGAGACGCCGCTTCTTGGGTCTGTGCCTCTACTGTGGGGGCTAGGGTCATTTTCTCGCCAATTGTTCCGAACGTCTGGGAAACGACCGAGCCTAGGTCATCATGAGGAGCTACTCCTAGGCTTTGCAGGCTCAGCTCCTCATTGCATCCTTCCAGTGACTCTCAAATATCCCGGTGGGGAACTTCAGACTTGTGCCTTTATAGACTCTGGGGCAGAGGGCAACTTCATCATCGCCGACCTGGTTGACCAGCTTCTACTTCCCACGCAACCCCAGCATTTTTTCCATTCGTGGCACCTTGCTCCCAGGGACCGTTACCCGCTGCACAGGTCCTCTGACCCTCCAGACCGGACTGCTTCACTCTGAGGAGATCTCTCTCCTAATCCTCGAATGGGCTGTGCACCCCCTGGTCCTGGGTCTGCCCTGGTTACGGCGCCATTCACCAGTCATCCAGTGGGATACCTTCCAGCTCACCCAATGCAGTCCCCACTGCTTCACTCATTGCCTACTAGGGATGTGAATCGTTTTACGACGATTAAAATTATCGTCCGATAATTTTAATATCGTCTTAAACCGTTATGAAACACAATACAATAGAGATTCTAACGATTTATCGTTATAAATCGTTAGAATCGTGAGCCGGCACACTAAAACCCGCTAAAACCCACCCCCGACCCTTTAAATTAAATCCCCCACCCTCCCGAAACCCCCCCCCAAATAACTTAAATTACCTGGTGGTCCAGCGGCGGTCCGGAACGGCAGCGGTCCGGAACGGGCTCCTGCTATTGAATCTTGTTGTCTTCAGCCGGCGCCATTTTCCAAAATGGCGCCGAAAAATGGCGGCGGCCATAGACCAACAGGATTCGACGGCAGGAGGTCCTTCCGGACCCCCGCTGGACTTTTGGCAAGTCTTGTGGGGGTCAGGAGGCCCCCCCCCAAGCTGGCCAAAAGTTCCTGGAGGTCCAGCTGGGGTCAGGGAGCGATTTCCCGCCGCGAATCGTTTTCCGTACGGAAAATGGCGCCGGCAGGAGATCGACTGCAGGAGGTCGTTCAGCGAGGGTTCCGGCGCCTCGCTGAACGACCTCCTGCAGTCGATCTCCTGCCGGCGCCATTTTCCGTACGGAAAACGATTCGCGGCGGGAAATCGCTCCCTGACCCCCGCTGGACCTCCAGGAACTTTTGGCCAGCTTGGGGGGGGGCCTCCTGACCCCCACAAGACTTGCCAAAAGTCCAGCGGGGGTCCGGAAGGACCTCCTGCCGTCGAATCCTGTTGGTCTATGGCCGCCGCCATTTTTCGGCGCCATTTTGGAAAATGGCGCCGGCTGAAGACAACAAGATTCAATAGCAGGAGCCCGTTCCGGACCGCTGCCGTTCCGGACCGCCGCTGGACCACCAGGTAATTTAAGTCATTTGGGGGGGGTTCGGGAGGGTGGGGGATTTAATTTAAAGGGTCGGGGGTGGGTTTTAGCGGGTTTTAACGATTTTAGCGGGTTTTAACGATTTTAACGATTTATCACGATATTTTACCCCCCCCAAACGGCAACAATACGATTCCCTCCCCCTCCCAGCCGAAATCGATCGTTAAGACGATCGAGGACACGATTCACATCTCTATTGCCTACAGGTTCCTCGTCCCAGGAGGCCAATACAACTCTGTTCCTCGCTCCTCCTGCCAGAACCATACCAGGCCTTTGCTAACTTCTTCTCCAAAGAAATGTCAGAGATTCTTCCGCAGCACCGGCCATTCGATTGCCCTATTGATCTACTACCGGGCTCCACGCCTCCTCGAGGCCGAGTGTATCCGCTGTCCTTACCGGAAACCGCAGCCATGTCTCAGTATGTTACCGAGAACCTGGCCAAAGGCTTCATTCGACCATCTCATTCCCCCGCAGGAGCGGGCTTCTTCTTTGTGGCTAAGAAGGATGGCTCACTCCGCCCCTGTATCGACTATCGTGGTTTGAATGCCATAACTAAGCGTGATCGCTACCCTCTGCCTCTGATCCCTGAGCTACTGGACCGCCTTCAGGGGGCACGCATTTTCACCAAACTAGATCTCCGAGGGGTCTACAATCTCGTCCGTATCCGGCCTGGGGATGAATGGAAGACGGCCTTTAACACCAGGGATGGGCATTACGAGTATCTGGTAATGCCCTTCGGACTCTGCAATGCGCCGGCCGTCTTCCAAAACCTCATGAACGAGGTCCTACGTGAAATGCTACATTCCCACGTGATAGTGTACTTGGATGATGTACTCATCTTCTCCAAGGATCTAGAGTCCCATCGCCAACACGTCCGACAAGTTCTGAAAGCTCTCCAAGATAACCACCTCTATGCCAAACTAGAAAAATGCATCTTCGAAGCCGAGTCACTGCCCTTCTTAGAATACATTATCGCCTCCACTGGCTTCAGGATGGACCCTGAGAATGTCTCGGCCATAACCAAGTGGCCCCAGCCTCTGGGCCTCAAAGCCCTCCAAAGGTTTCTAGGGTTCGCCAACTTTTATAGACATTTTATTCCTCGCTACTCTCACCGAGTCGCTCCCCTCACCACCTTAACCCGTAAGGGAGCTGACCCCAGGAACTGGCCTGACGCCGCCTTGAAGGCATTCTCGGACCTAAAAGAGGCGTTCCTGGCAGATACTTGCCTTCGTCACCCTGATCCAACTAAACCCTTCATCATGGAGGTCGACGCCTCCAGTGTGGCCGTAGGGGCAGTCCTCAGCCAACACTCCTCCTCTGGACAACTACTGCCCTGCTCCTACTTCTCCAAGCTGAGGCGAATTCTCCCCGGCTGAGGCGAATTATTTGATTGGAGACTAGGAACTCCTGGCAATCAAGCTTGCCTTGGAGGAGTGGAGGCAGTGGCTCGAGGGCGCAAGACACCCCATTACCGTATTCACAGATCATAAGAACCTGGAATTTCTGTCCCAAGCTCAACGATTGAACCCCCGCCAAGCCCGATGGTCCATGTTCTTCAGCCGATTTGATTTTACCGTTCAGTATCGCCCGGCAGCGAAGAACCTACGGGCGGACGCCCTGTCCAGGACCTCCATGGCAGAGGAAGAGATGGATCCTCCTCAGTACATCCTGGATCCCGGTAAGGTCCTCCACTGCGCATTAACGGTCCTTTCCCAAGATAGGACCATAGTTCCCCGGCGAGATCGGCTAAAAGTCCTACGTTGGGCCCATGACTCCCTCACGGGAGGACATTCCG
The DNA here is from genome assembly GCF_901001135.1 of Rhinatrema bivittatum. Classification (NCBI taxonomy): domain Eukaryota; kingdom Metazoa; phylum Chordata; class Amphibia; order Gymnophiona; family Rhinatrematidae; genus Rhinatrema; species Rhinatrema bivittatum. The sequence goes on from NC_042617.1 coordinate 521,988,462, forward strand.
GACGAGAACGGACCTTGGAGCTCCTCAACCGGTTCTACTGGTGGCCTAGTTTGCGACAGGACGTACGTACCTATGTGAGTTTATGCCCCACATGTGCTCAACAAAAACCCAGTCCAGGTCCTCCCTGTGGCCTGTTGCAGCCGCTCCCGGTGCCTGCAGAACCGTGGACCCAGTTGGCCACGGACTTTATGGTCGACCTGCCCTTGTCCCAGGGGAAGACGGTCATTTGGGTCACGGTCGACTGATTCTTGAAGATGGCACATTTCGTCCCATTACCCAAGCTACCATCAGCACCGGAATTGGCCCTCTTGTTCACCCAACATATTTTTCGAATCCATGGACTTCCCATGGACATTGTTTCGGATCGTGGGCCCCAATTCACCGCACGATACTGGAGGGCCCTCTGCAAGTGCTTCAAGGTACAACTCAGTTTTTCCACCGCGTTTCACCCCCAAAGTAATGGTCAGTCTGAGAGGATGAACCGCTCTCTAAAGACCTTTCTACGGGCTTTCATTAATGAAAGACAGGATAATTGGACTGAGCTTCTGCCATGGGCTGAGTTCGCCTACAACAATCAGGTTCATGCTGCCACTGGACTCTCTCCCTTCCAGCTGGTTTATGGGAAGCAACTTAGGCCTCCACTTCCCAGTCATACGTCCAGTGTCTCCCCGGCCGCCCAGATGATGGCACAACAACTACAGACTCTCTGGCAAACTACTCAGGACAAGCTAAACCTCGCAGCTGCCACTGCCAAGCGCACAGCTGACCGCCACCGACGCCCGGCACCCACGTACTTGCCAGGAGACCGGGTATGGTTGAATACGAAGAATATTCATCTTCGGCTTCCCTCGAGATGCTTCGCCCCCAGATTCTGTGGTCCCTTCCGGATTGCTGAGCGAGTAGGTCTAGTGTCCTACCGATTGAGGTTGCCATCCTCACTCTGGATCCATGACGTCTTCCACGTTTCGCTGTTGAAACCTCTGGTTCTCTCCCGTTATCATTGCAAGCCTCCGGATCCTTCGACTACCCCTGTCGCCGAGGATCCCATGTTCCAAGTACGCGAGGTACTCGACGTACGATTCCACAATCGCAGATGGGAGTATCTCCTCGCCTGGGAGGGTTGCGGTGCCGAGGATAACACTTGGGAACCCAGCCGGAACATCCTGGACAAGTCCCTTCTCCGCCAATTTCATCTGGAGCATCCGGATAAACCTGGCCCACTTAAGAGGGGCTGTAAAGGGGGGGGGGGGGGTACTGTTGCGGTCCTGACCGCTTCCCCTCTGATCGGGCTCAGAACTGCCTACCTCCACGCCGGCACCCGCAGGTTCCCGCATGGCCCAGCTGCCGGAGCTTTCCCTGCTCGCCCATCTTCCACGTGGCGGACGCCATTGCTGACTCGTCCTTCGCCGGCCTCGCACGCGTGCAAGGATGCCCGTCTTGAGCGTCCTGCTCCCGGAAGCCCGGCTCCGCCTACTCTGATGACCTGACGCCCAGCTCCCAATATAACCGGCGCCCAGCCGTTACTCAAGCGCCTTGCAACAAGGTTCCCAACTGTTTAGTTGTTGCCAGTTGCGCTTCCTGATCGTCTCTCTGTGTTCTGCTGACTCCGGTTTGCCTCTGACCACGCTTCTGCCTGCTGCCCGCCAAGACTCCGGTTTGCCTCTGACTACGCTTCTGCCTGCTGCCCGCCAAGACTCTGGTTTGCCTCTGACTACGCTTCTGCCTGCTGCCCGCCAAGACTCCGGTTTGCCTCTGACTACGTCTCTGCCTGCTGCCCACCTAGACCCCGGCTTGCCTCTTACTACTCCCCAGCCTGCCAGCCCTTTAACCAGGCCACCCGGGTCGCAATCCATTTTGGGCCTTTCTTCAGTGACTCTCTGACTTTCCTGGTAGGTTTCCGGGCTGTTACTGGACTTATATCTCCACTTCTCACTGCAGCTCCTAAGTCCCAAGGGTTCGGGCCCCTACGGGCTCCTCCCGGGGGGGGTCCCAGGCTCCGGGTGAAACCTAGCCTGCTACTGTCTCCGCCTCCCGGCCTGCCCAGCCATTGGTAGGCCGGCCCAAGGGTCCACCTTCTACCTTCCGACCTGCCTAAGCCGGAACAATAGCAAAGGCTTATTATTTATATCCAACTAAGGATAACGTAACATCATAGAAGATCAAGTTCCACCAGACTTAACATCTTTGCTGGAATCATCACAGGAACTGGTAGTTTCACAGCACAGACCTTTGTTAGTTTCATTTACATTTCTGATGGATAAAAACAACATTTTCAAACATTACTTCAGAAACAGTCAAGCTTCTCTTTTTTTTGGTCAAAAAGTCTGGTGCTACCAGGACCTGGTTAAGCAAACTCAGCTAAGAAGGAAAGCTTTCCTAAATATGAAGGAGGAAGTTACATGGAAAGGAGCGACTTTTAAGTTGCAATTTCCCTGCAAATGTTGTGTGTTCTTTCAGGATCAGAGATTTGTTTATTTTGATCCAATACAACTTAGATCCTTCCTGGATTCCCACCCTAACCCCATATAGACCTGCTGTTGTGATATATAGATAATATAGTGTGGGGCCCGCCCAGATTCCCAGAAAAGTACCATATTATATTTCTATTAGATTTAGATCGCTCTGATTGCTTGCTCTCCCCATATTTCTTCTATTTGATTAGAGTACAGAGTTATATTGTTTTTCCAAGTATGTTTAATTTTTGTTGCAATTTCTTTCTCTGTATCTAAGATATTTCAATAACAAGTGGATGTTTGTATTTTGTTTAAAAATACATAAATAAATAATTAAAAAAAAAAAATTCTCATCCCTCATCATCCACCAGCTCTTCACCCTTCCAGGTAGTCTACGGACGACAACCTCTTCCTCCATTACGATTACCATTGGCCGTTCCTTCCCCAGCGGCCAAGTCTTCCGCCCAAGAGTTACATCAGCTCTGGAACAGTACACAGCAGTTACTACATAGGGCGAAGAAATTCTTCAATACCCATCACTGTATGAGTCCTCAGTTCAAACCGGACGAAAAGGTGTGGCTTAGCATCCGATTTATCTGTCTCAAGCTTCTATCTTCACACTTCACACCCAAATACATCAACCCCTTCCCGGTGCTCCGCCAGTTGGGCTCGGTTACTTACAAGTTCTGGCTTCCACCTAACCTCAAGATCCACAACGCCTTCCAGGTATCTTTACTAAAACCCTTGGTATTATCCGGATTCTTCAAAAAGCCGCCCGAGCCACAAACACTGTCTTCCGAAGCTGATGTGGTATACCAAGTGCGAGAAGTCCTTGATGTGTGAAGACATGGGAAGAAATGGGATTACCTTCTTTCTTGGGAGGGTTTTGGACCGGAAGAGAATAGTTGGGAACCAGCCACCAATATTCTTGATAAAACCCTCATCAAGCAATTCCATACCATCCATCCTTTGAAATCGAAACCCCCGGGAGGGGGGCATAAGGGGGGGGGGTACTGCTATGGCCACCTGCAGCAGGCTCAACTCACGTCATATCATGCTTGGCTCACTACCCCCGGTGAACTTGCGGCGGTGGCCAGTCGCTGCTGCCGCGTTCCTCCTGGCTCTCAGTGCTCCACGCGCGCGCCATCTGTCTGCCCTTTAAAGGGCCAATGGCGGGAACTTCAGGATCGTCCCCTGCTGTTGACATCAATGGCCCGGGATATTTAAGCCTTACCTTCAGCCACCACTAACCGACTTGGCAACGAGTTCCATGGTTCCTTTTGGTGCCAGTTCCTTTCCTACGGACCTGTTGTTCCTACTCTTTGAATCTCATCGCTTCTCACTCCTCGGGGCCTGGCTCAGGACTCCCACGGTTGTTCTACTTTGAGGATTTTGCTCCAGTGCTTTTACTCATCAAGACCTGGCTCAGCGCTGTGACTCTACCGGATTGTGTCTCGGCATCCCCGCTCCTTGGGGCACTCCCTAGCGCTTCTACTACAAAAGGTCCTGTCACCACGTTTCCGTGTCTCGAGCAGTATTGCTGCACTGCTACTCTCCTGGCACCTGCTACAGTGGGTTCCCCACTCTAGCCCTTATTAAGTATACCACAGTTTGATTCTCCGCACCTGCACCTCGTCACCTCGAGGCCACACCCACGTGGTCCTGCTCTACACCCTGCAGATCTGCAGTGGTCGTGCACCCCTTGAGATTCTCTCTCCTTCTCCCTTCGAGAGTCTTCCTGTCTCGGACTGTGCCTAACCTCTCTCTCACTCTTTGCTCCCAGTCATCTACCCTCTCCGGGACCAGCCACACAGAGGTGCGCCTAAGTCCTGCAGGCACTGGCACCCAAGGGCTCAACCTATGGGGAACGAGGGTCGGTACAGGCGAAGTTCCAGCTTGCCTCTGTTCCCGGCCAGCCTCACCTCCCGTCGGTGGGGACCTGTGGGGCCCACCCCTTCAGGTAGCAACAACCCTACCTCGGGCCAAGGGTCCACAATTCCTAACTATATGAAAACCAACTCAATGAGGCTCAGTCAAAGTTCTAGAAACTTTGACATAAGCTTTCCATGCTGGGCTCCATTGGATGATGTCACCCATGTGTGAGGACTGACATGCTGCTTTCCTCAGAGAATACCTGTTACGGGTAAGTAACTCTGTTTACTCTTCGAACGAGTAAACAACCAATTAACATTTACTCGTTCCATTCCATTCATTATTTTATAAACCTTTATAATATCTCCCCTCAGCTGTCTCTTCTCCAAGCTGAAGTATCCTAACCTCTTCAACCTTTCCTCATAAGGGAATCATTCCATCTCTTTTATCATTTTGGTTGCCCTTCTCTGTACCTTTTCTAATTTTGCTATATCTTTTTTGAGATTGGCCAGAACTGCACACATTGCTCAAGATGAGGTTGCACCATAGAGTAATGCAAAGGCATTAGGAGTAGCTTAGTGGGTAGAGCAGTAGGCTATAACCCAGGAGACCAGCATTCAAGTCCCACTGTCACTCCTTATGACCTTGGGCATGTCACTTTACCCTCCATTGCCACAGGTACAAACTTACAGGCCGATTCAGTAAAGTCCGCGGGAGAGTGGACGAACGCCCGCTCTCCCAGCGCGCGCACAGGCCACTCGCCTGTGCGCGCGATTCTCTATTTAAATGAGGCCCGGCGGTAGAAACGGGCAAAAGGAGGCGCTAGGGACACTAGCGCATCCCTAGCGCCTCCTTTTAGCCCAGAGCAGCGGCTGTCAGCGGGTTTGACAGCCGACGCTCAATTTTGCCGGCGTCTGTTCTCGAGCCCGCTGACAGCCACGGGCTCGGAAACCGGACGCCAGCAAAATTGAGCGTCCAGTTTTCGACCCGACAGCTGCAGGCTCATTTAACATTTTTTTTTATTTCTTTTTTATTTCTTTTTTTACCCTTCGGGACCTCCGACTTAATATTGCCATGATATTAAGTCGGAGGGTGCACAGAAAAGCAGTCTTTACTGCTTTTCTGTGCACTTTCCCAGTGCTGGCAGAAACTAGCGCCTACCTTTGGGTAGGCGCTAATTTCTTAAAGTAAAATGTGTGGCTTGGCCGCACATTTTACTTTCTGTATCGCGCGGGAATACCTAATAGGGCCATTTGCATGTTGAGGGCGCTATTAGGTTCCGCGGGTTGGACGCACATTTTCCGCCCCTTACTGAATAAGGGGTAAGGGAAAACGCGTGTCCAAGGGCAGGTTAACAGTGTGCTCCGTTGGAGCGCACTGTACTGTATCAGCCCGTTAGATTGTAAACTCTCATGGCATAGGGAAATATCTGAAAGTAATCTGCTGTGAAAAGTGAAATATAAAAAAATCTAAATAAAATTCCTAGCATTCTGTTTGCTTTCTTGGCTGCTGCTGCACACTGAACAAAATATTTTAATGTAGTATGAATGATGACACCTAAATCCTTTTCCTGAATGGCAATTTCTAATGTGGAATCTTGCATTGTAAAGCTATGGACAGCTAGATCATTTTCCTGAATGGCAATTCCTAATGTGGAACCTTGCATGGGGAAGCTATAATTTGTGTTGTTCTTCCCTGAGTGCATCACTTTTCACTTGTCCATATTATATTTCATTTGCCATTTGCATGCTCAGTCTCCAAGTTTTGCAAGGTTCTCTTGCAATTTCTCACAACTTTGAATAATTTTGTGTCATTGACAAATTTGATTATTTCACTCGTTGTTCCTATCTCCAGGTTGTTTATAAATATATTAAAAAGCAGTGATGCCATAAAAGATCCCTGGGCATGCCTCTATTCACCTTTCTCCTTTGGGAAAATTTACCATTTAGACCTACTCTCTGTTTTCTGTCTTTTAACCAGTTCCCAATCCACAATAGGACACTGCCCCTTATCCCATGACTTTTTAATTTCCTAAGAAGTTGCTCATAAGGGACTTTGTCAGATGCTTTCTAGAAATCCATATATATTATATCAACTGGCTCACCTTTATCCATCTGTTTATTTACACCTTCAAAAAAAAATAGCAGATTGGTGAAGCAAGACTTCTCATGGCTACATCCATGTTGGCTTTGTTCCATTAAACTATGCCTATCTATACGTTCAACAATTTTGTTCTTTATGATAGTTTCTAACATTTTGCCTAGGATAGACATCAGACTCACTGGTTTGTGGTTTCCTGGACCACCTCTTGGTCCTTTTTTAAAATTGGTGTTACATTGGCAAGCCTCTAGTCTTCGGGCACTATAGACGATTTTGATGATAGTTTATAAAATACTAATAGCAGTTTACAATTTCATTTTTTCAGTGGTTTCAGCAATCTGGGAGGTATACCATTTGGTCCAGGAGATTTGGTACTCTTTAGTTTGTCAATTAGTCCTATTACATCTTCCAGGTACATGAGATTGTTTCAGTTCTGCTGATTCATCACCTTTGAATAACATTTCTGGCATGGGTATCTCTCTGCGCAAGCATACAAGAAGGGCGGAGTTAAAGGCACACACATTTAGACAAATCACAGCAAAATAATGTGCGGCAATGAATTAAATGGGACAATAGCACTCTAAATGAAGCATAAACAATTTAATGAGTACACACCCCAATAGTACACAAAGTTTAAACTTTGTGCACTATTGGTGTGTGCACTCATTAAATTGTTTATGCATACATAACTATGTATTTATGCCTTGTTTGATTTAAACTTTGTGCACTATTGCGTAAATACATAGTTATGTATCTATTTACGCCTTGTTTGATTTAAACTTTGTGCACTATTGGTGTGCACTCATTAAATTGTTTATGCTTCATTTAGAGTGCTATTGTCCAGTTTAATTCATTGCCGCACATTATTTTGCTGTGATAGGTATCTCTCTTACATCTTCCTCAGTGAAGACTGAAGCAAAGAATTAATTTAGTCTCTCTGCTATGGCTTAGTCATCCTCACGTGCCTCTTTTATTCCTTGATCATCTAATGGTCCAACTGACTTCCTCAAGAGCTTTTTACTTCAAATGTACCTGAAAAAGTTTTTAATATCAGTTCCCTGTACGAACCCGGATCAGTCCAGATTTCTGGGTTTGCCCCCCCTCCCCAGCAGATGGAGAGAGAGCAGTTATCATAACAATGCTCTGCCTGTGAATAGAATGGTGCCACCTACAGTCCGGCAGTATTCCTCTGTCTCCAGCATTTGGTGGGGGTGCCATACCTACAGTCTGGTCTGTGTGGTAGTTTGTTTTGGAAGTTAGTCAGAGTTAGGTGGTTTTTTGGTTCCTTTTCTTATTTCTTAGTCAATTTGGCTTTAAAAAAAAAAAAAACCTTAGTCGAAACAGTGTTGTCTTCAGCCTTCCAGGGGGTTGTGAGGTCCTGAGAGGGCCATCCCCCACTGGTCATGAGGCAGCTGCATTAGAGGGTCAAGGATCCTAATTTTTCTCTTGGGCAGCTTTGGGTGTGACACCGGGGAGCCTTGTTCACTCCACCCTACAGGAATCAGCACCTTGGACCACTGCCGGACAAGTTTCTAAAAAAGTTTAACTTTTCATTCGGCTGGCAGTATCACGGCAGCTCTCTTCTTCCTCCTTGTCTCGGTGCATTTTAGGAGCGGGGTGAGTTATTTTTGAAATTTTTTCTTGTCAGTGTAAATTTCTGTTTTCTCTCGATGCCGTGATCTTCTTCATGCCGCGCGTGCCTTTCACAGGAGGGCCTCTGCTCCGCGTGTTTGCCAGGGAGAGAGTGGTCCTCCGGGGCCATTAATGCAGTCAAAATAGTGAAAACTAAATCTACCTGCGTCACTGTGGCCTCAGATACTGCAGGTCAAGCTGGTGATGACCTGTTCCCGCTCAGCACGGGAACGGATGCCATTTTGCAGTCTTTCAGAGCTGCCACTTGTGCTGCGATGGGGGAGGGATTTTTACTGCCTCTTCTTTCTCCTCAACAGAGGTTCCCAGGTGAAAGGGACCTTTTGCATCATGATTTTCCAGCAACAGAGTATAGCCCCGAGGGGGTTTCTGACTCCTCCTCTTCCTCTTTCTCGTCGGACTTTGTTTTACTGCTCCATAAAGCTTATAAAGCAAGAAAATCAGGGAAGCAGCAGTCTGGCTTAAAATCCGTCTCTCTGGGGTCCAAGCCTATTTCCAAGAAACGCTCTAGGTCTCAGGGGGCTGCTGACCCATCAAGACCTAAGGGCCCTCTCCGATCAGGGGTCCCTCAGACTGACTCAGATACCTCTGATCAAGATACTGACCCTGGGGACCCAGACCCTCAGTCCAAGCTCCCTCAGGGGGTGGATGCTATCGCTGATGTGCATCTGCAGAGTTCAGCGAGGGGCTCTATTGTGACGGAAGGGGACGACCCGAAGGTGGTCCCTCTCTTTAGAAGGGAGGAGCTGGGTCCTCTTATCCATTCTATTTTGGCTGAGCTAGGCATTGAGGAGCCACCTGAGGAATCCAAACTGGGATCGATGGATCCAGTTTTGCTGGGACTGAGAGGCCCTGCTACTTCCTTCCCTTTTCATTTTTTGGCTACGTACTTGCTCTTCCGGGAGTGGGATACCCCGGATCTCAGTTTGAAGGTGAGTAAAGCCATGGATAAGCTATATCCTCTGCCGGAGGATGCTTTAGAACTGCTACGAGTGCCTAGGGTGGACGCGGCAGTGTCCGCGGTTACCAAGAAGACCATGATCTCGGTCACAGGGGCTAAAGCACTCAAGGACCTGCAAGACAGGAAGTTGGAGGTGCAGCTTAAAAAGATTTTTGAGGTGTTGGTACTGGGAGTGCGGGCGGCCATGTGCAGCAATTTTGCCTTGCGAGCGGGTCTGCGCTGGGTTCAACAGTTACGGGCTAATGCGGGTTTCTCCAATGAGGTTACCCAAGCAGGACGGCTAGAAGCGTCAATGACCTACAGTGCTGATGCGCTTCACGATCTGTTGTGGAAGTCGGCGAGGTCCATGGTATCCGCAGTCTCTGCTCGGAGACTCCTGTGGTTAAGAAACTGATCGGCAGACGTGTCCTCCAAGGTGCATAAGAACATAAGAACATGCCATACTGGATCAGACTAAGGGTCCATCAAGCCCAGCATCCTGTTTCCAACAGTGGCCAATCCAGGCCATAAGAACCTGGCAAGTACACAAAAACTAAGTGTATTCCATGTTACCATTGCTAATGGCAGTGGCTATTCTCTAAGTGAACTTAATAGGTAATGGACTTCTCCTCCAAGAACTTATCCAATCCTTTTTTAAACACAGCTATACTAATTGCACTAACCACATCCTCTGGCAACAAATTCCAGAGTTTAATTGTGCGTTGAGTACCTGGCAAGTACCCGAAAACTAAGTATATCCTATGCTACTGAAGCTAGTAATAGCAGTGGCTATTTTCTAAGTCAACTTGATTAATAGCAGATAATGGACGTCTCCTCCAAGAACTTATCCAAACCTTTTTTTTAACTCAGCTACACTAACTAACCACATCCCCTGGCAACAAATTCCTGAGTTTAATTGTGCATTGCGTGAAAAAGAACTTTCTCCGATTAGTTTTAAATGTGCCCCATGCTAACTTCATGGAGTGCCCCCTAGTCTTTCTATTATCTGAAAGAGTAAATAACCGATTCACATCTACCCGTTCTAGACCTCTCATGATTTTAAACATCTCTATCATATCCCCCCTTAGCTGTCTCTTCTCCAAGCTGAAAAGTCCTAACCTCTTTAGTCTTTCCTCATAGGGGAGCTGTTCCATTCCCCTTATCATTTTGGTAGCCCTTCTCTGTACCTTCTCCATCGCAATTATATCTTTTTTGAGATGCGGCGACCAGAATTGTACACAGTATTCAAGGTGCGGTCTCACCATGGAGCGATACAGAGGCATTATCCCAGGACAAGCAGGATGTAGTCCTCACATATGGGTGACGTCAGTAACGGAGCCCTAGTGCGGGAAAACTTCTGTCAAAGTTTCTAGAAACTTTGGACTGGCCCTGTGAGGCCACTGAGCATGCCCAGCATGTCATGATATTCTCTGCCACAGGTGTCTCACTTCAGTCTTCGTTTTTCCGCGCCGCTGGATAGCAGCACGGACACCGGAGCCCCCTGAGAGTTCTCTCAGTTTTTTCTTAAGAACATAATTGTTTTTTACAAATTCTCCCTCACGGGATCTCACATTGTCTCACATCACCGGCTGGTGAAGTAACTTAGAAAAACATTTTCAGATATACGCTATCTCTTTTTTCAGTCATCGACGGCCGTCGATGACAACATGGCGTCGGGGTTTAAGAAATGCCCGACGTGCAATAGAACAATGCCGGTTACCGATCCGCACTTAGAATGCGTTCGATGTTTAGGCAATCAGCACGATATTTCATCGTGTGAAAAATGCCAAGAAATGACACCTAAGGGACGAAAACTGCGCCAAGAAAAGATCCAGCAACTCTTCAGCTTGCAGCTAATCCCCTCGCCATCGACTTCCAAAAAATCTTCACCGGTAAGTGCTCCTCAAAAAGTTTTGTTAAAAAAGCGCCATCGACGTCTTCGATCCACTCAGTGGTAGAGGTAAGGCCTAAACATAAACATCGCCATCAACATGCCTCGGCCTCACTTTCAACACCTATCCGTGAGGAACTGATCGAAAACCGGCCTAAATGTACCGACACTTCAATGCCCGATAGGCCTGCTAAGACAGATACAACACAAACAGCATTGTCTCCTTCAACACCGTTGTCTGCACCGATGCCGCAGGACTTAACTGCGTTTATAAAGGCTATAAAAGAAAGTTTACCGGTGCCTGCACCGATGCCGGCAACTTCGCTGATGCCGGTGACATCTGACTTGTCTAAGACGTCACCGATGCCGGCACAACTAGTGCCGATGACTGAGATACCATCGATATCGATTCCGGGAAATCTCCCGATGCCGGGTACAATCCCGATGCCGGGTACACTCCCGATGCCGGGCAGCGTCCCAATGCCAGTCACCGTATCGATGACAGATACCATACCGAGGCCGACCACCGTCTCGGTACCGACCACCGTCCCGATGCCGGTCACCTTTTTGGTGCCATCCTCCATCCAGTTCATTTCAACGGATTCTTTTCTCAAACCAGGATCCTCTCTGATGCCGAAGGATATATCGATACAGCATACAACAGCTTTCTCATCGATATCTACATCGAGACTTCCCATTTTTTCCAGCATGGCATCGTTGTTACCATCAAATCAGAGTACATCCTCGTTGATGCGTACCGGAATTTTATCGATGCCATCGGTTCCTGATCCAACTTCAACGATGTCATCGATGCCACATACAGCATTATCGATGCCAGGTCCTTCTGGAGATGCAGTATCAGCTGAATCAGCCTTATATTCAGCAATCCATAAGAAATATCAGGATTTACTGGATTCTTTACCGATTAATCCAGTAGAAGAGGACTCTTCTCCTCCAGAACCTATTCCAGGACCATCTGGTGTAGCTCCTCCTCCTGCTCCTCAGAAAACACGACCACACACTCCAGATTACGATACATGGAGTGATTCACAGTCAGACACATCTGAAACTTTTATGTCTGACCCTTCTCCACCACACCCAAGAAAGCAGTCCCCACCAGAGGACCTTACCTTTTCTGCCTTTGTCCAGGATATGGCTGACTCTATCCCTTTTAAGTTAGAGTCTGAACAGGATCTACGTCATCAGACACTTGAGGTATTACAGTTTGTGGATCCTCCTAAGCAGATCATGGCAATACCTATACATGACGTTCTCCTTCAACTTCAACATAGAATGTGGGAACATCCATGTACAGTTCCTCCCATCAATAAAAGAATGGACTCAACATACTTAGTCCAATCTGCACCAGGATATCAAAAATCTCAATTACCACATACTTCAGTAGTAGTTGAGTCCGCTCAGAAGAAAGCGAAGAGAACAAGGGTGCATTCCTCTAATCCTCCTGGAAAGGACAACAAGTTTCTGGACAGTCTAGGTCGTAAGGTATTTCAGGGTGCTATGCTAAATTCAAGAATAGCAGCTTACCAGCTATATATCACCCAATACCAACGAAACCTATGGAAGCAGATGGAGGATTTTATTCCATCTCTTCCCCAAGAATACAGAGACTCAGCACAAAACCTGGTCCACAAGGCGTTTGAAGCTGGAAAACATGAGGTACGAGCTGCATCGATTCTTTTGAGACATCATCCAGAATTGCAGCTTCAGGGATAAGTGCCAGAAGGTGGGCCTGGCTTAAGGCATCAGACCTAAGACCAGAGGTCCAAGAGAAATTGGTGGACCTTCCATGCGCAGGAGACAATTTATTTGGCACAAAGGTCCAAGAAGCAGTCTCCCAACTGAAAGAACATAATGAGACCTTAAGACAGTTCTCCTCCCTACCTCATGAATCTACTTCCCATGCTGTTCGTAGAACCCAGAGAAGGGATATGAGGAAACCCTATTACCGTCAAAAACGATTTTACCCTCCTGCAAGCAGGCCTCGACAAACAAGGCCTCAACACAGATCTCAACCTCGACAGCAGAGACCGCCCAGGCCCCAACCTGCTCCTCAAACAGGTCCTGTGGCGGGCTTTTGAAGGTATTCCCAGGGAACTCAGCCACTCAAAAAATCCTCGACCAGAACTCCCTGTGGGAGGCAGATTATCCAACTTTTACAACACCTGGATAATAGTAACAACAGATCAGTGGGTTCTGTCCATAATATCTCGAGGATATCAACTCAACTTCCTTTCAATTCCAGCAGATTTTCCACCAAGTCACATTCATCCCAACAAAAATCACATTTCTCAACTTCAATTAGAATTATCCACCCTTCTGAAATCCAGGGCTATAGAACCGGTGCCCTGGTCTCAGCAGGGCAGAGGATTCTACTCCCGATATTTTCTCATTCCAAAGAAAACAGGAGGCTTACGTCCCATCCTAGACCTCAGAAATCTCAACAAATTTCTCAAAAAAGAAAAGTTCAGGATGGTCTCTCTAGGCACCATGCTTCCACTTCTCCAAAAAGAAGATTGGCTCTGTTCTCTGGATCTTCAAGACGCTTACGCTCACATCCCCATATTTCCTCCTCACCGAAAATACCTGCGCTTCGTGGTGGGTCATCAACACTTCCAATACAGAGCACTGCCATTCGGACTCGCCTCTGCTCCCAGAGTATTCACAAAATGTCTAGCAGTACTATCAGCACACTTGCACAAGCAAGGTGTCCATGTCTTCCCATATCTAGACGACTGGCTCATCAGGAGCCAATCTCAACAAGGAGCAATAACTTCTCTCAACCAAACAATTGCTCTACTTCACTCCACGGGATTTCTCATCAATTATCAAAAATCCCATCTCACACCGTCTCCTCTGCTCCAATTCATAGGAGCAGATCTGGACACCACACTTGCAAAAGCCTTTCTACCCGAAGATCGAGCAGAAACACTATTCTTGATAGCAAAATCGATCCACTCAAACACACAAGCAACAGCTCATCAGTTTCTAACCTTACTAGGCCACATGGCCTCTACAGTTCATGTAACTCCAATGGCAAGGCTCGCCATGAGAGTAACCCAATGGACATTACGCTCACAATGGATCCAAGCCATTCAGCCACTCCATTCTCCAATTCAAGTGACTCACCAACTACGTTCATCCCTACTATGGTGGATGAACAAAGACAATTTACGCAAGGGCCTACCCTTCCAACAATCAGTTCCACAGATAACATTAACTACAGATGCAGCCACCTTGGGCTGGGGGGCTCATATAGACACTCTCCAAACCCAAGGTACTTGGACAAAACTCGAAGCAACATATCAAATCAATTTTCTGGAACCTCGAGCTATACGTTATGCACTGCATGCGTTCAAGGACTGCCTTTCACACAAGACTGTTCTTATCCGGACAGACAACACAGTAGCCATGTGGTACATCAACAAACAGGGAGGTACGGGCTCGTATCTTCTTTGTCAAGAAGCTGCACAGATTTGGGGCTGGGCCCTGAATCACTCAATGTTCCTACGAGCCACTTATCTGGCAGGCATACACAATGTAGTGGCGGATCGACTCAGTCGTCAATTCCAACCACACGAATGGTCCCTGGATCCTGCAGTAGCGACCAGGATATTTCAACGCTGGGGTCAACCAACAATAGACCTCTTTGCGTCACATCTGAATCACAAAGTGGACAAGTTCTGTTCTCTACACAAACAGAACAACCAGCCACCCAAGGACGCTTTTGCACGACCTTGGACCTCAGGCCTTCGCTATGTGTATCCTCCAATACCACTCATAACCAAAACTCTTGTGAAACTACAACAGGACAAGGGATCCATGATACTCATAGCCCGTATTGGCCCGACAAGTATGGTTCCCCACACTGTTGGACCTCTCAGTCAGGGATCCAATTCGACTGGGAGTAGCTCCCACTCTCATAACTCAGGATCAGGGCCGGTTGCGACATCCCAACCTTCAATCCCTATCCCTGACAGCATGGATGTTGAAAGCTTGATCTTACAGCCACTCAATCTTTCCACCCATATATCTCAAGTGCTTATAGCTTCACGTAAACCTTCCACACGAAAGAACTACACATCTAAATGGAGGAGATTCACCTTGTGGTGCAAACAAAACAAAATTGATCCTTTCACTTGCACTACTACTTCTCTACTAGACTACTTATACCATCTTTCAGACTCTGGTCTCCAGACTTCGTCCGTAAGGGTACATTTAAGTGCAATCTCTGCTTACCATAACAAGATGGGAGATGCACCAATTTCCACACAACCTCTTGTCAGCAGATTTATGAGAGGTTTAACTCAACTCAAACCACCCATTCATCCTCCAGCCACAGAATGGGACTTGAATTTGGTATTAACAAGACTCATGTGTTCTCCTTTCGAACCCATAGACTCCTGTGATCTTAAATTCCTCACATGGAAAACCATCTTCCTCATAGCCATTACTTCAGCTAGAAGAGTTAGTGAATTGCAAGCACTCGTCACGTATCCACCTTATACCAAGCTCCTACATGACAGAGTGGTTCTCCGTACACATCCAAAATTCCTTCCTAAGGTAGTTACGGAATTCCACTTGAACCAATCCATAGTTTTACCCACATTCTTTCCAAGGCCTCACTCCCATCCGGGAGAAGCAGCTCTACATACCTTAGACTGTAAACGTGCGTTATCCTTTTACTTACACCGCACCTCCTCAGACAGAAAATCCTCTCAACTTTTTGTGTCCTTTGACCCAAACAAACCAGGTAAAGCAGTGGGTAAACATACTCTATCCAACTGGCTAGCAGATTGCATACAGTTTTGCTACGAAAAAGCGGGCCTTCCTCTCCAAGGACGAGTAAAAGCACACTCAGTACGAGCAATGTCAACCTCAGTTGCACACTATCGATCCGTACCTATTCTCGACATATGTAAAGCAGCAACATGGACTTCTCTTCACACATTTGCAGCTCATTACTGTTTGGACAAGCAAGGACGACAAGATTCAGCCTATGGACAATCTGTCTTAAAGAACTTGTTTCCAGTTTAAACCCAACTCCTTCTACAACCAACCTGCTGTGATCTTCGGCTGATTCATTTCAACTACAATACATAACTATTGCCTCAATACAAAATGAATCAGCCTCTAGCTTGCTAATCACCCATATGTGAGGACTAGCATCCTGCTTGTCCTGGGATAAAGCAAAATTGTTTACCTTGTAATAGGTGTTATCCCAGGACAGCAGGATGTAGTCCTCACGAAACCCACCCGCCACCCCGCAGAGTTGGGTCACATTCCTTTTATTAATTTATTTTTGCTAAAGCTTATTGCTACATACGAGACTGAAGTGAGACACCTGTGGCAGAGAATATCATGACTTGCTGGGCATGCTCAGTGGCCTCACAGGGCCAGTCCAAAGTTTCTAGAAACTTTGACAGAAGTTTTCCCGCACTAGGGCTCCGTTACTGACGTCACCCATATGTGAGGACTACATTCTGCTGTCCTGGGATAACACCTATTACAAGGTAAGCAATTTTGCTTTATGATATTTTCTGTTTTATTCACCATTCCCTTTCTAATAATTCCCAACATTCTGTTTGCTTTTTTGACTGCCACAGCACACTGAACTGATGATTTCAATGTGTTATCCACTATGACGCCTAGATCTCTTTCTTGGGTTGTAGCACCTAATATGGAACCCAACATTGTGTAATTTTAGCATGGGTTATTTTTCCCTATATGCATCACCTTGCACTTATCTACATTAAATTTCATCTGCCATTTGGATGCCCTATTTTCCAGTCTCACAAGGTCTTCCTGCAATTTATCACAATCTGCTTGTGATTTAACTACTCTGAACAATTTTGTGTCATCTGCAAATTTGATTATCTCACTTGTCGCAGCTGGGTTCTTTGCCTTTCAAGGGTAAATTGCTTTTCGGAAAAGACCTGGAAGATCTGATTCAATCTCTGAGAGAGAATAAGGTCCATAGGCTGCCAGAGTACAGACCTAAGTCATGAGGTGCTTTCTCGTCTCGGGCCAGATTCAGAGGGAATTGCCGTTTCCGGCCAGCTAGAGCACCCAGTTCGCCAGGCACCAAATAGACAGCTATCCTGGTCCCAGTCCTTTCGTGGCAGAAAATTTGGCAGAGCCGGGAATTCCCAGTCTACTTCGGGGGCTAAGTCTTCACAATGAAGGGGCGCCAGTCCATTCCTCGGTGCCTGCGGTAGGGGGCAGGCTATCCCTATTTTTCGAGGAATGGGCCAAGGTAACAACGGACCAGTGGGTGCTGGCCGTGATAAGACAAGGCTACGCTTTAGATTTTGCACGGTGTCCGCGGGACAGGTTTTTCATTTCGAAGAATGGTCCAGGAAACTTTGCAGCGCCTGCGGCAGTTAGGAGCCACCATCCCAGTACCTCCAGAGGCAAGAAGGAAGGGCTGTTATTCCATTTACTTCGTGGTGCCAAAGAAAGAGGGATCCTTTTGGCCCATTCTGGATCTCAAACAAGTGAACAGATACCTCAGGGTGCCACGTTTTCGCATGGAAACGCTCCAGTCAGTCATTGCCTCGGTGCAAAAGGGACAGTTTCTGGCGTCCCTGGATCTCGCGGAGGCCTACCTTCATATAGGGATCCAGTCGGATCACCAGAAGTTCCTTCATTTTGCGATACTGAGTCAGCATTTTCAGTTTCAAGCGCTGCCCTTTGGGCTGGCCACTGCACCCAGGACGTTCGCCAAGGTAATGGTAGTCGTGGCAGCCTATCTCCGGAAGGAAGGGCTGCTGGTACATCCCTACCTGGACGACTGACTGATTCGAGCAAAGTCAGAACTACTGGCCTGGCTGGCGGTTCGCAAGGTACTCCAGCTACTTCAGTCGCTGTGCTGCGTGGTCAATTTATCCAAGAGCAGGCTCATGCCCTCTCAGTCCTTGGAGTATTTAGGGGCTCTATTCGACACACAGCAGGGAAGATTATTTCTTTCCACAGAATGCATTTCCAAATTGCAGGCTCAAGTAAGAGCCTTGTTACTCAAGCATTCTCCCAGGGTCCGGGATTACTTGCAAGTTCTTGGCTCGATGACCTCAACCTTGGAACTAGTTCCCTGGGCCTTTGCTCATATGCGGCCTTTACAGTCCGCATTCCTTTCCTGCTGGAATCCCGTCTTCGAACTGTTTCTTCTTCCTCTCCCACTGACGGATGCAGCGTGGTCCAGTCTCGATTGGTGGCTGGTAATGGACAATTTAACCCGAGGTGTTCCCCTGGAGGTGCCCGACTGGACAGTGGTCACCACGGATGCCAATCTCTCCGGTTGGGGGGCGGTATGCCGGGGGAAATCTGTACAGGGATTTTGGTCTTCAGAGGAGTCACAGTGATTGATCAATCGTCTGGAGACCTGAGCGGTGTGGTTAGCATAACAAGCGTTTCGTCCTCTCCTTCAGGGGAGGACCATCAGAGTTCTCTCGGACAATACAATCACAGTAGCGTACATCAATCGTCAAGGAGGGACCAGAATTCAGCCAGTGGCAGTCGAGGCTCGTCTATTGATCAGCTGGGTGGAACAGCACTTAGTCAGCATAGCGGCTTCTCACATTGCCGGCGTGGACAACGTGCAGGCAGACTTTTCCAGCCGAAATTTCCTAGGTCCCGGGGAATGGGAGTTAGCGGAAGCAGCTTTTCAACTAATATGCGACACGTGGGGTACGCCCAGAATGGATCTCATGGCGACGATTCGGAATGCCAAGGCTCCGCGTTTCTGTGCTCGTCGCAGAGAGACAGGAGCAGAGGGCGTGGATGCTCTAGTCCTGCCTGGCCCACCGAAGTTCTACTGTACGTCTTTCCACCTTGGCCGTTGATCGGCAAAGTACTCAGGCGAATAGAGCTCCATCCGGCAGAGGTCATCCTCGTAGCCCCGGAATGGCCCAGACGCCCATGGTTTGCAGACCTCCTCAATCTAGTGGTGATGGGTCTGCTGCGGTTTCCAGACAGTCCAGATCTGCTACATCAAGGGCCCGTCTGTTTGGAGTAGTTCGATTGCTTTTGTCTAGCGGCATGGTTTTTGAAAGGTGACGGTTACAGGGTAAAGGCTATTCTCCAGCCATAGTGGCTACTCTACTGCGATCGCGTAAGATGTCCACCAACCTCGCTTATGTTAGACTATGGAAGATTTTTCAGATTTGGTGTTTAGACAGAGATGTTTCTCCTACCCAGGCCTCGGTGTCGGATATTCTGTGTTTTCTTCAGGCTGGTCTGTCCAAGGGCTTGTCGTGCAGTTCCCTTCGTGTGCAGGTGGCGGCTCTTGGTTGTTTACGTTGCTCTGTGCAAGCTGTAGTGTTAGCGGCACATCCAGATGTGGCTCATTTCTTAAGGGGAGCAAAGCAATTGCATCCTTCTGAGGCATCCTTGTCCATCTTAGAGTCTAAATTTAGTTCACACGGCTTTATGCTCGGCACCCTTTGAGTCTTTGAAGAGGGTGACTATGAAGGATCTTACCTTGAAGGTAGTCTTTCTGGTGGCCATTACATCGGCTTGTAGAGTGTCGGAACTCCAAGCTCTTTCCTGTAGAGAACCTTTTTTGCGGATTTCGGAGTCGGGGGTTCATTACGGACAGTGCCTTCCTTTCTCCCGAAAGTGGTTTCTTCTTTGCATATCAACCAATCGGTGGAGCTTCCGACTTTCACAGAATTAAACCATTCGGATCCCTTGACCAGTGATTTGCGGAAGCTGGATGTTCGCAGAGCATTGCTCCGTTATCTGGAGGTTACAAATGACTTTCGTGTTTCCGACCATCTTTTTGTGCTGTGGAGTGGCTCAAAGCGGGGTCAGATGGCCTCCAAGACTACCATAACTCGCTGGCTGAAGGAGGCTATTAGTTCGGCCTATCTCCTTCGTGGTAGATCTCTTCCTGTTGGTCTAAGGACTCACTCTACTCGTTCGCATGCGGTGTCTTGGGCAGAGTACCAGATGGTTTCTCCACAGGAAATTTGCAGGGTGGCTATGTGGAAGTCCTTGCATATGTTTGCGAGACATTACAGACTGGATGTCCAAGCACCAGGTTCCGGTAGTTTTGGAGAAGGTGTGCTTTGAGCGGGCCTCTCCAGATCCCATCCTAGGTAAGGTAGCTCTGGTACATCCCAGGAATCTGAACTGATCCAGGTACACTCAGGGAAAGGAAAATTAGTTTCTTACCTGATAATTTTCGTTCCTGTAGTACTACGGATCAGTCCAGAGTCCCGCCCGTCAGAGGATTGGAAGGAAGGGAGAGTCTGCTTGGTTATTATGTAATTAATTTTTAGGTCTGAAGAAATTTCGATTGTCTGTCCACATGTGGTTCTACAGGTTCGGTTCCCAGGAGGGTTAAGTGGACCAATTTTTTCTTTTTCTTGTTAAAGGGTTATTGTACATAGTTCAAGAGGTTTTGATGAGATATTCTGCTTTGACATTGAGTAATACTGCCGGACTGTAGGTGGCACCATTCTATTTATAGGTGGAACTTTGTTATGGTAACTGCTATATCTCCATCTGCTAGAGGGGGGGCCAAACCCAGGAGTCTGGACTGATCCATGGTACAACAGGGCGAAAATTATCAGGTAAGAAACTAATTTTCCTTTTTTGCTTCCATGGCAAGCTTCTTTTCAAACTCTCTCTTTGTCTTCTTTATCAATGAGATGGATACTATAAACTCTTAGTTCTCCGACGTCTTAAACCGTTATTAGACCAGAACGAGTTCCGGACAATTTTGCAGGCTCTCATTTTTTCATCTCTAGACTATTGCAATGCTCTTTTGCTGGGATTTCCACAATCTACACTTCGACCGCTTCAGGTATTACAAAATGCAGCCGCATGGGTACTCACCAACTGTAACAGACGTGAACATATCACTCCTATTCTGATTAGTCTACATTGGTTACCCATCGCACAGAGAATTCTATACAAAATTTGCTGCATCATTCATAAAACGATTTATAGTCATAAGTCTGATTGGCTAAATTTCTCTATCCACATGCACACACCACAACGTTCCTTAAGATCCGCTAATAAAGGACTTCTTTCGGTTCCATCACTAAACACTGCACATCTTGACTTAGTTCATGATAGAGTTATTTCAATAGCAGGCCCAAATACATGGAACACTTTATCATCTGAGCTGCGGCTTGAAACTGAATTTAAGAAATTTAAGAAAGGTTTAAAGACCTGGCTCTTTGAGCAAGCTTTTACATCTAGAGCCTGAACCATAATTGTTATGTGATACAGAAATGAAGTTATGATTTAGACTTGTTTTAGGTAGTTATTTAAAAATGTTGATTTTATTGTATTTTATTATACTATGGCTAACACTGTTATTTTAGATATAAATATTTGTACACTGTTGTGATTTAACTATGAACGACGGTATATAAAATCTATTAAATAAAAAAATAAATAAATACAATGCTTTGCGTCTAACTTGCCAGTGCTTATGCTGTGTCCTGTTTTCTTCACCAGATCCCTTTTCCATTTCTTGAAAGATGTGCTTTTAGCTATTATAGTCTCTGTCACCTCACCTTTTAACCATGCTGGTAGTCTGGGCTTCCAAGATGCTATTTTTAAACAATATGCATGCCTGATTGTAAACTCTTAACTTTTACAGCTTCTTCTTTACTTTTTTTTTCTAACCATAGAAACATAGAAATGACAGCAGAAGAAGAACAAATGGCCCATCCAGTCTGCCCAGCAAGTTTTGCACTTTTTTTTTCTCATACTTATCTGTTACTCTTGGCTCTTAGTAACTTTTTGGTTCTATTTCCCTTCCACCCCCACCATTACTGTAGAGAACAGTGTTGGAACTGCATCTACGTGAAATATCTAGCTTAATTAGTTAGGGATAGTAACCGCCGCAATAAGCAAGCTACACCCATGCTTATTTGTTTACCCAGACTATGTAATTCAGTCCTTGTTGGTTGTTGTCTATATATAGATCCACTTTTCTTCATTCCCCCTGCCATTGAAGCAGAGAGCTATGCAGGATATGCATTGAAAGTGAAGTATCAGTCTTTCTCCCCTGCCGTTGAAGCAGAGAGTTATGCTGAATATGCATTGGAAGTGAAGTATCGGTCTTTCTCCCCTGCCGTTGAAGCAGAGAGCTATGCTGGATATGCATTGAAGGTGAAGTATCAGGCTTATTTGGTTTGGGGTAGTATCCACCGTAGCAAGCAAGCTACTCCCTGCTTTTTTGTGAATACAAATCCTTTTTTCCACATTTCCTCTTGCCGATGAAGCTTAGAGCAATGTTGGAGTCGCATTAACAATGTGTATGTTTATTGAATAAGGGTATTATCTCCAGGTAGTAGCTGTCCTTCCCGCGAGCCACCCACTCTTCAGTCACGTCCTCTAGACTTTATGGATCCAGTGTTTATCCCACACTGCTTTGAAGTCCTTCACAGTTCTGGTCTTCACCACTTCCTCCGGAAGGGCATTCCAGGCATCCACCACCCTCTCCGTGAAGAAATACTTCCTGACATTGGTTCTGAGTCTTCCTCCCTGGAGCTTCAAACCATTTTCCTCATTTTATCATAGTAACCCTTATGAAAGTTATATGTTGTTGCAGTAGATTTCTTTAGTGTCCTCCCTCCAGTTAAGTCAAATTTGATCAGGTTGTGACAACTGTGGCCAAGTGGCTCCATCACTGTTACCTCTAGCACCAAATCCTGTGTCTACTAAGGACTAGGTCTAAAATAATGTTTCCATTGATAAGCAGGCAGAATTAGCCATGCTGTTTGGGTGACGTCACCGATGGCACGCTCTTTCGGATGTTCTCTTCTTCAAAGACAAAGTTTTGATTTACTGCTCCTGTGCGGCATGTAGCGTGTCACCGGTCTGTTCAGTTTGTTTTTTTCTGTGCTCAGGCACGGACATGTTCTTCTATTTTTCATCAAGTCTTTGTTGCGGTCTGGTCCGCGAAGCTTGCGTCCCGGCCCTTACCTCTAG
Source organism: Rhinatrema bivittatum (assembly GCF_901001135.1). Taxonomy (NCBI): domain Eukaryota; kingdom Metazoa; phylum Chordata; class Amphibia; order Gymnophiona; family Rhinatrematidae; genus Rhinatrema; species Rhinatrema bivittatum. The sequence goes on from NC_042617.1 coordinate 522,011,338, forward strand.
GGTCTTTTCCAGCTGGGAATGAAGCGGAGTCGGGCCTGAGCGTCCCCGCGGGGGAGACGCCATTGCTAGCCTGCCTCTAGGCGCGCGCACGCGGCTGCCTCGCACTTTTCTAGGCAGTTTCCCGCCCGAGGGTGGCTCCGCCCCTGGTCTGACGTCAGGCGCCGCGGCCTACTTAGGGTCACTGCGGACACCTGATTAGCGCCTTGCAACAGGGTTCCCTCGGTCCCCGTTGCCTCGAGCCCCGGAGTCTGCTAGCGTTCTAGCCACTCCGTTCCCGCCTGCCTGCCTGTCGTGCTGGTACTCGTCTTGCCCTCTGGTACAGATTCCTGCCTGTCGTCAGCCCAAACCGGGTTCCTGCCTGTCTACAGCCCAAGCCGGGTTCCTGCCTGTCTTCAGCCCAAGCCGGGTTCCTGCCTGTCTACAGCCCAAGCCGAGTTCCTGCCTGTCTACAGCCCAAGCCGGTCTCCTGCCTGTCTACAGCCCAAGCCGGGTTCTTGCCTGCCTCGTCCACGCCTGGTACTCGCCTGCTTCCACTCCATTGGCTGTCGTACCAATCCTAGGTCCAGCTCCGAGCCTCGCCTAAGTCCCAGCGGTCGGGCCCCTACGGGCTCCTCCCGGGGGGGCTCCAACTTCCAGGGTGAATCTCCTAAGTCCCAGCGGCTGGACTCCCAAGGGCTCCTCCCAGGGGAGTACCAGCTTCCAGGGTGAAACCATCTCCACCTGTCCGCCAGAGGTCTGCCTCCCGGCCTGTTCAGTCGAGACCAGTGAAGCCCTTCCCAAGTCTCCTGTAGGCCGGCCCAAGGGTCCACTAGTCCATTGATCACAACAGATTACAAAGCCATGGACTCGGCAGACGCCCCAGAGTCCCAGGATCGTCCTGGGCTACGCCAACAATTGCAGCAACAACAGCAGTACCTGGACGTACTTGCTGGCTCCCTGGGACAACTGGTTGCCAGAATGGATGCTTTGGATGCCCCATCCCGGCCGGTGGTGGACTCGGGCCCTTCCTTGGCTGCCACCTCGATGACCCAACTGCCGGCACGCTATGCCGGAGATACCAGAACCTGTCGAGGATTTTTAAACCAATGTTTCATTCGCTTCTCTCTATTGCCTCGACGGACGATTCAGTCAAGGTTGCATACATCCTGTCCCTACTCGATGGGAGGGCCCTGGTTTGGGCCTCTTCCCTTTGGGAGAATAATGATCCCACGCTGAATGACCTACAGCGGTTCATCCTCATCTTTAAGCAGGCATTCAATGAACCTGTCCGCCGGGCTACTGCCACCTCTGACCTGCAGCTGCGTCAAGGGACTCGATCCCTGGCCAAATATGTTATGGAATTTAGAACCCTCACCCAAGAGGTGGGATGGCAGGACGGTAGCCTCCGGCCAGTCTTCCTGGAAGGTCTCTCTGGATGGATTAAGGACGAGATCGCAGCCCGAGAGCTCCCCGAAGACCTCAGTGCCCTGATAGAGATGGCCGCCCGGATCGACTATCGCTTGCAACAAAAGGCACAGGAGTCCCGCCAGAGGAGACCCAGCCCGCCACGCACTTCACCACGACTGCCTCCGCCACAGAGGGTTCCTCGTCCTGAGGTTCCTGCTTCCGAGCCCATGCAATTGGGCCGTGCCCCGCTATCCAAGGAGGAGAGACAGCGTCGGCGCTCGCTAGGCTTATGCCTATATTGTGGTCAAAAGGGTGACTTTTTGGCACGTTGCCAAGAACGGGTGGAAAACACCAAGGCCTAGGAGGTCTGGGGGAGCTCTTCCTAGGCTGTACTACTGCTCCCCATTGCACCTTGCCGGTTGTCTTCGGCCTTCCTGGACTCTGGCGCGGAGGGCAACATTATTCAGGAACAACTAGTTACACAGCTGGGGATTCCTACCGTGGAACGAGAGGTTCCCTTACGGATCACTTCCATTCAAGGTGCAAGTCTACCTGGGTGAATCCTGACCTCCACGGTCCCGCTGACGGTCCGCACAGGGGCGATCCATGTGGAGGAGATAGCCTTCTTAGTGCTGGAGAAGGCTATCCACCCCCTGGTGCTTGGACTACCCTGGCTTCGGCGACACTCGCCTACCATCCAGTGGTCTACTATGCAGATCACCGACTGGAGTCCCTTCTGTATTAAACACTGCATGAAACTACCTAGGCCGCCCGCCCGTCAGCTGTCGCATGCTACACCCGCTCCACCCATTGCTTGTGAGGAGGTCACAGATGCCTTCTTCAAGACAGATGCAGAGAGGCCACCGCAGTATCGCCCAGTGACCTTCGGCCAGACACTACCCCCTCTCGGGGTCGTGTGTACTCCTTGTCTTCACCTGGAATTAGCACTACGTCGGAGTGCGTAGTCGAGAACCCAGCCCAGAATGCTCACGTCGATGTCCTGTCCCGAACTTCAGAGCCTGAAGAATCTGTGGGAGCTCTCCGATCTATCTTGGATCCCCGGAAGGTCGGCTTAGCTTCCACGACGCCGCACCCTGAACAGAAGACAGTGGTCCCTCGGCGTTCCCGCCGGGCAGTCTTGTCTTGGGCTTACGAGTCCCTCACCGGGGGTCACGCTGATCGAGCGGCCACCCTGGACCTTGTCAATCGATTCTATTGGTGGCTTACAGTCAGACGGGACGTGCACCTTTTAGTGGACTCTTGCCCTGTTTGCGTGCTGCAGAAACCACAGACGGGTAAACCCCGAGGGCTCCTCCAGCCATTGCCCATCCTGCTGGAGCTGTGGACGCACATCTCCACTGATTTCATCACAGATCTTCCTATGTCTATGGGGAACTCGGTCGTATGGGTCACCATCGACCGTTTTTCTAAAATGGCTCATTTTGTTTCTCTGCCAGCCCTGCCATCTGCTTCAGAACTTGCTAAGCTTTTTTCCCAACACATATTCAGGCTTCATGGCCTTCCTCAAGATATTGTATCTGATCGAGGCCCGCAATTTACTGCCCGCTACTGGAGAGCCCTATGTAAACACTTCCACGTTCAGCTTAGCCAGTCCACCGCATTTCACCCACAGAGCAACGGGCAAACGGAGCGCTTGAATCGCACCTTCAAGACCTTCGTACACTCATTCGTGAATGAGAGGCAAGATAACTGGGCTGAACTGCTCCCATGGGCAGAATTCTCCTACAACAACCATATCCACTCTGCCACGGGAAGTTCCCCTTTCCTGTTAGTTTATGGGAAGCAACTCTGGCCTCCTCTGCCCTCGCCAGACCCTAGCTCCTTGCCCGCCGTACAACTTTCTGCTCGCCAGCTACGTTCTTTATGGATTTTGACCCAGAAGAAATTGAAGAAAGCCGCCCATGCTGCCCAAGTGTGGGTCAATAAACATCGCCAGCCAGCTCCTATCTTCTTACCCGGGGACCGGGTATGGTTGAGTACCAAAAACCTGCAGCTCCGGGCCCCGTATCGCAGACTTGCCCCGCAGTTCTGTGGACCCTTCCGAGTGGCCGAGCGCATCGGAGCCTTCTCCTACAGGCTGCACCTGCCCTCTTCTATGCGTATCCATAACGTTTTTCACGTTTCCCTCTTAAAGCCTCTTGTCCTCTCTAGATACCACCCGAAGGCACCTGATACATCAGATCCCTCGGTACCAGGAGATATGATTTATCAATTCCGAGAGATCCTCGACGTCCGGTTTAATCAGCGTCGGGAATATTTGATCTCCTGGGAGAACTGCGGCCCCGAGGAGAATACCTGGGAACCTGCCCGCAACATCTTGGACAAGGATCTGATTAAAACTTTTCACCAGGACCACCCAGGTAAACCCGGACCTGCTAAGAGGGGGCGTAAAGGAGGGGGTACTGTTGCGGTCCGGTCCGCGAAGCTCGCGTCCCAGCCCTTACCTCGAGGGTCTTTTCCAGCTGGGAATGAAGCGGAGTCGGGTCCTGGGCGTCCCCGCGGGGGAGACGCCATTGCTGGCCTGCCTCTAGGCGCGCGCGTGCGCACAGCTGCCCCGCACTTTTCTAGGCAGTTTCCCACCCGAGGGTGGCTCCGCCCTTGGTCTGACGTCAGGCGCCGTGGCCTACTTAGGGTCACCGCGGACACCTGATCAGCGCCTTGCAAAAGGGTTCCCTCGGTCCCCCGTTGCCTCGAGCCCCAGAGTCCGCTAGCGTTCTAGCCACTCCGTTCCTGCCTGGCTGCCTGTCGTGCTGGTACTCGTCTTGCCCTCTGGTACGGGTTCCTGCCTGTATTCAGCCCAAGCCGGGTTCCTGCCTGTCTTCAGCCCAAGCCGGGTTCCTGTCTGTCTACAGCCCAAGCTGAGTTACTGCCTGTCTATAGCCCAAGCCGGTCTCCTGCCTGTCTATAGCCCAAGCCGGGTTCCTGCCTGCCTCGTCCACGCCTGGTACTCACCTGCTTCCACTCCATTGGCTATCGTACCTATCCTAGGTCCAGCTCCGAGCCTCGCGTAAGTCCCAGCGGTCGGGCCCCTATGGGCTCCTCCCGGCGGGGGGCTCGGACTTCCAGGGTGAATCTCCTAAGTCCCAACGGCAGAACTCCCAGTGGAGACTTTGTTCCATTAAACCATGCCTTTCTATATGTTCTGTGATTTTGATAATTAGAACACTTTCCACTATTTTTCCTGGCACTGAAATCAGGCTAACCGATCTGTAATTTCCTGGATCGCTCCTGGAGCCCTTTTTAAAAATTTGGATGGTACAATGGATGATTTTAATGATAGGTTACAAATTTTTACTAATAGGTCTGAATTTCATTTTGAGTTCCTTCAGGTCCAGGTGATTTACTACTCTTCAGTTTGTCAGTCAGGCCTACACATTTTCTAGGTTCACCGTGATTTGGTTCAGTCCATCTGAATCATTACCCATGAAAACCTTCTCCGGTATAGGTATTTTCCCAACATCCTCTTCAGTAAATACAGAAGCAAAGAAATCGTTTAATCTTTCCACGATGGCCTTATCTTCTCTAAGTGCCCCTTTAACCCCTCGATCATCCAATGAACCAATTGATTCTTTCACAGTCTTTCTGCTTCAGATATATTTTTTAAAAGTTTTTACTGTGAGTTTTTGCCTCTACGGCCAACTTCTTTTCAAATTATCTCCTAGCCTGTCTTACATTTAACTTGCCAACGCTTATGCATTATCCTATTTTCTTCTGTTGGATCCTTCTTCCAATTTTTGAATGAAAATCTTTTGGCTAAAGTAGCTTCTTTCACCTCACCTTTTAACCATGCTGGTAATCGTTTTGCCTTCCTTCCACCTTTCATAATGTGTAGAATACATCTGGGCTGTGCTTCTAGGATGGTATTTTTTAACAATGACCACGCCTCTTGCACACGTTTTACCTTTGTAGCTGCTCCTTTCAGTTTTTTCTAACTATTTTTCTCATTTTATCAGTTTCCCTATTGAAAGTTTATCACGAGAGCCGTGGATTTGCTTACTGTCCCCCTTCCAGTCATTAATTCAAATTTGATCATATTATGATCACTATTGCCAAGCGACCCTACCACCAACAATCATTCTCAACAATCCATAGACCAAATTTCTTCCATCATAAAGAACCTTTTTTCAGCTTTAAATCTGTAAGTTTCTCCTCCGCATTCCCTGAGTCCGGGAGGGGATGGAGTTCCCACTCGCATTCCTCGCTCTCCAGAGGCACTGCCGTCTCTACTTCGGGAGGATCAGCATAATTTTGGATGGCGTTCACCACAGTCAATTCATCACGACTGTCTGCCAGACTACTCCCCAGACAAGTCAACGGGTATTTCATCTGATCCGTTGGAGGAATCCCCGGACCACTCCTCTCCTCCTGAGGATCTTACTTATTCAAGGTTTGTGGAGAAGCTAGGCAATTTAGTAGGAGTGGAGGTCCATAAATTACTTGATCCTCAGGAAGAGGTATTTGGAATTGTTAAAATCGTAGATGTACCAACAGAGCCATCGGCACTACCATTTCATATACTGCTGGATGCAGTGTTGTCTAAGATATAGGAGTGCCCTCACTCAATTCTACCTGTTTCCAGAAAACTGGATTTAAAATTCAGATTACAAAAATCTGCTACTTACGGCGGCGTCCAACTCCTTCATGCATCAGTGGTAGTTGAGTCAGCGATGAAACGAGAAAAGAAGTCGAGGCTCCATACATCTACTCCTCTAATAAAGGAGCAGATAATTCTAGACAAATGTGCTAAGAAGACCTTCCAGAGTGCTATGTTGACTTCACAGATACAGCAACACCAATTTTGTATGGAACACTATCTAGACGAGTCCTTACAACTACTAAAACCTTTTCTAAGTACCGAAACGGGCCAACAAATTACTCCGCAACTATTCTCTGACATGGAAGAAGGTCTATGCCACTTTTTCAGAGCAGTATATGAATCCTTTGAAATATCTTCCCGGTCTTCTGCAACAGCTATAGCCACTTGACGGATGGCATGTCTCCATTCTAGTTCCAGCAGGGAAGATGTGCATAACAAGCTAGCCAATCTTCCCTGCATGGATAATAACCTATTCGGTGAGAAACTCAAGGACACAGTATCTCAATTAAAAGAACAAAATGTGGCAGTTTAGTCCCTGTCAGCAGTTTCAGATTCCCATGGAACAGCGAGATGTTTTTATCAGCAATACTGCAAACAATAGGAAACAATACAAACGTTTTCCACTTTTTAGATCTCAACAATTTCAAGTGTTCCAGCAGCCATGTTCACAATGGTGGCTCTGCAGAAAGAAGGCATATTACTTCATCCATATCTGGATGACTGCTTGATAAGGGTGAAGTCAGCTTAGGAGTAAGTGATGGCCACCAAGAGGATGATACAGTTCCTGCAAAAACTAGGTTGGATACTCATCTTTTTCAAGATTATTTAGGAGCTCTGACCGACACAAAGACAAGTCAGGTGCACCTGACAATGCCAAGGATTCGCAAACTGAATAAGAAGATTTTTTTGCTACTTTCCATTCCAAGTGCTATGGTGTGGAGTTATCTTCAGCTTTTCTGTTCCATGGCGGCAGCACTGGATCTGGTTCCTTGGACACAGGTTAACATGAAACCCCTAGAGAAAGCATTGCTTTCCCATTGAGACCCAAAGTCCTAGGATTATTTTATTAGGCTATAGTTACCGAAGGAAGTTAAGATAAGCCTGCCTTAGAGGATGAATCCAAGGAATTTGAGTTTAGAGATGAATCTTGAGACTCCTTCCTTGGTGTCTGTGACGATGGCTGCCTGCCTCTCGGGTGCTCATTGCTTGGGCCTAATTGTCCAGAGCCAATGGTCAACCAAGGAGTAGAAGTGTTCCATTAGTCATTTAGACACCAGGGCTATTCACCTGGCTGAATAGCACTTTGTTCTATTTTCTCAGGGCCTGTTCACATATGCCTCAGCAGTGGCATATGTGAACAGGCAAGGCATCACCAGGATTTATCATTTAGCGATAGAAACAAAAATGTTTCGCTAGGCAGAACATCATCTGAAAATGGTTTCAGCCTCCCATATTGTGGAAATGGAAACTGTGCAGGCGGATTTTCTTAGCCATCACACAATAGATCTAGGAGAGTGGTCTTTATCTCAGGTAGCATTCAATCTTATTGTAGTCCAATGGGGGCTCTGCTACTGAACTTAATGATGACTTCTCTCAATGTGAAGATGAACAAGAATTTCAGCTGTTGAAAGGACGTGTGGTCTACTGGTCTGGAAGTTCTGGTCCAAACTTGGCCATCTAAGGCATTTCTTTATGTGTTCTCTCCATGGCCTTTGATAGGGACAGTAATTCAGAAGATTTCACAAAATCCAGACCGGGTGATTCTGGGGGTCCAGAATGGCCAAGGTGTCCTTGTAATGTGGATCAGGTACAAATAGTGTATGGCAATCCTTTTCAGCTCCCTCTAGTAAGAGAGTTGCTGTTACAGGGACCAGTTCTTCATGAGGATCCAGGAAAATTTTGTCTTACAGATTGGGCCTTGAGAGGGCTTACCTAGTTAGGCTATTCTCATGAGGTCATTTCCACCCTCTTATGGGCCAAAAAGTCATCTACTTCCTTGGCTTATATTCGAATCTGGAGGATATTTGAGCAGTGGTGTGCTGAAAAAGGCTTATGTCCCAGGAAAACGTCAATACCGGTGGTTCTGGACTTTATACAGGAGGGTCTAGATAAGTGTGTGGCTCTGAATTCCTTGAAAGTGCAAGTTGCTTCTATTGAATGTTACAGGGGTCAGGTTTTTGGTAATCCCTTGTCCTCTCACCCAGACATTTCACATTTTCTCAGAGGGGTAAAGCATATTAGGCTGCTTATCAGAGCCTCAGTTCCTTCTCGGGACCTCAATTTTATGTTATCCTTTCTAGCTGGTCCTAGTTTTGAGCCTATTAGGGATATTTCGCTAAGGATGCTCACCTTGAAAAAGGTATTCCTGGTTGTGATTTGTTTAGCCAGCAGGATCTGAGTGGCAGGCTTTGTCTTGTAGAGAGCCATTTTTTGGAGTTTCTTCAAGACATGGTTCGAATTTATACTGTGCTGTGCTTTTTTCCTTAAGGTAGTTTCTGCCTTTCATGTAAATCAGTCCATGTGTTTGCATTCTTTTTGTAGATGTTCTGACAAGGCCAATTACAGGTTTTTACATCAAGTGGACTTTCTGTGGTTACTCTAACGATATCTCAAGGTCACTAATTCTTTCAGAAAGTCAGATCATCTCTTTATTATGAGCAGGGGCACTCACATGGTGAAGCATCCTCAATAATTCATTGAATTGAGGATGTAATTATGGCAGCGTATATAGATAGTGGTGTCAAAGTGTCTTAGGTCAAGTCTCCACTTGTTAGGATCCTGCCCCGCAGGCAGTCCCCTACCTTCTCTGAACAAGGCCGCCACAACTGCCGTCCCTCGCAGCAGGCCGAGCCTCAGCGTTCTTGGCTCCCCCGCGATCCTAGTGCTGCCAGCGGGAGTTTCTTCATCGCGGCATGGAGCCACTGCTACTGCCTGCTCTCTTCTTCACGGCAGGGTGCCGCCGCTACTGTCGGTCGGGCCTTCCACGCGGCAGGAGACCGCCGCAGGCTTCTGCCTTTCAGCTTCCTCATAGGCATGGGCGCGCGCCTCTTCTCAACTTTTAAAGGGCCAGCGGCGGGAGAAGCCCCTCAGCAGTGACATCATCAACCTTCGCCGGACCAGCCCTATAAAAGGACCCTGCTTCTGTTCCTCAGGGCCTTCGGATCCGGTCTTCACAGCGTTTGTGGTCTTCTTCCTGATCCAGGTCCTCTGTGGTCTTCCTGTGCCTTGATGGATCTTCGTTCCTTGTTCTTCGTGTTCCTGAACTTTGTCTCCTTGATGTTCCTGGTCTTGTCTCTCGTCGGAGCTCCCTCGTCACTTGTTCCATGTTCCTGATGTTCCAGATGTCCAGTTCTCCTGATGTCTAGATGTTCCGTGTCCAGATGTCCCGTGTCCTGAGGTGCCATGTTCGATGTTCCTGTCTTGACTCCGTGCGTCTCATCTTCAGCTCTTCGTCCAGTTCCCAGGTCACTCGTCTGTCCACCTCTCCTGGCGTGCCACCATCATGGTCCGTGACCAGCCCATGGGGGCTGTGTAGGGCGCCTCGTGGTACAAGGCCTTCTTCTCGTCTGCAGCGCAATCCTCTGGAAGACTCCTGTTTTTAATGCCTTGCTTCTGAGAATCCTGAGTCTTGAATCCTGTCCCGGTCTTTGGAGTTCCTTGTGCCTGCTTCCATCCATGCCCAAGACTCTGCCAGAAGCTGCTCCGCTTCAGCGTAGTCCGTGACCAGCCACAAGCGGCTGTGTAGGGCGTGCCCTGGTGCAGGCCTCTCCTGAATCTTCATCCTGGCTTCAGGTTCCATTGCCTCGTCTGGAGTCTGCTTCGCGTTCAGCATGGTCCGTGACCAGCCATGGGCGGCTGTGTAGGGCACGCTGCGATGCAGTTCTCATCCAGTACTTTCGCCTGAGTCCTGAATCCTTGCCTAAAACTTCCGAGCAACCTGAATCCTTGTCTGAGTCTTCCAAGCAACCTGAATACTTATCTGAGTCCTCCGAGTATCCTGAGTCCTTGTCTGAGTCCTCCGAGTCTCCTGAGTATCCAAGTCTTTGTCTGAGTCACCCGAGTATCCAAGTCTATGTCTGAATCTTCGTGTTCCTGTCCTCAGCCTCCTTCTGGCCTCATGCACTCGTCATTCCCAAGCGGCGGGTCCAGAAGGGCTATCGAGTGGCCAGAGGGCTACTCACGAGACCAGCATTGCATTGTTGGGTCTCATTGGTGCGTGTAGGTCCAGTGGAGGGCTGAGCCTGCCTTGTTCCTGTTCCGGATATTCCTTGCCTTGTCTTCAGTCCAGCCTTGCTCTTGCTCCACCCGTGCTCGTACCTGCTCACCTCTCGCGGTGTGTCTTGGGGCTCCTCCCTGAGCCGCGCTGTGATCCAAGGGCTCACATCCTCCCTTGAGATGGGAACGCGCCTCCGCACTCCTAACAGGGCCTGAAGGCTGCGCTCCTAACACCACTTGAACTGGTCTGGCTTATATGATTTAATTGTGCTTTATCTGGTAGGAAATAGTGTAAGTTTAAATAATTTTAATTAAGAGGTTAATTTGAAGAAAATATATCTGTAAAATAATAAGCTGATGTGATAACCATATCAAAAGAGAATGTTAAGGCTTATGCCGGTGTCTTTTCAAGTGTTTACAGAAAGATGTTCCATGGTTTTGTTAGTATAATGTAGATGGAACTATTAGATACATTTAGAAGTTACTTTCCCTCAAATAGAAATGTGAATTTATCTAAAAGGCCAAAGGAATAAGTAACATTTAATACAAGAGAAAAATAATATATTGCTTCTATCTAGTAAGTGAATGAAATTTTTAAATATGGAAGATAGCCTAGATCAAAGGGTCAGGAATTCAGACATGTATGATATGTCTGTGACACCACAAACATGTTAGGAGACAAGTGACCTTTTACTAGCACTTTAATGACCCCCTGCTCTTTTAGTGTCACATGTGGACTTGTGGTCTGTGGTTGTGAATGCTTGAAGATATATGTGCCCATTGTCCAGTTTGTTGGTTTCACACCTAAGATGTGCATGACTGCTAATACCTGCTATGGTCTTTAAAATGTATAGAAAGACATGAAGTTTGTCAGTAGCCAGAAATGACATGTCTTTTCTCCCTGAACGTGTTTGCAATAAGGCCTAATAGGATAAGCTTTACCATATTTACTAAGTGATTCTTTTGTCTAAGAGAAAACTGCCTAGAGTTTAAAAATTCCTTCCACAGTGGTAAGTCCTTACCTAAGCAGTTGAGGGCTCACTCTGCGAGAACTCAGGCAGCATCTTGGGTGAAGCCGTATTTGGTGTTTCCCTTGGAAATCTGAAAGGCAGTGATTGGTCCACTCTGCATTCCTTTTCTAAACATTACTATTTGGATGTGGGAGCCAAGTAGGAAGTCTCCTTTGCTGCTGAGGTATTGAGCATGGGTTTTGCAGGACCCACCCTTTTTCAGAGTAGCTTGGGTACTTCCCATTTGTCTGGTCTGGTTGAAAAGGAAGGAGAAATTAAGTCTTACTTGATAATTTCCTCTCCTTGAAACCAGTCAGATCAGTCCAGGACCCTCTCTAGTCTGCCCGATTTCACCTGGGTACAAAGATATGTTATCGCCTTTTGCTGTTTTTTTTTTCTCTTCCCTATCCTTGTGTTTTAAATTTGTATTCTCTGGTCTTGGAAGCCTTGTCGGTTTGAAAAAGAAAATATAAACTAAGAAACTACTTATAAATACTTGGTTTGGAACGAGTTTTATGTTGTTCATAGTTAACTTGTTACTGGTAATACTGGCAAGCTGAGGTCAGCACAGATGCATATAAGCATGACATCAGCGAGTCTGTTCTCTCTCTCCATCTGCTGATCAGGGTGGATAACATATCTATCTGGACAGGTTTGACCGGTCTCAAGGAAAGGAAATTATCAGGTAAGACTTCATTTCATCTTTTCTTTTACTTTTACTTTCCCTGGGAATTTCAATGTTATAACAAAAAAAAAATCTGTGGAAAAGTCTTTTTCCACAGATTTTTATTTTTATTTATTTAAATTCTTTAATATACCGATTTTATTTAAATTCTTTAATATACCGATATACCGATGCTCCAGACAAGTCTTATCGTACCGGTTTACAATGGAACTAGGGGAAAACCACATTAACAACTATGGAGAAGACAAAGTTACAATAAACAGGGAGTAAAAACTTGGGCGTTAGGAGAGATGAAGACAAAGTTCAAACGAATACAACTGGAGAGTAATATAGTAGAGCAGCGAACAATATATTAAGCAGCGGTACATATATAGATAAACAAAGAGTTGCTTGATTCTGTGGGTAATTTATCATAAGCAATTACTAGATAACATTTCCTGCGGGAGAAAGAAGCATAAAATTTCCTGAGGGTAAAGGAGCAGGGGAGGAACCGGATGGGTGAGGGGAGGGCAGGAACCGGGGCGAGGCGAGGTGGTGGGGAAAACTGGAAGGAAGGAGGGGGGAGGGTGAAAGAGTCAGAACTGGTTGATTTGCGGCTCGTTCAGCTGAACGCTTGCGCGAACAGCCAGGTTTTCAGTTTCTTTCTGAAGGAAAGATGGCATTGTTCCTGGCATAGATCCGGAGGTAGTGAATTCCAGTGGAGCGGTCCCGCTGTCGATAGTGCTCGTTTATGAATGGAGTTGTGAACCAAGGATTTAATTGGGGGAGCCTGGAGAGAGCCTTTGTATGCGGATCTAATCGGCCTTGCGGAGACATGTAGTTCGAGAGGAATGGAGAGTTGGAGTGTGGATTGCAGGTAGACAGATTTGTGGATGATGGTAAGAGTCTTGAATAGTATTCTGTACTGAATGGGTAGCCAGTGTAGGATTTTTAGGATTGGTGTGATGTGGTCCTTACGACATGCGTTTGTAAGGATCCTGGCCGCTGCGTTTTGCAGCATCTGTAGAGGTTTAGTAGAAGAGGCGGGGAGACCAAGTAGTAGAGCGTTGCAGTAGTCTAACTTTGAAAACAGAATGGCTTGAAGAACTGAACAGAAATCATGGAAGTGTAAGAGTGGTCTTAGCTGCTTTAGGACCTGTAGCTTAAAGAAGCATTCTTTAGTAGTGGAGTTAATGAACTTTTTGAAGTTCAATCTGGAGTCAAGGGTGGCCCCAAGCTCTCTAACCTAGCTTGCTAGAGGAATAATTGCGTTGTTGGTGATGGAGTTATTATCGCTAGTGGAGATGACTAGGAGTTTTGTTTTGGACGTATTAAGGACCAGGTTGAGGCTCGAGAGAAGGAGGTTGATTGCATGTAGGCAACTGTCCCAAAATTTTATAGTAGTGGAGAAGGAGTCTGAGATGGGGATTAGGATCTGCACGTCGTCTGCGTATATAAAGTGGGTGAGGTTGAGCCTATTAAGTAATTGGCATAAAGGATGTAGATAGATATTAAACAAGGTAGGGGAGAGTGATGAGCCCTGTGGTACTCCTTGTTTAGAAGGTATGGGTTGGGATTCTTTGTCATTTATTTTAACTTTGTAGTGCCTGTTGTTCAGAAAGAATTTGAACCAGAGCAGTGCAGAGCCAGAGATGCCTATTTCCATTAGACGGTTGATGAGGATAGTATGGTTTACAGTGTTGAACGCCGCGGAGATGTCGAGAAGGGCTAGAAGGTAGCCCATCAGGATGTTGTCCGTTAATGAGAGGAGGAAGGATTCTGTGTTTAGGCGTTTCCTGAAACCGAATTGGGAAGGGTAGAAAATATTGTGGGAGTCAAGGTAGTCTGTGAGTCGGATGTTGACCAGCTTTTCCATTATCTTGGCTATAAAAGGTAGGTTTGCAATGGGGCGGAAATTTACAGGGTTTGCTGGGTCTAGGTTGGGTTTTTTTTAGTAAGGGCTTCAGAGAAGCAATTTTTAAAGCGTCAGGGACAGATCCTTGCGTGAGGGAGCAATTTATGATGTCGGCCAGAGGTTTAGCAATGGTGTTAGGAATGCTGAGAAGAAGTTTGGTCGGTATTTGGTCCAAAGGATGTGATGAAGGCTTCATATTCTTGATTATCGATTCGATTTCCAGGGATGATGTGGGTTCAAGAAATTCTAGCATCTGTTTGTGGATAGTTGGTGATAGATTCTGGCTGAGTGTAGGCGGGGAATTTGATGAAATGTTGGCTGTTGCCAGAGGGGTAAGTAGATTTTTTATTTTGTTGTCAAAGAAGATTGCCAGCTCAGTAGATTGTAAGGGCTGCCACATATGAGAAAAGAGTTTTTGGGTCGTATAGGAAGCCGTGTATTTTTTTGGCATAGAAATCTCGTTTAGTGCGGAGAATGGAGGTCCTATTATAGTTCATTGCGGTTTTATAGGAAGCCCGTGAGGTAGGGGAGGGATCCTTCCGCCAGCGTTGTTCTTTGTGTTGTAGGTCTTGTTTGAGTTTTCTTAATTCGGTTGAGAACCAAGGTTTTTTGTTCGTGCGGGCTGGGTTGATGACTTTTGAAGATATGGGGCAGATTATGTTTGCTACTGAGTGCGTGATAGTTTTCCAGGAGTTAATAGCAGTGTCAGCATCGGAGAGATCCAAGTTAGTTAGGTCTTTGGCAAGGCTGTTGCTGAGTGTGTCCATGGAACATGGTTTCCTGAATTGGATGGAAGATTTAGAGGCAATGGGAGTCTGTTTTTGTTTTATTGATAATTCAGTAAATATCAGCGAGTGATCTGACCAAGGGATGGGGGTACAGGTAGGCGTGGAGATGGGTGAAATGGTTTCATTCGTGAATATTAGGTCAAGCGTGTGGCCTGCCTTGTGTGTGGGATTGTTTATAATTTGTTTGAATCCCATAGCCTAGAGGGAGGAAAGAAGGGCTTCGCAATTGGAAGAGGGAGAGGGGGAGTCAACATGGATGTTGAAGTCTCCTAAAATGATAGCGGGGGAGTTGGTGTTAATGTGTTTGGCTATAATTTCAATGAGAGGAGAGGGGTCGGCTTCTAGTAGCCCCGGGGGGGCGTATATAAGGCAGATTTGGAGCTGGGTGGATTTGAATAGTCCGATTTCTAGTTTGGTCGTCGATTTAAAGGCTTGCTGAGATAGTCTCAGTTCTTTTTTTGCAATTAACATTATTCCTCCCCCTCTTTTTTTAGGTCTGGGGATAGAGAAGACATCATAAAGTTGTATTGGTAGTTGGTTAATTAGGGGAGTATCTGTGTTTTTCAGCCATGTTTCGGTAATGGCACATATGTCCGGTTGTGTGTCCAGGAGGTGGTCGTTGAGCAAGTGAGATTTTTTTGAGAGTGATTGCGAGTTGAGAAGGGATAAGGTAATTAAAGACAAGCCTAGGAATTGGGTTAGAGGGGAGATCATGATTGGAATCAGGGATCTCTTTGAGCGTGGTTGAATATGGGTTGATTGGCTCTGTAGAGTAGTGAGCGTGGGATAATAGGAATAGGGAAGGTTTGTAGCATGATGTCTTTTTGGATGACAATGGATGACGGTTAGGACTGTGGAGTGAAGTATTGCTGCTAGAAGAGATGAGTGATGGGATGTTGCTGGGAGTGATGAGAATAGGGTGGCCGATGAGTGTGATGGGATGATGGGAGCTGGAGTGATTGCTGTCGGAGGAGGGTGCTGGAAGCACCTGGGAGCGCGTTGGCGCTTTAAATCTCGGTCGCGCCGGAGTGAGGTCACAGGTGCGTCTTAGTTGTGCTTCGGCGGCGTCGGTCGGCAGAGAGAGGGCTGGCCCTGGATTCACTCCTCCCCGGTTTACTCGATCAGCCGGAGGAGGGCTGGGTTGAGTAGGCACGAAGCGGAGGGAAGAGGATGGCGGAAGATGCTGCTCCCGTGTGGCCGGTGCGGGGGCCCACGGAGGTAGGGCGAGAGTTAAGGGCCTTACCCCGATGGGCTCAAGCGCCGGCTGCACGGGCCTCTCTCCCAGCTCCTACAGGTGACTCCGGTGTTGCCTCCTTCAGGACGAGCCGTCCGCTTTGAAAAGGGCGCCTGGGAGCGCGTTGGCGCTTTAAATCTTCTGGGTCGCGCCGGAGTGAGATCACAAGCGCGACTTAGTTGTGCTTCGGCGGCGTTGGTCGGCAGGGAGAGGGCTGGCCCTGGATTCACTCCTCCCCGGTTTACTCGATCGGCCGGAGGAGGGCTGGGTCGAGTAGGCACGAAGCGGAGGGAAGAGGATGGCGGAAGGAGCTGCTCCCGCGTGGCCGGTGCAGGGGCCCACGGAGGTAGGGCGACAGTTAAGGGCCTTACCCCGATGAGCTCAAGCGCCGGCTGCGCGGGCCTCTCTCCCAGCTCCTACAGGTGACTCCGGTGTTGCCTCCTTCAGGACGAGCCGTCCGCTTTGAAAATGGCGCCTGGGAGCGCATTGGCACTTTAAATCTTCTGGGTCACGCCGGAGTGAGGTCACAGGCGCGACTTAGTTGTGCTTCGGCGGCATCGGTCGGCAGGGAGAGGGCTGGCCCTGGATTCACTCCTCTCTGGTTTACTCGATCGGCCGGAGGAGGGCTGGATCGAGTAGGCACGAAGCGGAGGGAAGAGGATGGCGGAAGGAGCTGCTCCCGCGTGGCCGGTGCGGGGGCCCACGGAGGTAGGGCGAGAGTTAAGGGCCTTACCCCGATGGGTGACATCCAGTGGTACCAAACAGACCCTTCTCTCTAAGCTCAGTCTGCACGACTATCTGGACATTCATCTTTCTCTCTCTCTCTCTCTCTCTCTCTCTCTCTCTCTCTCCCTTTCCCTCTCCCTCCTTTTTACATTTTTTTTTACAAATCCTTCAGGGTTTCTCTTTGCTGTTGCCTCACTGTCTGTGCATCCCCTCAATAGCATGTTTTAGTGCTAAAAGAAATTCAGAGTAGGAGCATGCCCAGGCCTAAGAAGCCTATCATCATCAGCTTCAACAGCTATGCCTATGGGTGCAAGATGTCCATTAGACAGTCATGACTTATGTTCAAGTGCCTGGGACCCTATCATGATTCCTCCAACTGCTATAATTATGGGAAGATGTCTCACAGGACACTAAAGAATCAGGCCAATAAGATGACCAAGCTCCTGGGCCATTGGAGCTCCGCTTCTTTGATTTTGTCTCTTCATGATGAGGCCAACAGAGACTCTCAGTCTAGGCTTCTCGCAAGGTGGAGGCAGTGTCAGGATCGAGCAGATTCAAAAAGCATCATATCTCATTTCCTCAAGACTAATGGGAACACAAAAGGTGTGTGTGGGTTTCCTCAGTACCAGTGGCGTAGGATCTCGACACACCAACTAAACAGAAGCCTTCTGCAACTTCTAAGCCAAGGACCTCAGTGCTGGTGGATTTAGTGTGGTTGAACCGCAAGGACTTGATGTATTCGGCACCATCAAAGTACCTGAACTTTGTGCAGTTGGTGCAATTGAAGTGTGAGGGCTCAGCACAGTCAGCGCCATCAACACATGAGTTCGACTCTGACATACTCAGCACCATCAGTGTATGTAGGACCATCGGCACATTCTAGACATCCAGCTCCAATGGTGTTATCAATGCTTAAGCACTGGGCATCAGTCTAATTGAGACCATCAGAGTCAATATACGGTTGAGTCCATGATGACTCTCAGGCCTTACCAACATAGACAGGACCAATATGTGATATTTTACAAATCTCTTTAACCTTTTTGACTAGAAAGATTTCCATGCCCTCGTCTCACCTTTTCTACCCAGACCCCAGGTCTACAGGAACCCCTACAGTGGTATTGGGTAGGGACCCAAAGCTGGAAATCCCAACCCCTATCTACTCAATCCTTACCATGGTTACCAAGGCAGACAGACCCAGGAGGTCCAGTTAGGGGCTCCCCCCTGGAACTCTGGGAAATCCTCCCAGAGTGATGACCCCAACCTAGTTTTGGAGGAAGATGTGTCCTCTCCAACACTGCCAGCAGGGCATTAGTCAACAGAACAAATGATGGAATTACTTAGGATCTTCTTCACAGTGGCCAGTGACAACCAGGGGATCCTGTCCCAGCTGACAGTTACCCTCTTTCAAGGAAGAGTCCTAGCCTGGTCAACCCCAATAAAGCTGCTGGTATTTCTTGGGATTAGCTTTCAGGGGTCAGCTCCATTGATAGCATCTGAGGAGCACACCTGGGCCTCACCATCTGTTAGAAAATATGTCTCAAGACCATCGAGGTCCCCACCTGTCTTCATCAAGATCTTATGTGAGCATTCTGCCCTTGTTGGATACAGAGGCAGGGATCAATGTGCATTCCTTCTGACCATCTGCCAGATCCAACACACTTCTCACCACCAGAGGACCTATCTTATTCCAGACTTGTAGATCAGCTGGGAAATGTTATTGATGTCCATGTATGGAAGTACAAAGACTCTCGCAAAGTGGTCTTCGACATTCTCCATGTTCTAGAGCAGTGATTTTCAACCAGTGTGCCGCGGTACACTAGTGTGCCGCGACACATGGTCGGGTGTGCCGCGGGGAAAGTTCCCCAAACTATAGTGCCCCCTGTGCAGGGCCGGCGGAAGCACTAGGCGAACTAAGCGGTCGCCTAGGCTAGGGCGCCAGCTTCCCGGGGGCGGCACTGCCCCGGTAAAATTAAGAGAGCCGCGCTTTCAAGCATGTGAGTCCTTTGCTGTCAGCCCGGGCGGAACGCGGCAGGACAGCTGGAGTCAGCGGCACCGGGCGTGCTCTCTTCTTCCCGCCCCCCCCCCCCCCCGCGGTCCGGAAGAGGAAGTGGAGAGCATCGGGTGCCTGCGCGGGAAGAAGAGACCACGCTAGTGTGGTCTCTTCTTCCGCGCAGGCACCCGATGCTCTCCACTTCCTCTTCCGGGGGGGGAGGAGAAGAGAGCACGCCGGGCACGGCTGGAGTCAGCCGGGTGCCTGCGCGGGAGTCATCGGGTGCCTGCGCGGGAGTCTTCCCGCGCAGGCACCCGATGCTCTCCACTTCCTCTTCCGGGCCGCGGGAAGAAGAGAGCACGCCGGTGCCTGCGCGGGAAGAAGAGGCCACGCTAGTGTCCGACGGGAAGAAGACTGCAGCGCGGCTCGGAGGAAAATGGAGTTTCAACCGCGGCCGATGGGACTCCGCCTCCGCGAGGGCTGAAAATGAAGAGGTTAGCGTTGGGAGGAGGCTGCTGCTGCTGCTAGTTCCCGGGGTGGGGGAGAGAGATAGTGAATGAACGAGCAAGCATGTGTGTTTGAGATCCTGTGTGTGTGAGTGAGAGATTGCATGTATGTGAATGATTGAGAGCCTGTGTATGTGAAAGAGAGTATGTCTGTGATTGAGAGCCTGCCTGTGAGAGAGAGAGCATGAATGTAAGTTTACCATTGGGAACCTGTATGTGTAAGTTTGTGTGAAAGAGTATGTGTGTATGATTGAAATCCTTTGTGTGTGAGAGAAATCATGTGTATGTATGATTAAGAGCCTGTGTGTATAAGTAAGAGAGAGATCATGTGTGTCTGTGTCTGATTGACAGCTGGTTTAGGTGATGGAGCATGTGAGTATGTGATTGAGAGCCTGTGTGTAAATGAGAGAAAGAGAGGACATGTTTGTAAGCATGTGAATGAGAGTCTGTGTGTGAGAGAAAAAGACAGCATGTATTTATGTGATTGAAAGCCTGTGTGTGTGTGTGTGTAAGCGTGAAAAGATAGACAGCATGTGTGTAAATGTGTAATTAAGAGCCTATATGAGAGAGAAAAAACATGTATATATGTGAGTACTGAGAGCATGTGTGTATAGGTGTGTCATTGAGAGCCAGTGTGAGAGAGAGCGCTGGTATGTGACTGAGAGAGGAGAAAGTTCCAAGCAAACCACCCCACCTCCTGCTAATTCAGAACAATCTCAGGACACCTGGATATCAAATGTTCCCAGGTATGCAGAGCAAAAAAATTTTTGTATCCTTATTATTTTTCATTACTGGGTCTTTGTGTCTGCTATTTTTAAATATTTTGTTGGTATCTGGAAATGTTTTATATGAGTTTTTAATTATTGGATATTCCACTCATCAGCTGTTTCGAAATATGTTCTTTTTGTTAGTACAGTTTTATATTTGTTAGTACAGTTTTATATTTCTTGATTTGTTTTATAAGGATGGGTGATGTTTCTTTTTTCCTTTGTTACACTGCATACAGAGACTCTGGCTTGTTGCAGTTTCCAATTCGGTTTTTTCTGCATGCTTCTTGTTATGCGTTTTGGTCTCTTTATTCTATGTTAGGTGAGGGACAGCACGTGATTCAGGTGAGGTTTTCTGCTGGCGTGTTGTTTCTGTGTAGGACTCTATAGCAGCCTGACTTGGTCCGTTTTCCTAATAGGAGATGTATTGGTGTCTTAAGGCCTGGTGTAATATTTTCAGAGACTTATTGTACTTTAAAAGTGTGATCTTACATAAAATGCACACATTTACTTGTATTTAGTTTTCAACCACATATCTATGTGAGCTGGGCTTCTCAAGCTTGACTGCCATAAAAACTAAAAACAGGGAGAGACTGAGAACTGTTGAGGAAGAGCTTCGTGTGTGTCTTTCCACCATTCCTGCCAGGATATCCCTTTTGTGTTCATCGAAACAGGCCCAGGTGTCACACTGAATGAGTATAGATACATTTAGAATCTATATTTTTAAACATATGTATAATATGTACTGTTTTAGTGTCATTTTGTGCCATTTTGGTTGGTGGTGTGCCCCGGGATTTTTTAAGTGTAAAAAGTGTGCCGCGGCTCAAAAAAGGTTGAAAATCACTGTTCTAGAGACTCCGTCTGAACCAGCGGACCTCCTGGTTCACAAGATTCTCCAAGACATTCAAACTAGAATATGGGAGAGTCCAGCTTCTTGTCCACCAGTTGTGAGGAAACTGGATTTGAAGTATAGAGTTCAACAGTCTCCCAGTTTTGGAGTGGACTCCATCAGTCAATGGTAGTGGAGTCTGCTTTAAAGAGGGCAAAAAAGATGAGAATTTACCATGGAAATATCCAAGACTACTCGATTTGTTTGGAAAGAAATTCTTCCAAGGCTCAATGCTTAATGTGTGAATAGCTAAGCATCAGCTCTATATGATGCAATATTTACACAATTGTATCAATAAGATGAGACCCATTATGGACTCCCTAGATGAGGAGAACAGAGTGTGTTGTCAGGAGTTTCTGGCTATTGAGGAATGTGAGTGTCACCTCATTCTGTTGGAAGTCTTTGATTTAGCAGCTAGGAGTTCAGCCACTGTCATTGGAGCCCAAAGAATTGCAAGGCTATGGGCTAGTGGCCTATGAAAGAATGTCCATGATAATCCAGTAACATGCCAAGGTCCATATTCAAAAGCATTTAGCCGGATAACTCAGACGTTATCCAACTAATTGAAGATTTGGGCACTTAACCAGCTAAATTTTAGCTAACTTATTAGCCGTCTAGAATTTAGCTGGATAAATTAGGGGCAATCTGGGGGCATAACTGAGAGGAGCTGAGTTAGCCTGCTAAGTTATCAGGCTAATTCTGAAATTCAGAATTATTTGGCTAACTTAGCTAACTTACATGGTCATTCATCATTTTGCTATAGGCTGTTATCGCACATGATACCACCTTAACGCACATGATAAACCGCATCTCAAAATGCATATGCAAATGCAAATTAATATAAAAGTAGGTGGAATTTGGGCGGAATTAATGTAAAGAAGGGATTGGTAGTGCCACATGCGATAGCTACAGGACGTTATCACAGGTCTTTAACGCGGGTAATACCCACATCTTTTTTCTTGACAGTATGGGCAGAAAAGTTATTATCGTGGCCGGTATCACGGACTGCGCTATTATCGTGGCGCATATCACTCAATAAAATCTGCAAACATTACTGACACACCTACCAAGCATTCCTGGCCCAATAAAAGTACCTGTTTTTACAAGGTAAACCTTCCTGAAAACATTTTATGACTGTCAAATGTACTTCTACGTGCATACTTCATGCCTCGCCAGGCTTACCACAGATAATAACACGTGGAAGAAGAACACTCGGAACAACAACCAAAGCCACTTCCAAGATGTCTGAGGGAAGTACCAGCAGCGCAGGCAGATCTCCGCTGCTGCAGGCTCAGGCCCCAGCCCAGTGGCCGGCACGCAGGCAGCCATGGCATGGAAAATACAGGGAGTGTATCTTTCCTCCACAAATATCCTTGCTGGCCATGCCTTACCTTGTGTGCAATCCAGGAATTATATGAAGACAACCGAGGGGATCTGAATCCAGTCACAGAACGGTCCCATGCCATCCCTGGCCTCACCAAACTCTTGACTGCCCTCCATTTCATGGCAAGCAGCTCCTTCCAAACCACAGTAGGGGTCGTGGGGGGAATGTCCCAAACCAATTTCTTAAAGGCTGTCTGGACCAGGTCATCGAAGCAGTCACTGACTGCATTAATCGATACATAAAATTTCCTTGCAACAGGCAGGCCTTAATGGACTTGAAGAAAGGTTTCTATGCCTTCGCACACTTTCCCAGTGTTGTCGGAGCTCTCGACTGCACTCACATGGCCATTGTTCTACCCTGTCAGAGGGAGGAAATATACCACAACAGAAAGCTCTTCCACTCCATCAATGCACAAGTAGTCTGCGATGCTCGAATGCTTATCCTTGACATGGTGGTCAGGTACCCAGAAGCCATGCATTATTCCTTTATACTTAGGTAATCGGGCCTCTTTGACAATTTTGAGGCCAGCCTTTACGGTGACGCTTGGCTTGTAGGTTAGACACACTTTTCTTTCTCAATTCCATCTCTGTCTATGAATATGTGCCTAATGGCACCCAAATTGGGGGGAGGGGGCTGTGGGGGAGGACACTATCGGTGGCATGCCAACTGCCTTGTGTATGCAGGTAATTGTCCAAGGCATGCCAACTGCCTTGTGTATGCAGGTAATTGTCCAAGCCCATGCCTTTTTCTGCCCATGTTTTCAGAGGCTGGGCAAATTAGTGCGGGCAAACAACACACGGGGCCTAAAGGTTGCTGAGTGAAGATTCACTATACATGTTGCACGTCTTTATTACCTAAAAGGCCCCATTCCTATCCTCCCCTTGGGAGCTTTTACAATGTCTCAGGTACAAGCACAGAGGCAATCTTAGAACAAACCGACCCAATTGCCAAGGCAAGGAAGCAGAGACAGGAACTTCCTTATATCGGGGAATCAATCAGGGTGCGCCGTGGAGCTAGGACCCGCCCTTGGCCCTACATGATTCCGGGCAGTCTGCGCGCACGTATGGGAGTGGCCAACATGGCCGAGGACGCCGAACCTCGGCGTGAAGTCTGACACGCAGTGGAAGGCCCGGGGACCACCGCCGCAGGATGCTGGGGCCCAGCAGGACTGGCAACTACCACGAGGGAGGTCGTCCCGGGACCCACTGTGGGACCATGAAGGTGAGCAGGCCCGCACGCGGGACAGCCGTGGGCGGGGCGCGTAACAGTAGGTAATTTTCAAAAGTAGATTTATGCATACAAACTGGGGTTTGTGCTCGTAAATTCTTTTAAAAATTATCTAAAAAATGTGTGAGTACTAAACAACACTTTTTTAAATAAGCTAAACATTATCAAAAATGTAACCAAGTAGATTATTTTAACTAAAATTGTCTACAACATAATTAATATTTCTCCTTTAATCACTTTCACATTCTTTCTCAATGTATTAATGAAAACATTACACCAGACAATACAAGCCTTTTCAGAAATTACATTAACTTTTAATTTAAAAAATATACTAAAGCAATACTAGACTGAATTCACTATGTCTGTCTGTGTGCTGGCCCACACAATTGCTCAGCTACTATTGCTATTCTCGTAGTAATCCAATACAATAAATAGGCTCTGTACTCACTAACAAAAGGCCTCTCTCTATTTTAAATCTCCCCTGCACTCATCAGTCTCTCTATTTCTCTATATCTCTGACTTTGGGCAGAGCTTTTCATTAAGATTTCAAATTTCTCAGACTTTTTACAAAATGTCTCGTTTTATATGAAATATCAAAGTGAAAGCTACCACTGGCTGAATAACTTTTAGCAACAGACACCCTGCCTCTCATTGGCTAAAAGAGATGATTAATTAATATGTGGTCACCTAATGAGATGGGGTAAGGTGCATTTCATTGTGCTCTTATCAATGAAATCATTTATTTATTTTAAAAGTCTTCTATACTGCTACTCCATAGATCATAGCATTTTGCAGATACAAAATAAATATTTAAAATAAACATCCACAATAACCTAAATATATAAAATAATACAAATTACAGAAAAGAGCAATAGGAAGCTGCTGCGGGAAACCTCTAAGCCATGACCTAATTTATGCTGATGCAAGATCAATTACAAATTCCTGTTTAAACAGCCATGTTTTCAAGGCTTTCTTTTGTGGTAGATTTTAAAAGCATTGCTCATGCAAAAACACCTACATACGCGTGTATGTAGGCCTCATGCGAGTAATGCGCATTTCAAGCTGCATGCATCAAGAATAAGGGGGTGGGAAAGAGTCAGGGCATGGGCATTCCCGGGTGGGGCCAAGACTTAAAGTATTTTAAAAAGGCTGACCATGGTGTACATCAGCTTGTTATCAGCGTAACTTTACTGCTGGTCCTGATGAGGAGCAAGTCTGGAGATCTCGAGTTTTAGGGCTTTTAGCACAGCATGAGGTTTTGGGGTCAAGTGGGGGTCTTGCAGGATGAAGAACCAGAGGGGTCTTGAAGACCTCGATATGACTTGGGCAAATTGGTGGACTACTTTGAAAAACTTGCGAGCATGTTTTAAAATTTGCCTGCATACACGCATAAAAGCCACTAAAGCCTTAGCAGAAATAATTGCGGGACATTTACTCGAGCCACCTTTTAAGATCACGTGCGCACATATGCATGAGAGGGATATTTTAAATGATGTCAGTGTACTTATGCACATGAATTAAAATTGCTGCATATCTCTGCTCGACTGCCGATATACACGTTTATGGGCGCACACACATTCTTTTTAAAATTACCCTGTTTGTTTCTACTTGCATTCTCAATTGTTCCAGCATGGTATTCCACAGTGCAGGGTAGCAACTGAGAAGGCCCAATCCCTGATCTCCCCAAGGTGAGCATGCCAAATTGCTGGAACCTCCAAGAGGCCTTTGTTTGGAGATCACATGGCATAGTAACACCTAACATAGCATGATTATGGTGTTAATTAGCTTATGAACCAACATCAAAATTTTATACTGAATTCTTGCTTGGATTGGGAGTCAGTGTAGGGCAGCCAAAATTAGTGTGATATTGCAGTAGCAGCGAAGCAAGTATATTTCTAGAGATCTCCATAGGAAATGAACCTACAATGTTCTTTTCCTTATAATTCAAACATAAAATCACTTATATGCCTTAAACATGCATTAGCTTCATTGTAACAAAATATACTCCACATGGTTAATTTCCAGGCTCCTCTAAATTAGTTTTCACAAAAATCAATTAAGTAATTCTTAAACTTTACAAAAATACTTTTTTTTATTTCCACACTGGTAAATTAGTTTTTGTTCTTTACAAATTAAGATTACTTTCACTGTTTTGGCAAGTATTTATTAAGCTTCCACAGGAAGCTGCTTTTCTAAGAAGAGTCCCTATGCAAATACACAACATATGAAATATGTGGTATTTGCATTGCGGTATCCTGTAAATACTCAAATTGGGATATTCAGACCTTTCTAACCAAATGTAGAGTATTAAATGTAGAGTATTAAAATAAGCTAAAAAGAATCCATAGAAATACCAGAAACAGTTCAGTTATTGTGTCAGTAATTAGCAGTACTCAGATCCACAGAATACAATGGGCTGCTAAAACAAAACACTATACTTAAACCATTTTACACTCTTCACAGGGCATACTAAAGCCTTTGTTTTGTAATTAAAATAAGCCTTTGTTCATTTCTCTGGAAGTTTCTAAAGGAAAATAGCCAAATTAGATTCAAAACTTCATGGTTTTCTTTCCTCCACAAGAAAATAACATTATGGCCATGTAGCATAGGACTGTGAAGTCCTGCAATTCACTGTGCTCCTGTTGCATCAATCCTGGGTTCTGAAATTTCCTTTAAATGGAAATTATCTTCAGTGACTCTGTGTAAGAAGGGCTACTATAGTTTTTCTCAAAAGGAGCTAGCCAGGAAAAAATTTTTTCACACATTCCAGTTCCAGAATGTTTACTACTGGTATTAGTGATATGAGAAGAGAGAAAATAGTTTGATTTTCCTTAGCTATGTTTATTATATATTATCTATAATCAGCATAAATATACTGATTAAGGAGGGTGAAAGACTTACAGGGAACATATGTACATGGTATAATGATCTTTTTTGATAGTAAGCTATATTACAACATAGATGTACAGACTTGTGCAAATCTGGTCCTGATCTTTTGAATAACTTATATATTTGCTAAAATGATTACAATAAGATTTAAATAGCTTGCAATTTCATATATCACTAACCATATATGTTGCTTTTTAATTGGGATTATAGATTATTTTAATACTTTTTGTATGTTTTCATATGGATTTTTGAGATGTATGGTACCTTAAATTTGATGAAGTTAGCTATATAAATCTTGATCCCTGGAAAAGTGCCAGTATCAGGAAATGCTATTGGAAGTGGTCAAGTTTCTTCTCCCAGTTCTGATTACATTTATACTATAAATAGATTTAATTAATAAGAACATAAGAAAATGCCATACTGGGTCAGACCAAGGGTCCATCAAGCCCAGCATCCTGTTTCCAACAGTGGCCAATCCAGGCCATAAGATCCTGGCAAGTATCCAAAAACTAAGTCTATTCCTTGTTACTGTTGCTAGTAATAGCAGTGGCTGTCACCTTAATTAATAGCAGGTAATGGACTTCTCCTCCAAGAACTTATTCAATCCTTTTTTAAACACAGCTATACTAACTGCACTAACCACATCCTCTGGCATTTATTGTAATTCTTCTTTTGTATATATTACATGTTCAGGATTCTTTTTGTTTTCATTTTGTGAAGCCTAGTTATTTATGTTTGTTCCTAGAAACATGGATTTTGCTTCATCACATCTGATGTGGTTACTCAAGATTTATCTAAGCTGAATATCATTCTATATGATTAGAACAAAGAGTATGAAAATTTAGTGCATGGATGAACTAGCTAGTAGATCAGGTAGATAAGATATATTACAGGTTTTTTAATTCCTTGGTTTCTTTTCTGAAGATGCTAATAACTAGTTGGTCATTTATTCACTTTGTGGCATTTCTAAATTGCATAAGACAATAAAATTCAATAACCTTTTCTTTGCATTCAGGTAAACCCTTTCCGGGACAGAATTTGTAAAGTGTTTGCTGGAGAAGATGGAATGTTTTCTTTTGAGCATTTTTTAGAAATGGCTTCAGTCTTGAGTGACCATGCCTCTTTCAATGTAAAAATAAAATATGCTTTTCGTGTTTATGGTAAGTCTTCTAAATTAAATTTATCTTTTTATTCTTCGTAATAAACTCAAGACCTGGCTATTCAAACAAGCCTTCCCGAAATAGTACCACCTCCCCCCCTCCTCCCCCCCAGCAAATAACCTGAACTCCATGGTACCCTTGTTGATCCTTGAACTTCTCATCTGTACATAACATGACTAGACCCTTGTATACATGAATTTCTTGTATATAGTGTATATCTATTAATGCATTTCAAGTTACTCCTCCCAGTTCCATTCACCCCTGTTTTGTGTACGTTTTATGTTCTGTTCCATGTAAACTGATATGATGTTTCGATGAATACCGGTATATAAAAATGTTTAAATAAATAAATAAATACATTTTTATTACTCCTTGAAGTAGTCATATTTGTATTGCCTACTAGATATTTATTTTCAATTATCATTTTCTTAAAATGGCTTGAATCCTTAACTAGATAGGAAACCTTAGTAAGCACGTTTTGAAATAGCAAATAGTTTCAGTTTTTTAAATATTTCTTTGTATTTCTATTTGAAAAGTTTATTTATAGTCAGTAACAGATGAAAGAGTTGACACTGTTACATTGTGAGGGATATACAGTGCATACAGACAGAGGCAGACAGAGAGGTACATTGATGAGACCTTAAGGGACTTAGTAGCCAAGTCCCAAATCCAGTCTGGCAGCCCCAGTGCTGCCTTGGATCAGAAAGGTCTCCCAGTAGGAGAACATCACCCTGGTGTAGCTGGAAGTGATCCTGTAGCAAGGACCTGCTCTCCAGGTGATGTATTGTCCTCTCGCACTGAGGACAAGTCTCCCAGGGCTACTGCCCAGGAGGGAAGGGTTAGGCCGGCCATCATAGTTGGTGATTTGATTATTAGAAATGTAGATAGCAGGGTGGCTGGTGGACATGAGGACCACCTGGTAACTTGCCTGCCTGGTGCGAAGGTGGCAGACCTCACGCGTCACCTAGATAGGATTATAAACATTGCTGGGGAGGAGCCGGCTGTCATGGTACATGTGGGCACCAACAACATAGGAAAATGTGGGAGAGAGGTTCTGGAAGCCAAATTTAGGATTTTAGGTAGGAAGCTGAAATCCAGAATCTCCAGGGTGGCATTCTCTGAAATGCTTCCTGTTCCACGTGCAGGTCCCCAGAGGCAGGTAGAGCTCCAGAGTTTCAATGCGTGGATGAGACGATGGTGCAGGGAAGAGGGATTCAGCTTTGTAAGGAACTGGGAAAACCTTTGGGGAAAGGGGAGACTATTCCGAAAGGATGGGCTCCACCTTAACCAGAGTGGAACCAAGCTGCTGGCACTAACTTTCAAAAAGAAGATAGAGCAGCTTTTACACTAGATCAAGGGGGAAAGCCGACAGTCACTCAGCAGTGCATGGTTCGGAGAAATGTATCCTTGAAGTATACTAATGAAACAGGAGAGTT
Organism: Rhinatrema bivittatum; assembly: GCF_901001135.1. Classification (NCBI taxonomy): domain Eukaryota; kingdom Metazoa; phylum Chordata; class Amphibia; order Gymnophiona; family Rhinatrematidae; genus Rhinatrema; species Rhinatrema bivittatum. The sequence continues at coordinate 522,040,142 of NC_042617.1, forward strand.
AGGGCATCCCAACAGAGAGGTTCCATTAAAAGCAAACATAGTCCATGTGCCTATATGTAAAAAATCACTGAAGCTAATGATTTCCGAATTATCCCTAACAACTGAAAAGCAGGTTGTTAATACAAACAAAAAACACACTTTGAAATGTCTGTATGCCAATGCCAGAAGTCTAAGAAGTAAGATGGGAGAGTTAGAGTGTACAGCAGGAAATGATGAGATTGACTTAATTGGCATCACAGAGACTTGGTGGAAGGAGGATAACCAATGGGACAGTGATATATCAGGGTATAAATTATATTGCAATGATAGGGAGGATCAACTTGGTGGGGGTGTGGCACTTTATGTCCGGGAGGGTATAGAGTCCAACAGGATAAAGATCATACAAGAGACTAAATGCTCATTCCCTGTTCATACCCGGATCAGTCCAGACTGTGGGTTGAGCCTCCTTTCCAGCAGGTGGAGACAGACTAAAACTTGAAGGTTGCCCTATATCAGGACAGAGCCTATCCTCTAACCCTTCAGTATTCGTCTGTCTCCCGCAGGTGCAGCAGCTCACCCTTCGTTCTCTGCTTAGGCTAGTCAGCCTTTTCTTTCTTCTTCCTCTCTGATCAAGCAAGTACTTATTCTTATTTTCCTTAGTAGTAAGGAACTTTTTCTTTAGTGATTTTTTCCTTTTCTTCTGTGGGAGACGGTTCTGTCTCCCAGCTCTTGTCGGTCTCAGGGGGGCTTTGCCCCTTCTGCGCTGCATAGCCTGAGTCCGTTCTGCTTCCAGGTGTGGGGACCGAGTCTCTCCAGGTCTCGTCTCCCCCCCCCCCTCCCCCTGGCTGCCGAGAGGGTTTAGAACCCGCTGCTGCACTCAGTTTAAAAAAAAAAAGTGAATAAATATTTAAAAGAGGAATTTCACTTTTTATTATTAAGTTGCAGGTATTCCCCTACCTCCAGCTTATTTGCAGCAGTAGACCCATATTTTTCTTCTTTGGGTCTCAGGAGGCTTGAACTGGCAGCCAGACAGGTAGGAGTCAGCAGGATTCCCCACTGCTTCACTCCTGGCCTCCAGGCTGTCAATCAGATTTTTTCTCTGCAGCCTTTTTTTCCTCAGAGTGGCTCTCTCTTTGCCGCGGGCAGGCAGCCTGCCTGTTTTCTGCCAGCCCCCATCGAGTTTTTGCCGTGGGGGTTTCTTCTATGCCTCCCTGCCGGGTGGGGAAGGTCCCTCCTCGGCAGGGAAGGCAAATTTAGCCCGGGGATCCCGTCCCCAGAGCTTGGCCAGGCCGTTCTCGGGTCGGGAAGCCCGGGAACGGTGGCCATTTTGGATTTTTTATTGGCTCTGTTTTCGGAGCTCCCTGGGGCTGGGGGGCCGATTTTTTTGCAGCTACCCCCTGATTTGAGCCCCCAGGAAGGGTTTTTTGTCACCCCCTCACCTCCCCCTTCCCCTCCCCCACCCGGGATTTTTGGGCTCGTTTTTTCTGTATTTTTTCCCTCCTCCTGCGTAAATTCCCTTTAGTGAGCATGCAGGAGGAGGTGGAAGGTCCCCCCCTTGCCGCCCCCTGGGACAAATCATGTGCAGGCCCTCTAGTTGTTCGGCCGGTTTCAGAGTCTGCCCTTGCTTCCTTCTTTGACGGCTTGTGACTGCCTGCAGATCTCGGGCTCCTCGGCTCCTACCCTCGACCTAGTCCCTTGGGCCCTTGCTCCAATACGGCTGTTCTAGATAACTTTGCTGTCCCGTTGGCAGCCACTTGCGGAACAGTCTCACACAGTTCTCCCGTTCTTGGGCTCTACTGTCACCGTCTTACAGGGGTAGATTCCCCCTTCTTCTTTTGCTACCGGGCCTACCTCTCCAAGTTCCCCAGCGGACGATAAGGCCCACGGATGCCAGTCTTTCGGGCTGAGGAGTGGTCTGCCTCTCCCAGTATGCCCAGGGGACCTGGCCAGCGTCTCCGTCTCGCTGGCACATTACGGAGGCTCGGGCGATGTTCCTAGCTCTTCTGGAGTTTCTTCCTCTCATACGCGGCAAGGCGCTACGGGTCTTGCCCAACAACTCCACAACCGTGGCTTGCATCAATCGCCCAGGTGACGCTCGCAGTCCGTGGGTGACCCTGGACACCAGCCTTCTCTTCGCCTGGGCAAAGCGACACCTACAGTGCCCGGCGGCCTCCCACTTCGCGGGCTAGGGGAATGATCAGGTTGCTTTCTGCGTTGTCAGTCGCTAGATCCCGGGGAGTGGGAACTCTTTGGCTCAACCATGGTTTTCTCATCGACAGGTGGTCCCCTCCACCTGGGCCTCATGGCTACTCTTCTCAATACCATGGTAAATTGGTTCTTCCACTGGAAGGACCACGGCTCGGCGGGCGTAGTTGCTTTGGCTCTCCTGTACGGCTCTGTTCGCCTTGGCCGGCGGTACGTCTTTTTCTACTTCCCCCCCCCCCAGTGGTCTCTGGCCGGGAAAGTTCTCAGACGGATAGTTCTCCACCTGTGTCCCATGGTTCTGGTAGCGCCCGAGGGGCCATTCAGGCCTTGGCTCACAGTTTTTCTCAACCTAGCGACGGTCGGACCTCTGCGGCTACGCCATCTTCCTCGGCTCCCTAGTCAGGGACCTGTATTTTTTCGACCAGGCCATTCACGCTTGTCTAGCGCCCTGCCTTTTTGAACGGCGTTGTCTCCGGTGCGAGGGTTTTTCGGAGGAGGTCGTCTTCACCTTGCTTCGGGCCCGGAAATGGTCGATTCCCTGGCGTACATGCACATCTGGAACGTGCTTGAGTTTGTTTGTGCGAAGTCGGGTTTCTCGGCGTACTCTGCACCGATCTCGTTAGTCCTTTCTTTTCCGAGGCAGTCTCTCCGAGGGTCTTTCCTTTCGTTCTCGGCGCGTACAAGTCTACCCCTCGGCTCTCTCCTGGGTCGAGTGGCAGGTCGTCCCTGAGCGGCCACCTGTTTGTGATTTGGACTTTCAGGGGTGTCAGGCATCTCCATCCACCTTCTCACCAACTTGTCCATCGTAAAGTTTTCACTCGGTGGTTTGGACCCCTCTGTATGGCTCTGTTCGACCCTCTCCGTCGCGTCACCTTGCAGGCCCTTACGCTTAAGACTGTCTTCTGGTCTTATCTCCTCTGCTCGTCAGATCCAAGCGCTGTTCTGTCGGGAACCCTTGTTGCGATCTTCTGACTCCAGGGTAGCCCTCGTACTGGCCCTTCCTTTTTGGTGAAGCTTCATCTAACTTCTTTGTCCTTCGGTCGGCGGAACTCCCCGCATTTCTCCTGCATCTGGTGACGGTCCCCGTTATCTCGATGCCATACGGGTCTCCGTTACCTCGCTGCCATACGAGTTCTCTTGCTCTATTTCCTGGTCCCCGATGGCCTTCATGCATCGGTCCATCTTCCTGTACCCTGGAGTGGGTCCAATCGGGGTAAGCCAGCTTCTGAGTCCACTATAGCGCGCTGGTTGCAGGAAGTGATCTTTTCGGTTGTTTTTTGTCATGGCCTGGCGGTTCCCCGAGGGTCTTCCGACTCATTCTTTGCGTTCTCGAGCTACTTCTTGGGCGAACATTCACTTGTTCTCTCTGTGGGCGATTTGCACTGTTCATACTTGGGCGTCCTTATCTCTTTTTGCTCGACACTATCTTTTGGGCTACCAGTGCTTCGAGCGGGACTGTCTTGATCCCACCCGTTTTAGGGAAGCTTTGGTACATCCCACAGTCTGGACTGATCCGGGTACATACAGGGAAAGGAAAATTAGTTCTTACCTGTTAATTTTCGTTCCTGTAGTACCACGGATTAGTCCAGACGCCCTTCCCTGTTTGTCTTTTTCTGTCTTCTCGAAGCTGTTTTTTCTTGCAGATCTGCAGAGTCTACTATCTCATTTTTGTACAAAAATACTGAGCAAAAACACTGGAAGCCTTGGTTGTTCTCATGCCAAGAATATGCAAGAGTGGGTAGTTAGACCATGTTCCTTACATTTTTCTACAGTTGCTCCATTGAGCTTTATGGTTACTTGCTTGATCCTACTTTGGTCTTCTTGTTTTCTGCTTTGACATACGTTATACTGAAGGGTTAGAGGATAGGCTCTGTCCTGATATAGGGCATCCTTCAAGTTTTAGTCTGTCTCCATCTGCTGGAAAGGAGGCTCAACCCACAGTCTGGACTAATCCGTGGTACTACAGGAATGAAAATTAACAGGTAAGAACTAATTTTCCTGTAGAATATATATGGGTAGAAATCCCATATGTGTTGAGTAAGAGTATAGTGATAGGAGTATACTACCATCCACCTGAACAAAATGGTCAGACATATGATGAAATGCTAAGAGAAATCAGGGAAGCTAACCAATTTGGCAGTGCAATAATAATGGGAGATTTCAATTACCCCAATATTGACTGGGTAAATGTAACATCAGGACTTGCTAGATACATAAAGTTCCTGGATGTAATAAATGACTGCTTCATGGAGCAATTGGTTCAGGAACCAACAAGAGAGGGAGTTATTTTAGATTTAATTCTTAGTGGAACGCAGGATTTGGTGAGAGAGGTAACGGTGGTGGGGCCACTTGGCAACAGTAATCATAACATGATCAAATTTAAACTAATAACTGGAAGGGGGACAATAAGTAAATCTGCAGCTCTAACACTAAACTTTCATAAGGGAAACTTTGATAAAATGAGGAACATAATTAGAAAAAAACTGAAAGGTGCAGCTGCAAAGGTTAAAAGTGTTCAACAGGCATGTACATTGTTTAAAAATACAATCCTAGAGGTGCAGTCCATACGTATTCCACACATTAAGAAAGGTGGAAGGCAGACAAAACGATTACCGTCATGGTTAAAAGGTGAGGTGAAAGAGGCTATTTTAGCCTAAAAAAATCCTTCAAAAATTGGAAGAAGGATCCATCTGAAGAAAATAGGATAAAACATAAGCATTGTCAAGTTAAGTGTAAAACATTGATAAGACAGGCAAAGAGAGAATTTGAAATTAAGTTGGCCATAGAAGCAAAAACTCATAATAAAAACTTTTTAAAATATATCTGAAGCAAGAAACCTGTGAGGGAGTTGGTTGGACCATTAGATGACGGAGGGGTTAAAGGGGCTCTTGGGGAAGATAAGTCCATTGCAGAAAGACTAAATTAATTCTTTGCTTCCGTGTTTACTAATGAGGATGTTGGGGAGATATCAGTTCCGGAGATGGTTTTCAGGGGTGATGAGTCAGATGAACTGAACAAAATCACTGTGAACCTGGAAGATGTAGAAGGCCAGATTGACAAACTAAAGAGTAGCAAATTATCTGGACCAAATGGTATGCATCCTAGGGTACTGAAGGAATTCAAAAATGAAATTTCTAATCTATTAGTTAAAATTTGTAACCTATCATTAAAATCATCCATTGTACCTGCAGACTGGAGGGTGGCTAATGTAACCCCAATATTTAAAAAAGGCTCCAGGGGCGATCCGGGTAACTATAGACTAGTGAGCCTGACTTCAGTGCCGGGAAAAATAGTGGAAACTATTCTCAAGATCAAAATCGTAGAGCATATAGAAAGACATGGTTTAATGGAACACAGTCAACATGGATTTACCCAAGGGAAGTCTTGCCTCACAAATCTGCTTCATGTTTTTGAAGGGGTTAATAAACATATAGATAAAGGTGAACTGGTAGGTGTAGTGTATTTGGATTTTCAGAAGGCGTTTGACAAAGTTCTTCATGAAAGGCTTCCAGGAAAAGTAAAAAGTCATGAGATAGTTGGTGATGTCCTTTTGTGGATTACGAACTGGTTAAAAGACAGGAAATAGAGAGTAGGATTAAATGGTTTATTTTCTCAGTCGAAAAGGGTAAACAGTGGGGTGCCTCAGGGATCTGTACTGGGACCCGTTCTTTTCAATATATTTATAAATGATCTGGAAAGGAATACAATGAGTGAAGTATTCAGATTTGCAGATGACACAAAATTATTCAGATTAGTTAAATTAGAAGTAGATTGTGATAAATTGCAGGAGGACCTTTTGAGACTGGAAAATTGGGCATCCAAATGGCAGATGAAATTTAATGTGGATAAGTGCAAGGTGATGCATATAAGGAAAAATAACCCATGCTATAGTTACACGATGTTAGGTTCCATATTAGGAGCTACCACCCAGGAAAGAGATCTAGGCATCATAGTGGATAATTCATTGAAATTGTCTATTCAGTGTGCTGCAGCAATCAAAAAAGCAAACAGAATGTTTGGAATTATTCGGAAGGGAATGGTGAATAAAACAGAAAATGTCATAATGCCTCTGTATCACTCCATGGTGAGACCACACCGTGAATACTGTGTACAATTCTGGTTGTCGCATCTCACAAAAGATACATTTGCGATAGAGAAGGTACAGAGAAGGGAGACCAAAATGATAAAGGGGATGGAACAGCTCCCCTATGAGGAAAGACTAAAGAGGTTAGAACTGTTCAGCTTGGAGAAGAGATGGCTGAGGGGGGATATGATAGAGGTGTTTAAAATCATGAGAGGTCTAGAACGGGTAAATGTAAATTGGTTATTTATTCTTTCGGATAATAGAAGGACTAGGGGCAATCTTGAAGTTAGTATGTAGCATATTTAAAACTAATTGGAGAAAGTTCTTTTTCAGGCAATGCACAATTAAACTCTGGAATTTGTTGCCAGGGGATGTGGTTAGTTAGTGTAGCTGGGTTAAAAAAAAGGTTTGGATAAGTTCTTGGAGGAGACGTCCATTACCTGCTATTAATCAAGTTGACTTAGAAAATAGCCACTGCTATTACTAGCTTCAGTAGCATAGGATATACTTAGTTTTCGGGTACTTGCCAGGTACTTGTAGCTTGGATTGGCCTCTGTTGGAAACAGGATACTGGGCTTGATAGACCCTTGGTCTGACCCAGTATGGCATGTTCTTATGTTCTTAGCAGTCTAGTGCTGAACTTGTTTCTCTCACTCCTGTTTTGGAGCAGAAGGAAAAGATGGGATATTTATCCAAAACAGAGAGCAGTAAGTCAGCAGGAATAGAAGAGCAACACCCAAAACCAACAGCATGCTCTTCTTTACTTACTACATTTGAGGCTAAGAAAGCAGCATTTTCATCAACTGATTTCAAGGAAGGATATTGTTTTTTTCAGTGTCCAATCAGATGAATCCAGAACAAGAGGGTTATGTACCTCTTCCAGCAGATGGAGATGGAGCAAACTGACGGCACAGTATATATACCACTGCAGTGACATCAAACTACCAGTATTCTCCATCTCCAGAAGATGGTGGATGTGCATCTCCCCACTGGGGACTACTTCATTTTAAAGAAAAGGAGACTTAAGGAAATAAATTTGCCCCGCTCTTCTGCAGTGATACCAAATGGTCCCTCCGAAAGTTGAGAATTCCTGATGTGATTTCCATGGTCCCTCAGACAAATGCCTTGATCCGTTAGCTTATTTTTCAGCTGGCGTGGACTTAGTTGCGTGAGCAGCTAAAAGGCAGTGGGTGCAGGAAGCAGAGCACAGCGGTGACAGCACATGCCCTCTCCCTCCACAGCCGGAGATTGCCTCTGTACTCAGCCAGGTAAGGCTGAACTCCTGTAAGTTTAAAAAAAAAATTATACAGAGACTTAGAAGGAAGTTTTTTATTGTGAAGGGCTTCCTCCTCCCCCAGTCTTCGTGCTCGGCACACCGGTCCAACATTCATCCTGCTCCATGGGAGGTTGAGGGACGTGGGCAGCCTGATGGGTTGAGTAGCCTCCTTAGGCTAGGCCCCGCTTTGAGACTTTTCGCTGCACACTATGTGGTAGGCTACAATGGCATTTTGCATGCTTTCTAAGGCTGCCCTCTACAGGATTGTCGGTCCGGCATGTGTGTCTAGCTGTGCGTCTAGGTTGTGCACCTAGTTTTTGGATGCACAGTCAGGCCTTGTAGTCTGTGTGTTGTGAGTGAGCTGTTTAGTGGACCCTTGGGCCGACCTGTGAGAGACTGGGAAGAGTGACAGGTCGGGATGCGGAGAGTGACAGGTCGGGATGCGGATACCAGGCAGGAGCTGGACGTGAGCTTCACCCTGGAAGCTGGTACTCCCCCGGAAGGAGCCCATAGGAGCCCAGCCGCTGGGACTTAGGTGATTCACCCTGGAAGCCGGTACTCCCCCGGGAGAAGCCCTTAGGAGCCCGGCCGCTGGGACTTAGGAGATCACGGAAGCTGGAGCTGGAGCGGGCAGGCAGGAATCAGCGGTCAGGCAGGAACTGAAGCAGACTGGGTCCGAAGCAAGCAGGAACTGAAACAAGACTGGCTACTGGAACCAGATAGGAGCTGTAGCAGGACTGGCTACTAAAACCAGACAGGAACTGAAGCAGGACTGGCTACTAGAACCAGACAGGAGCTGAAGCAGGACTGGCTACTGGAACAGACAGGAGCTGAAGCAGGATTGGCTACTGAAACCAGACAGGAGCTGAAGCAGGACTGGCTACTGGAATCAGACAGGAGTTGAAGCAGGACTGGCTACTGGAACCAGACAGGAGCTGAAGCAGGATTGGCTACTGAAACCAGACAGGAGCTGAAGCAGGACTGGCTACTGGAACCAAGCTGGAACTGAAGCAGAACAGGTTACTGCAAGCAAGCCAGACAGAAGCAAGACTTGGGCACGGAGTGAAACAAGTCTCAGGCGGGCGCGGAGTTGCTAATGCAATAGCACACTCCGGGGCACGGCGCAACAGAGAACCGCAAGGAACCCCATTGCAAGGCAAAGTCCTGGGCTCCGCGGCGGCCTTACATAGGCCGCGGCGTCTGATGTCACGGATAGGGCGGAGCCTTCAGTGGCGGGAAACGGCCTTCATAAGCGCGGCTTGTGCGCGTGCGCCTAGGGAGAAGGCGTCCAGGCAGGGCTCCTTGGCGGCGTACCCCCCGTGGGGATGCCGCGAAACAGGCCGCAGACCCTCGGAGACGGGCCGGGACCAAGGAGGTAAGGGCCTAGTCGCGGCTGCCGCGACTGGGACCGCAACACTGTGAGCCCACGTTAAGCAATACCATAGTGGCTGCACGCTTACCTCTGCGTGCAAGTGATACTGGGCGCTTAAGTTTTTTGTGCACTTATTTTTTGGTTACATAGGTAAGCGCCTAGGTGTGTGCGCCTAAGTTTTGAACACATAATTTTGGCCGCCTAAGAAACCTATGAAACCTAAGGGACAGATTTTAAAAGCCCTATGTGCGTAAATCCAGCTGGATTTACGCACATAGGGTGGTTAAGCGTGCCGAGCCTATTTTGCATAGGCCCGGCGACGCGCGCAAGCCCCAGGACGCGCATATGTCCCGGGGCTTTGTGAAAGGGGCTGGGCGGGGGTAGGACCGAGGCCTCCGGCACAGAGGCTGTGCCGAGGGATCGCATGCCGGCACTTGGCCGGCACACGCAATCTACGCCTGCCCAGAGGCAGGCGCAACTTATGGAATAAAGGTTAGGGGGGGGTTAGGTAGGGCTGGGGGGTGAGTTAGGTAGGGGAAGGTGGGGGGGCAGAAGGAAAGTTCCCTCCGAGGCCGCTCCAATTTCAAAGCGCCTCGGAGGGAACAAGGAAAGCCATCGGGGCTCCCCTAGGGCTCGGCGCACACAAAATGCACAAGTATGCACCCCCTTGCGCGCGCCAACCCCGGATTTTATAACATGCATGCGGCTGCGCGTGCATGTTATAAAATCGGGCGTAGATTTGTGCGAGCGGGTTGCGCGCATAAATGTACGCCCGCGCGTAGGTATTAAAATCCGGCCCTAATTGTCTTTCTCTGCGCTGCTTGTCATATTCGGGTGTCTCAGCCAGGAGTGCCCGCTGATTTGTGCCAGCGCCATTTGGAGGCTCAGGGAGAATTGTCTTCCTCTGATTTAACTGAGCCTGGTTCTTCTCAGCTGGATGTGAGTTGTGGGTAAAGACAACTCGAGTGGGATGCCTGGTTCCTCAGCAGGGGAAGGTAGTTCAGTGAGAATACCTCAGGTACTTCCTGGTCTGGATACTTCAACTTTTTCATGGGTTACAATCCTTGCTTCAGGCGTAATCCTCGGCCCTATCTAATGCTCTTAGAGCAGAGGGGCAGGTAGGGACCTTGCCTGGACCTTCTGTTAAGCGCCGGAGTACTCCTCAAGTGGCAGCAAGACCTCTGGATAGAGATCCGGATGGCATGGATGATGATGCCAATCCTGCCTCTCTTGAAGATGGTGAAATTCTCCCCAGATTAGAACCACATAGAACTATGTTGAGGTTCTTTCAGAGAGATGAACTGCCAGCTCAGATTTCCCAGACCTTGAAAATGCTTGGATTTCCTAGGGCAGATTCAGTGTCTTTGCCAAAGAGAAACCCCATTTTGGTTTCCTTGCGTAAAGCCTCTTGTTTTTTCCCTGTGATGGAGGCCAATCAAGAATTGATTGATCTTGAGTGGGGTGCCCCAGAGGCTAATTTCAAAGGGCGTTGGATTTTGGAAGGCCTGTACCCTCTGGATCCAGTGGTAAGAGAGCGCTTACGTTTTCCGAAGGTAGATGCACTTGTCTGTGCAGTCTCCAAGCAGACCACTATTCCTGCGGAAGGAGGAATGGCCTTGGAGGATGCTCATGATTAAAAGATTGAGACTATCCTTAAGCAAGCATTTGAAGCAGGGGCAATGACCTTGCAGATCGGTTCTTGTTGTTCCTTTGTGACTCGCCCTTGTTTGTTTCTCTTCCAGCAGGTTGATGACTCTGGGATAAACTCAAGGGCAGTTATGGAACCAGCTGCTGCCTTCTTACAGATGCGGGCTATGATTTGGTCCACACTTCAGCCAGAGGAGTGGCTTCGATAGTAGTGGCCAGGCATCACTTATGGTTGAGAAATTGGTCAGCTGATGCGACCTCCAAGGCTAACCTCACCAAATAGCCCTTTAATGGCTCGCTTTTGTTTGGCAGCGACTTGGAGAAACTGGCCAGTAAGTGGGGCAAATCTCCAGTTCCTCGTTTGCCGGAGGATAAGAAGCAGGCGCAGCACTCCCTTAACATGAGAGGTCGTGCTAGAGCAGGGGTCGGGAACCCATGGCTCGCGAGCCAGATATGGCTCTTTTGATGGCTGCATCTGGCTCGCAGACAAATCTAAATCAGTGTGTCGCCACACTTTCCAGTCCTCCGCTGACCCAGCTGCTCCCCGGTCCTCCCCCGCCCGGGCTTAAAATACTGTCAGTCCAGGCGGAACGCGGCAGAATAGCTGGAGTCGGCGGCACCGGCATGCTCTCTTCTTCCCGCCCCCCCCCCCCCCCCCCCCCCCCCCGCGGCCCGGAAGAGGAAGCGGCAGAATAGCTGGAGTCGGCGGCACTGGCATGCTCTCTTCTTCCCGCCCCCCCCCCCGGCCCGGAAGAGGAAGTGGTGAGCATCGGGTGCGTGCGCGGGAAGAAGAGACCACGCTAGTGTGGTCAGCGTCGGTCCGACGAAAAGAAGACTGTGCAGCGCGGCTCGGAGGAAAATAAAGAAGAGCTTCAACCGTGGCCGATGGGACTCCTTCTCCGCGAGGGCTGAAAATGAAGGAGGTTAGCGTTGGGAGGAGGCTGCTGCTGCCGCGAGTTCCCGGGGTGGGGGTGGGGGAGAGAGAGAGTGAATGAGTGAGCAAGCATGTGTGTTTGAGATCCTGTGTGTGTGAGTGAGAGATTGCATGTATGTGAATGATTGAGAGCCTGTATATGTGAAAGAGTATGTCTGTGATTGAGAGCCTGCCTGTGAGAGAGAGAGCATGAATGTAAGTTTACCATTGGGAACCTGTATGTGTAAGTTTGTGATTGAAAACCTGTTTGTGTGAAAGAGTATGTGTGTATGATTGAGATCCATTGTGTGTGAGAGAAATCATGTGTATGTATGATTAAGAGCCTGTGTGTATAAGTAAGAAAGAGATCATGTGTGTCTGTGTGTGATTGAGAGCTGGTTTAGGTGATGGAGCATGTGAGTATGTGATTGAGAGCCTGTGTTTAAATGAGAGAGAGAGACCATGTGTGTCTGTGTGTGATTGAGAGCTGATTTAGGTGAGGGAGCATGTGACTATGTGATTGAGAGCCTGTATGTAAATGAGAGAAAGAGAGGACATGTTTATAAGCATGTGAATGAGAGTCTGTGTGTGAGAGAAAAAGACAGCATGTATTTATGTGATTGAAAGCCTGTGTGTGTGTGTAAGCGTGAAAAGATAGACAGCATGTGTGTAAATGTGTAATTAAGAGCCTATATAAGTGAAAGAGAAAAAGCATGTGTATATGTGAGTGACTGAGAGCATGTGTGTATAGGTGTGTAATTGAGAGCCAGTGTGAGAGAGAGCGCTGGTATGTGACTGAGAGAGGAGAAAGTTCCAAGCAAACCACCCCTCCTCCTGCTAATTCAGAACAATCTCAGGACACCTGGATATCAAACGTTCCCAGGTATGCAGAGCAAAAAATTTTTTGTATCCTTATTATTTTTCATTACTTGGTCTTTGTGTCTGCTATTTTGAAATATTTTGTTGGTATCTGGAAATTTTTTATATGAGTTTTTAATTATTGGATATTCCACTCATCAGCTGTTTCGAAATATGTTCTTTTTGTTAGTACAGTTTTACTGCTGATGATTTTATATTTCTTGATTTGTTTTATAAGGATGGGTGATGTTTCTTTTTTCCTTTGTTACACTGCATACAGAGACTCTGGCTTGTTGCAGTTTCCAATTCAGTTTTTTCTGCATGCTTCTAGTTATGCGTTTTGGTCTCTTTATTCTATGTTAGGTGAGGGTCAGCACGTGATTCAGGTAAGGTTTTCTGCTGGCGTGTAGTTTCTGTGTAGGACTCTATAGCAGCCTGACTTGGTCCGTTTTCCTAATAGGAGATGTATTGGTGTCTTAAGGCCTGGTGTAATATTTTCAGAGACTTATTGTACTTTAAAAGTGTAATCTTACATAAAATGCACACATTTACTTGTATTTAGTTTTAAACATATTTTAAAATATGTGGCGTTTATGGCTCTGTCAGCCAAAAAGGTTCCTGACCCCTGTGCTAGAGGATCCCGGCATTTTTGACCCTATAGAGGAGTGACCTTTCAGAGGACTCAACCCTTCAGTAGGTCTTAGTCTTTTCATCCCTGACATCCCAGAAGAGGTGCAAGCTCAGTGGAACTTCCTGAACCTCCCAATGAAAGTTTGCTGACCCACCCCCTGGAACAGGAGATAGGGGGACACCTCTCTCTCTTTTATCAGAGATGGGTTGAAATCACATTGGATCAGTGGGTCCTGGAGCTGATACCACTCCCCGCAGAAGAAGCAGGCAGTAGAGGGTACTTTGATAAGGCTCCTCAGGTCCCAGTGTCCACGTCTCAAGAAAATATGGGGCAATATTCCCTTTATTTCATTGTGCCAAAGAAGGAGGGCTCTTTTTGTCCCATTCTGGATCTCAAAATCATCAACTGTCATTTGCGAGTGAAACATTTTCACATGGAAACATTGTGCTCGGTGTTAATGGCCGTGCAGTCGTGGGAATTTCTGACCTCTCTGGATCTGTCCAAGGCGTATCTACACATTGCCATCCAAATAGAACATCAATGCTTCCTATGGTTCGCAGTTCTGGGATGCCACTTTCAGTTTTGGGCGCTGCCCTTTGGTCTGGCCACTGCTCCCAGAACCTTTTCCAAGGTAATGGTGGTAGTTGTGGCAGAGTTGAGAAAGGATGGAATCCTGGTACTCCCATATTTGGACAACTGGCTGATTCACACCAAGTTGCTGAAAGAGAGCTGTCTGGTTACTTGTAAGGTGATTTCCCTGTTGCAAGAGCTCGGCTGGGTGGTGAACCTTAGCAAGAGCAATCTTCAGCCTACTCAGTCACTGGAATACCTGGGGGTTCCTTTCGACATGAAGCAGGGAAGGTGTTCCTGCCGGAAGCTTGAATTCAGAAGTTGCTAGCTCAACTCCGTCTGTGGTTGAACACTCTACGCCCAACCATATGGTCTTACCTGGAGGTCCTTGGCTTAATGGCGTTGACTCTGAAAGTGGTACCATGGACGAGGGCGCATATGTATCCTCTTCAGTGCTCCCTGCTGTCTCAGTGGAATCTGTAGTCTCAGAACTACTCGATTCGCCTCCACCTGTTGATGGAGGTCTCCTCCCAACTGCAGTGGTGGCTGCAGGTGAATCATCTATGAAAGGGAGTTTCCCTATCCCCACCAGACTGGCTAGTACTGACAATGGATGCAAGTCTCCTTGGTTGGGGAGCTCACTGTCAGGAGCTGACAGCGCAAGGGTGCTGGAGTACAGAAGGATGTGGAAGGCAGGGCAGTCCAGTTGGCATGTTTACAGTTCGGCGATAGGCTGCAGGATTGATCAGTCCAAATACAACGACTGTGGCTTACATCAACCAGCAGGGAAGTACCAAGAGCCAACAAATGTTGCAGGAAAAAGATCAACTTATGGAATGGGCAGAGATGCATCTCCAGATGATCCCTCGCACATTGCAGGCAAAGACTGTTGCGGTCCCGACCGCTTCCCTTCTGTTAGGGCTCAGGCCCGCCTACCTCCGCTTCAGTAGTCGCGGCATTCCGCCCGCTCCGGACCCAGGGGGCTTCTCTCACTCCATGTGGCGGCCGCCATTACGGGCCTGCTTCCCTCCGGTCTCGCGTGCGCGCGAGGACGTCCATCTTGAGTGCCCAGCTCCCAGAAGCCCGGCCCCGCCCTCGCGGCTGACGTCACGCCCGATTCCCGATATAACTGGCATTCAGACTCTCTCTCAACGCCTTGCAACGAGGTTCACAACTTCTTAGTTGCTTCCAGTTGCGTTCCCGTTGATCTCCACGTTGCCTGCTTCTGACTCCGGTATGCTTCTGACTCCGCTTCAGCCCGCTGCCTGCCTCTGACTCCGGTTTTCTTCTGACTCCGCTTCAGCCTGCAGCCTGCCTCTGACTCCGGTTTGCTTCTGACTCCGCTTCAGCCTGCAGCCTGCCTCCGACTCCGGTTTGCTTCTGACCCCGCTTCAGCCTGCAGCCTGCTTCAGACTCTGGTTTGCTTCTGACCCCGCTTCAGCACACTGCCTGCCTCTGACTCCGGTTTGCTACAGACTCCGCAGCCGCCCGCTGCCCTGCCTTCAGCCAGTCCTCGGCTCTGCGCAGCCAGCCCCCAGCCTTCCGGGTACCTTGGACTTCCTATTCACTCTGCCTGCTCTGGTCCCGGCCTACCCCCACCACAGCCTTCTGGACATTCTGCAAACAGCTCCCAGTCCCAAGGACCTGGGACCCTACGGGCTCCTCCCGGGGGGTCCCTGGTTCCTGGGTGAATTCTTCTAGCTTGTAGCTCCGCCTCCCAGCCTACCCTGTCTCCCTAGGTAGGTCGGCCCAAGGGTCCACTATCCTCTCCAGCAGCATCAAACTGCAACAGTTTGCAAGGCCATGGACTCAGCGGAGGCCCCAAGCCTGCAGGCCATCCCGGGGATGGCACAACGCCTCCAGCAGCAACAGCACTGTATCGACACGCTTGCTGCTACCGTGGAACAGCTGGTCTCCCGCCTGGAGGCCACTCCTCCGGACCCGCCTTCGGTCCCTCCTCCGGCTCCAGTACCCAGTTCGGCATCAGTGACTCAGTTACCCACACCGACCCGCTATGCCGGGGATATCAAGACATGCCGTGGCTTTTTGAATCAATGCTACGTGCGCTTTGCCCTTCTGCCTGCGCAATTCCCCTCAGACGCAGTTAAAGTGGCATATATATTTTCGCTACTGGATGGTAAAGCACTTGACTGGGCTTCTCCCATGTGGGAGCGTCAGGACCCCTTGTTACAGAATCTGCAGGAATTCGTTCTCAACTTTCGCCTCGCTTTTGATGATCCTGCACGCCAGACCACCGCGGCCTCGGAGCTCTTGCACCTCAGGCAAGGGACACGCTCGGTGGCAGATTACATTATAGACTTTCGCACACTGGCCATGGAAGTTGGCTGGCGGGATGATTGCCTTAGGGGGATCTTCCTGGAGGAGCTTGCCAGCCGCATCAAGGATGAGTTAGCAGGCCGAGATCTCCCGGAGGACTTAAATGACTTAATTGACATCGCCGGAAGGGTGGATCGCCGCCTTCAGCAACGGGATAAGGAGACCCGTTCCTACCGTAAAACACCACCACTGTCGTCTGCTGCCACCAGAAACCCGGCACCCAAGGGACTTCCTGCCTCTGCCAACAGTGGAGAACCCATGCAGTTGGGCAGATCTCCACTAACTCCCGAAGAAAGGAGGAGGTGCCGCTCGCAGGGCCTCTGTCTCTACTGCGGAGGCAAGGGACACTTCCTCGCCAATTGCCCGGAACGTCCGGGAAACGACTGTGCCTAGGTTATACCGAGGAGCTACACCTAGACTTTGCAGGATCAGCTCCTCAATGCACTTTACCAGTGACTCTTAAATACCCCGGTGGGGAACTCCAGATCCGGGCTTTTATTGACTCTGGTGCCGAGGGGAATTTCATTGTTGCCGATCTGGTGAACCAGCTGTCTCTTCCCACGCAGCGAAAGGTTCCTCCGCTGCGTATTTCCTCCCTCCGGGGCACGCTGCTCCCTGGAACCATCACCTGCTCCACGGCCCCCTTGACTCTCCAGACAGGGCTGTTCCATTCGGAAGAAATCTCCCTGCTAGTTTTGGAACGAGCTGTGCACCCCCTGGTCCTTGGACTTCCGTGGTTACGACGGCATTCACCCGTTATTCAATGGGATACCTTTCAACTAACCCAATGGAGTCCCTTTTGTTTTGAACATTGTTTACACCTTCCACGTCCAACGAAAACCTTGCACCTCTGCTCGTCCCTCCTTCTGCCCGAGCCATATCGGGAGTTCGCCGATGTCTTCTCCAAGGAGATGGCTGAAATTCTTCCACAACACCGGCCTTTTGATTGCCCGATTGACTTGCTACCAGGCACCACGCCTCCCCGTGGCCAAGTGTATCCTTTGTCCTTGCCAGAGACTGCTGCCATGTCTCAGTACATGACTGAGAACCTTGCCAAAGGCTTCATTCGCCCCTCTCGTTCTCCTGCTAGAGCCGGCTTCTTCTTTGTAGCCAAGAAGGACGGCTCCCTCCGTCCATGTATAGACTATCGTGGCTTGAATGCCATCACCAAGCGGGATCGTTATCCGCTTCCCCTGATTCCTGAGCTTTTGGATCGCCTTCAGGGAGCACGCGTCTTCACCAAGCTAGACCTCCGAGGGGCCTATAACCTCGTCTGTATTCGCCCAGGGGATGAGTGGAAGACGGCCTTTAATACCAGGGACGGGCATTACGAATACCTAGTAATGCCCTTTGGACTCTGCAACGCCCCGGCCGTCTTCCAGAATCTCATGAACGAGGTCCTACACGACATGTTCCACTCTCATGTTATTGTCTATCTTGATGACGTGCTTATCTTCTCCAGGAATCTGGAGACACACCGCCACCACGTCACACAAGTTCTGCAGGCTCTCCGAGACAATCATCTCTATGCCAAGCTTGAAAAATATGTCTTTGAAGCTGAGGCCCTGCCCTTCCTGGGGTACATCATTTCTTCCACAGGCTTCCGGATGGACACCGAAAAAGTCTCAGCCATAACTAGATGGCCCCAACCCCGGGGTCTCAAGGCTCTCCAAAGATTCCTGGGGTTCGCTAACTTTTATAGACATTTTATTCCACAATATTCGCATCGGGTCGCTCCCCTTACTGCCCTGACCCGCAAGGGAGCTGACGCCAAGAACTGGTCTGACGCTGCGGTCGCAGCCTTCACCGACTTGAAGGAGGCATTCCTCACGGACACCTGTCTCCGCCATCCGGATCCGGCAAAAACTTTCATCGTCGAGGTCGATGCCTCCAGCATAGCCGTCGGGGCGGTCCTCAGTCAACACTCCGATTCTAGACAGTTATTGCCTTGCTCCTACTTCTCCAGGAAGTTTTCCCCTGCCGAGGCGAATTACTCCATCGGCGACAAAGAGTTGTTGGCAATCAAGCTCGCGTTTGAAGAATGGAGACAATGGCTCGAGGGCGCAAGACACACAACCACCGTATATACAGACCACAAAAACTTAGAGTTTTTGTCTCAGGCCCAACGGTTAAACCCCCGCCAAGCCCGGTGGGCCATGTTCTTTAGCCGCTTTGACTTTATCCTAGAATACCGGCCGGCGGCCAAGAATCTCCAAGCTGATGCTCTCTCACGGACCTCCCTATCCGAAGAAGACCAAGAGCCTCCACAGTACATTCTAGACCCTAGTAAGGTTCGCCTGTCCGCCCTGACGGTCCTCTCCCAGGGTAGGACCGTGGTTCCCCGACGAGATCGTCTAAAGACATTGCGCTGGGCCCATGACTCCCTCTCTGGAGGGCACGCAGGACGAGAGAGAACATTGGAGCTCCTTAATCGTTATTACTGGTGGCCCAACATTCGACAAAATGTTCACGTCTATGTAAGTTCTTGCCCCACCTGTGCTTGACAAAAGCCCAGTCCTGGACTCCCGTGCGGTCTTCTATAGCCTCTGCCAGTCCCCACAGAGCCCTGGACCCATCTCGCTACAGACTTTATGGTTGACTTGCCTCCGTCTCGCGGTCAGATGGTTATCTGGGTCACCGTCGACCGTTTCTCCAAGATGGTGCACCTTGTTCCATTGACTAAGTTACCCTCTGCACCCGAACTAGCTGTCCTCTTCGCCCAGCATATATTCCGGCTGCACAGCCTCCCGCAAGACATAGTTTCCGACCGTGGGCCACAATTCGTCACACGTTACTGGAGGGCTCTCTGTAAATGCTTCAAAGTGCAGCTCAGCTTTTCTACGACTTTCCACCCGCAGAGTAATGGGCAGTCCGAAAGGATGAATCGGTCCCTGAAAACTTACCTTCGAGCCTTCACCAATGAGAGGCAAGACAACTGGTCTGAACTGCTGCCCTGGGCCGAGTTTGCCTATAACAACCAAGTTCATGCCGCCACCGGGCTCTCACCTTTCCAGCTAGTATACGGGAAACAGCTGAGACCTCCACTTCCCATCGCTACACCCAGTGCCTCTCCAGCCGCCCAGTTAACGGCTCAACAGCTACAGACCCTGTGGCAGAAAACCCAGAACAAATTGACCCGCTCAGCCTCTTCCGCCAAACAGACGGCTGATCGCCACCGATGACCGGCTCCCACCTATCAGCCAGGAGACCGGGTTTGGCTCAGCACAAAAAACATTCGTCTCCGCCTCCCCTCACGGAGATTTGCACCCAGGTTCTGTGGGCCATTCCGGATCGCCGAGAGAGTGGGCTCGGTCTCATATCGGCTGAGGTTGCCGTCCTTTCTTCGAGTCCACAATGTTTTCCATGTATCCCTGCTAAAACCCGTAGTTCTTTCTCGCTACCACCGAAGACCTCTGGATCCATCACCCACTTCCATCGATGATGATCCTACTTACCAGGTACGCGAGGTCCTAGATGTTCGATTCTACAACCGAAGGTGGGAATATCTTCTCGCATGGGAAGGTTGCGGCGACGAGGACAACACTTGGGAGCCCAGCCGTAACATCCTGGACAAATCCCTATTGCAACAGTTCCACCGTGACCACCCGGAGAAACCCGGTCCTCTCAAGAGGGGCCGTAAAGGGGGGGGTACTGTTGCGGTCCCAACCGCTTCCCTTCTGTTAGGGCTCGGGCCCGCCTACCTCCGCTTCAGTAGTCGCCGCATTCCGCCCGCGCCGGACCCCGGGGGCTTCTCTCACTCCACGTGGCGGCCGCCATTACGGGCCTGCTTCCCTCCGGTCTCACGCGCGCGCGAGGATGTCCATCTTGAGCGCCCAGCTCCCGGAAGCCCGGCCCTGCCCTTGCGGCTGACGTCACGCCCGATTCCCGATATATCCGGCGTTCAGACTCTCTCTCAACGCCTTGCAACGAGGTTCATAAATTCTTAGTTGCTTCCAGTTGCGTTCCTGTTGATCTCTACGTTGCCTGCTTCTGACTCCGGTTTGCTTCTGACTCCGCTTCAGCCCGCTGCCTGCCTCTGACTCCGGTTTGCTTCTGACTCTGCTTCAGCACGCTGCCTGCCTCTGACTCCGGTTTGCTTCTGACTCCGCTTCAGCTCGCTGCCTGCCTCTGACTCCAGTTTGCCTCTGACTCCGCTTCAGCCTACAGCCTGCCTCCGACTCCGGTTTTCTTCTGACTCCGCTTCAGCCTGCAGCCTGCCTCTGACTCCGGTTTGCTTCTGACTCCGCTTCAGCCTGCAGCCTGCCTCCGACTCCGGTTTGCTTCTGACCCCGCTTCAGCCTGCAGCCTGCTTCAGACTCCGGTTTGCTTTTGACCCCGCTTCAGCCCACTGCCTGCCTCTGACTCCGGTTTGCTACAGACTCCGCAGCCGCCCGCTGCCCTGCCTTCAGCCAGTCCTCGGCTCTGCGCAGCCGGCCCCCAGCCTTCCGGGTACCTTGGACTTCCTATTCACTCTGCCTGCTCTGGTCCCGGCCTACGCCCCATCACAGCCTTCTGGACATTCTGCAAACAGCTCCCAGTCCCAAGGACCCGGGACCCTACGGGCTCCTCCCGGGGGGTCCCTGGTTCCTGGGTGAACTCTTCTAGCTTGTGGCTCCACCTGCCGGCCTACCCTGTCTCCCTAGGTAAGTTGGCCCAAGGGTCCACTATCCTCTCCAGCAGCATCAAACTGCAACAAAGACAATGTAAGAGCAGACTTTATCCCAGGACAAGCAGGATGCTAGTCCTCACATATGGGTGACGTCACTGAACGGAGCCCAGGCGAGAAAACCTTCTGTCAAAGTTTCTAGAAACGTTTGACTGGCCCAGTGAGGCCACTAAGCATGCCCAGCATGCTATGATATTCTCTGCCACAGGTGTCTCTCTTCAGTCTTCGTTTTTCCGCCCTGCGGTTAGTATCGCAGGTCCGGAGCCGTTGAGTGTTTCTCAACGTTTAACTCGACTTAATAGTCTTAAACTTGATATTCTCTCTCACAGAAAATCTCTCGGGGTCTTTTCTTACCGGCCGGTAAGTAACCCAGTCTCAAATTTTCTGTTTCGGGGAGTAAAGATTTTTCTCCTCAGTCGAATCGACGGCCGTCGATCGTTACAAAAATGTCAACGGGTTTCAAAAAATGCCCTGTTTGTGCAAGAAAAATGTCGCTCACAGACCCACACACCGAATGTGTGGTGTGTCTGGGTGACAAACATGATGTCCAAAATTGTCCACAATGTGCGGAGATGACGCCAAAAACCCGGAAAACCAGGCTCGAAAAAATGGAGCATTTATTCAGCCTGCAACTCATACCTTCTCCGTCGCAGTCATCGAAGTTGTCTCCGGCTGGAGCAACTAAGCGCATAGTACTTAAAAAACCTCGCCCGGGACCGTCAGGGGATCATTCGTCCCCTTCATCGTCCTCGACGTCGACAAAATCGACAGAAAAATTGAAGTCAAAACATCGACACCGGCATCAAAGCCCCTCGTTGTCCGACCCTGCTTCCCAGGAAGCCTCGACAGCGAAGCGGGCTAAACATCAGGACACATCGGAGTTCTCAACGCCTCAGCCTACCTCGACTCCATTGCCGGCGCCAGATCCAACACAAGGTACGTCTCAGGAACTTGTGCTTCAGCCTACGCCACCGCCCTCAACCGCTCTGCTCCCAATGGTTGTGCGGCCGGAATTGTCAGATTTAATCCGACAAACGATTTCACAGGCTCTGAAGGATCAACTTTCAGTACCGACTTCTCTGTCGATGCCGATGCTTACTACATCGATGCCGGCAAACTTGCCGATGCCGGTGGAAACACCGATGCCGGGGTCATTCTTGACTCCGACGGTACAGAGGGAATCGACGTCGACACCAAAGATTATTACGTCATCGACGTCGATATACGCTCAAATCCCATCTCTTTCATCGATACCGATGACATCGATGATACCGCCGTCGACAGTATGGACGCCGAGAAAACCAGCTTTGACAACAACATCGAGGCCACCTATCATTTCATCGATACCAACAGTACCAGATGATAGTGACCCTCAGGAGTTAGCACTTTTTCAACGTCTTCTACAAAAATATCACAATGTCATCGACACAACTCCTCAGAAAACCACAGAAAACATCCCTCCAATGATTTCCATCGATGAACCTTTACCTGGACCATCGGGTGTTTCCACAAATTCAAGAAAAACCCCAAGAACTCCCTATCAAGAACCAGATGAAGAAGATTCTTGGGATGATCAAAGGTCAGATACTTCTTCTGAAGAGTTTATGTCAGAACCCTCACCTCCTGAATCAAGGAAAAGATCCCCACCAGAGGACTTATCCTTTTCCAGTTTTGTCCAAGACATGGCAGACACAATTCCTTTCAAACTTTCATCAGAAGAAGATTCAAGGCAACATACACTAGAGGTCCTGCAGTTCGTGGACCCACCAAAACAGGTTCTGGCAATCCCTATCAATGAGGTGCTTTTAGACCTACAACACCGAGTATGGGAGCACCCATGCACGGTTCCAGCAGTTAACAAACGTGTGGACACTACCTACCTAGTGCAGCAAGCACCAGGTTTTCAAAAAACACAGTTACCACATCAATCTGTGGTAGTGGAATCTGCCCAGAAAAAATCCAAGAGGGTACGTCCACACTCCTCAGCTCCTCCAGGGAAGGATCATCGCTTTCTAGACTCCCTTGGCAGAAAGGTGTACCAAGGTGCACTTCTATCTTCCAGAATATCCGCCTATCAACTGTATATGACACAGTATCAAAGGGATCTCTGGAAGCAAATGGAAGAATTTACAAATTCTCTCCCAGAGCAATTCCAAGAATCTGCACAAGCCATCATTACCAAGGGCCTGGAAGCTGGGAAGCATGAGGTACGAGCTGCTTATGACAATTTTGACACTGCCTCAAAAACTGCAGCAGCTGGCATCACAACACGAAGATGGGCCTGGTTGAAGGCATCAGATCTCAGACCTGAAGTTCAGGAAAAACTTGTTGATTTGCCATTTCTGGGAGATAACTTGTTTGGAGAAAAGGTACAGGATGCTGTCCAACAACTTAAAGATCACACAGAGACCTTAAGACAGCTGTCCCAAATACCACAAGAACCAACAACTCAGGCCCCTAGGCGTCTTCCTCGACGAAAACCTAGGCGACCATACTACAGACCAAGAAGGTACTACAATCAGCCTGCAAGGACTAGACCTTCTAGGCCTACTCAGCGCTCTCAATCCAGGCAACCCAGAACAGCCCGTACTCAGCCTCCTCCACAGACTGGTCCAGGTACGGGTTTTTGAACAACAGTCCAGAGAACAGGCCCTCCTCCTAAACCCCAAACAACACATACCAGTGGGAGGAAGAATTTCACATTTCCACTCAAATTGGGAAAATATAACAACAGACCACTGGGTACTTTCCATAGTAGCTCACGGCTACAAACTAAATTTTCTCTCAATTCCTCCAGAATTCCCACCAACTCCCTACCCACAACAAAATTCTCAAATAATTCACTTACAAATAAAATTATCCACCCTCCTGAAAACCAGGGCCATTCAACCAGTGCCCAGGTCACAGCAGGGCAGAGGATTCTACTCCAGATATTTCCTCATTCCAAAGAAAACCAGAGGCCTTCGTCCCATCCTCGACCTCAGAAATCTCAACAAATTTCTAAAGAAAGAAAAGTTCAGGATGGTTTCCCTAGGTACAATGCTCCCACTTCTTCAAGCAGGAGATTGGCTCTGTTCTCTGGATCTTCAAGATGCTTACGCCCATATACCAATATACCCTCCTCATCGCAAGTATCTGCGCTTCATGGTGGGCCTTCAACATTTCCAATACAGAGTGCTGCCATTCGGACTAGCTTCTGCTTCCAGAGTGTTCACCAAATGTCTGGCAGTAATAACAGCACACCTACACAAAGAAGGTGTACATGTTTTCCCATATCTGGACGATTGGCTCATCAGAAGCCAATCTCAACAAGGGGCAATACAGTCTCTCAACCGAACAATTGCTCTACTACACTCCATGGGATTTCTCATCAATTATCCAAAATCACATCTTACTCCAACCCATCTGCTACAATCCATAGGAGCAGAGTTGAACACCAACCTCTCGAAGGCTTTTCTACCAGAAGATCGAGCAAACACACTTTCCCTACTGGCAAACTCGATTCACTCCAGGAAACAAGCAACAGCTCATCAGTTTCTAACATTACTAGGCCACATGGCATCCACAGTTCATGTCACTCCTATGGCAAGATTAGCCATGAGATTAACCCAATGGACTTTAAGATCACAATGGATACAAGCCATTCAACCACTGCATTCTCCAATTCAAGTAACCCACCAACTACGTTCTTCTCTACTATGGTGGGTGAACAAGGACAATTTGTGCAAGGGCCTACCCTTTCAACAACCAGTCCCACAGATAACTATAACTACAGATGCATCCACCTTGGGTTGGGGAGCTCACATAGGGAATCTCCAAACACAAGGAACATGGACAAAGCTCGAAGCAACATTTCAAATCAATTTCCTGGAACTTCAAGCTATACGTTATGCTCTACATGCCTTCAAGGACTGCCTTACAAACAAGACTGTGCTGATCCAAACAGACAACACAGTAGCCATGTGGTACATCAACAAACAAGGAGGGACAGGCTCGTACCTCCTTTGTCAGGAGGCAGCTCAGATATGGGGTTGGGCCTTCAACAACTCTATGTTTCTCAAGGCCACTTATCTGGCAGGCATTCACAATGTAGTGGCAGACAGACTCAGTCGTCAATTCCAACCACACGAATGGTCCCTGGATCCCACAGTACTGACCAGAATATTTCAACGTTGGGGACAACCAACAGTAGACCTATTTGCATCACATCTGAATCACAAAGTGGACAACTACTGTTTCCTATACAACCTGAACAACAGGCCAGCCAAGGACGCATTTGCTCGCCCTTGGACCTCAGGCCTACTCTACGCGTATCCTCCAATACCGCTCATAACCAAAACTCTAGTGAAGCTACAACAGGACAAGGGGACTATGATACTCATAGCCCCATATTGGCCTCGACAAGTATGGTTTCCCACACTTCTAGACCTCTCAGTCAGGGATCCCATTCGCCTGGGAATAGCTCCCACTCTCATAACTCAGGATCAGGGTCGGTTGCGCCATCCCAACCTCCAATCCCTATCCCTGACAGCTTGGATGTTGAAAGCTTGATCTTACAACCACTCAATCTTTCATCCAACATATCCCAAGTTCTTATAGCTTCACGTAAACCTTCCACAAGGAAGAACTATGCTTCCAAATGGAAGAGATTCACTTTGTGGTGCAAGCAAAACGACATCAATCCTTTCACTTGCCCTACAAAGTCTTTACTAGACTACTTGTACCATCTTTCAGAATCTGGTCTACAGACTTCATCTGTAAGAGTACATTTAAGTGCAATTTCAGCTTACCATAATCAGGTAGCAGATGCACCTATCTCTACACAACCTCTTGTCAGCAGGTTTATGAGAGGTTTAATTCATCTCAAACCACCAATTAGACACCCAGTCACACAATGGGATCTAAATTTGGTTCTAACCAGACTCATGCGCTCTCCCTTTGAGCCCATAGATTCCAGTGATCTAAAATTTCTTACATGGAAAACTATCTTCCTCATAGCCATTACATCAGCTAGAAGGGTTAGTGAGTTACAAGCACTTGTCACATATGAACCCTACACTAAGTTCTTACATGACAGAGTGGTTCTCCGTACTCATCCTAAATTCCTTCCGAAGATAGTTACGGAATTCCACTTAAACCAATCTATAGTTTTACACACATTCTTTCCAAGGCCTCACTCTCACCAAGGAGAGAGAGCCTTACACACCTTAGATTGCAAACGTACTCTGTCTTTCTACTTAAACCGCACTGCAATCCACAGGAAATCCAATCAACTCTTTGTTTCCTATGACCCAAACAAACCGGGCAAGGCAGTGGGTAAACAAACTCTATCCAATTGGCTAGCAGATTGTATACAGTTTTGTTACTAACAAGCAGGCCTTCCTCTCCAAGGGCGAGTAAAAGCACACGCAGTAAGAGCAATGTCAACTTCAGTAGCACACTATCGTTCAATGCCAATACTTGACATATGTAAAGCAGCAACATGGAGTTCGCTTCACACTTTTGCAGCTCATTACTGTTTGGACAAGCAAGGAAGACAAGATTCAGCTTACGGACAATCTGTCTTAAAGAACTTGTTTCCAGCTTAAACCCAACTCCTTCTACATCCAATGTTATGTGATCCTCGACTGACTCATTTCAACAACAATATTCACTACCAAATGACTCAGCCTCTAGCTTGCTAATCACCCATATGTGAGGACTAGCATCCTGCTTGTCCTGGGATAAAGCAAAATTGCTTACCTTGTAATAGGTGTTATCCCAGGACAGCAGGATGTAGTCCTCACAGAACCCACCCGCCACCCTGCAGAGTTGGGCCTTCTACCTTTATTATTCCTTTTTGCTAACGCTTTTGCTACATACGAGACTGAAGAGAGACATCTGTGGCAGAGAATATCATGGCATGCTGGGCATGCTCAGTGGCCTCACTGGGCCAGTCAAAAGTTTCTAGAAATTTTGACAGAAAGTTTTCCCGCCTGGGCTCCGTTCAGTGACGTCACCCATATGTGAGGACTACATCCTGCTGTCCTGGGATAACACCTATTACAAGGTAAGCAATTTTGCTTTCTCAGCAGGGAGAGTCCAGACCCAAGAGAGTGGGCGTTGTCAAACAAGGTTTTTCAGCTGATTCGGGATCACTGGGATCTCCTGTTCCTAGACCTGTTGGTGACCTTGCACAATGCAAAATTTCCATGATTCTTTAGTAGTAGAATAGATCCAAAGTCATTGGGGATCGATGCCCTAGTACAGGAGTGGCCAGAAGACAAGTTGCTGTATGTCTTTCTCCATGGCCCATGTTGGGCAGATTGATTCAAAGGATCAAATGCCATAGAGGGATGGTGCTCTTGGTTGCTCCAGATTGGCCTAGGAGACCGTGGTATGCAGATCTGTGGAGGCCCCTGGTAGATTCGTCTCTTCGACTTCCAGCGCACAAGAACCTGTTGCAGCAGGGACCTATTATTCATGAAGATCTGATTCGATTTTGTCTTATGGTATGGCCCTTGAAAGGGCTCGCTTGCTGAAATGTGAATACTTTGCGGCAATGATTTCCACTTTGCTAACAGGTAGAAAATTCTCCACTTCCTTGGCCAATGTTTCAGGGGTCAGGTAAATGGTGAATCCTTGTCGGCTCATCCTGATGTGGTCTGTTTTCTGAAAGGAGTAAAACATCTTCATCCTCCTTTGTGGTTTCCGGTGTCACTATGGAGTCTTAATTTGGTTTTGGATTTTTTGACAGGCCCTATGTTTAGACTGCTACGTACTCTGTCCTTGCAGTTGCTGACCTTGAAAATGTTATTCCTTGTGGCAATTTGTTCTGCATGTAGGGTTTCCGAACTGCAGGCTTTGTCTTGCCGGGATCTGTTTCTCCAGGTGTCTCCAGGGGCGGTACAGCTGCATACTGTTCCTTCCTTTTTAGCAAAGGTGGTCACAGAATTTCACTTGAATCAGTCCATCTCCCTGCTGTCTCTGGACAGAGAGAGAGATGTAGATGAGTATCGTCTGTTGCGACCCTTGGATGTCAAGAGACATATTGTCAGGTATCTAGAGGTTACTGAGCCTTTGCGGATGTTGGATCGCCTGTTTGTCCTTCACGGCAATACTAGACAGGGAAAGCCAGTTTCATGGGGCATTAATAGCTCGCGGGATTAAGGAGGTAGTCACAGCTGCATATGTGGATGCAGGGAAGCCATTACCTAGATAGGTTAGGGCTCATTCCACTAGGGCTCAGGCAGTGTCATGGGCAGAAGTTGGATTGTTATCTCCCATCAGCATTTGCCGAGCTGTGAAGTGGTCCTCCTTATACACTTTTTCCAGGTATTATCATCTGGATGTTCAGGCCCGGGAGGACGTTGCCTTTGTGTGTGCGGTTTTGACTGGACCTCAGGCAACCTCCCGCCCTATTCGGGAGTAGCTTGGGTACATCCCACTTGTTCTGTATTCATCTGACTGGACGCTAAGAAATAAGAAATTACTACTTGCCTAATAATTTCCTTTTCTTTAGGACAGTCAGATGAATCCAGCTTCCCTCCCTTGGCTGCCGAATGATTATAGTGTGGTCCTCCTGTGTGCCTACGTATTAAAGGGATTACTGGTAAGTGTTACTTTAGTCCCTAGACTAGTGTTATTACATTCTTGTCTGTGCTCAGTGTTGCCTGTTGGCTGAGTATTGAAATTATTATCTGTTTTTAATCATGTATTTTGCTAGACTGTCCACAGTTGCTTTAGAAGAAAATACTGGCAGGCTGATGTCACTGCAGAGATATATATACTGTGACGTCAGTTTGCTCTGTCTCCATCTACTGGTAGAGGTTCATAACCCACTTGTTCTGGATTCTTCTGACTGTTCTAAAGAAAAGGAAATTATCAGGTAACTAGTAATTTCTCATTTGGATTGTCTGAATGAGAAGGTAATGAAGAGCTACTAGAAGAAGGGAAGAGTGTTCAGTAGCAACTTAGCATCCAGTTCATTGATAAGGGAGGCAAGGGAAACTGAGGATGGTGAGGAAGAACAAGCAGCATAGGTACCTCAGAGAAAAGGAGGACCTGTATTTCGCACAGTGTGTTCACTGTGCAAAGGACATTATAACAGGGAAGCAAGTAGGGCATCTCACAAACAATGGTATGCATGCAGTATAATCTACAGTAACAGCATCCACTAGCACTGGTATCAGAGGAGGGTGGCAGTTCTAATTGTTGGGCCTTTCTGCCATTCCAGGGAAAATCCAAAAGAAAAGGATTGAGAAAGGGAAGACTCCCAAGTGCATTCCACATCCCTTCTAGCAGCTGAGTGGCAGGACAGCAGAGTCCTGCCATGCATCTGAAGCAGCAACCCACCGTGGAGGAAATGGGGTGGCGTTCGGTAGCACTCTCCTGGGGCAAAAGGGAAGCAGCATGAAAAGTTGTAATGAGAAGCATCAGGCAAATAATTGCCTTTGATGACCAGCCCCTGCAGGTAGTGGAGAATATGGGTTTTAAATGTCTTCTGTGTAACGTCCCTCATCTCTGGTCTGAAACGCCTTTGGCATCATGTTGCATCCAAGTAACATGGATGAACTTCCTGCAGCTCTTGTGCCCTTTTATAGGTCCAGCTGACAGAACTTTCTCTGTCATGCTCAGATGACATTACATCCTGTCTTGTATAAAAGGAGGCACAGAACTACTACCCAATGCCTTTATAACAAGTCCCCTGTTTCCTTTTGCAGTGCCAGTTGCCCAGCATGTTCCTGGCATTCCTGCTTTGTCCCTGATGTCCTTCTTGAGACTCCTGTGGTTCCATCTTCCACTCTCCATTGTCCTTGTCTACCCTGTTGCTTGCAGAGTGGGAGTTCAGTATAGGAGCACTAATGTTTAGTTGCCTTTTAGTGTGTGTTTCCCTTTGGAGGCATAGTATGTTATGCTTCGCGGTCACCAGTGCGCTGGCATGTCGTGGCTAAGACTGCGCTCCTGGTCGTTCCACAATAAGGGTGGATACCAGGGTGATGGTATTGGGAGATTCCCCCTGTGGGTAAAGGTAGGCCTTTTAGGACCCTCCCATCTGGGCTTACACTCAAATTCCCTTCACCAGAGTACAGCCCGTGGAGGTTCCTTGCTCGAGCTGGAGCTTTGATTCTCCTTAATAGGTATCCCTCTGAGGTATAGCACGAGTGGTTTACAGCCTGCCAGAGGCCAAACACATGAAGAACTCTGGCTCTTCCGTGCACAAACTTTATTCTTCACAGTAATAAACATAAAGTTTACATAGAAACATAGAAATGACAGCAGAAGAAGACCAAATGGCCCATCCAGTCTGCCCAGCAAGCTTTCATACTTATTTTTCTCATACTTATCTGTTACTCTGACCGCTGAGGTCAGGGCCCTTATTAGTAACTTTTTGGTTCTAATTTCCTTCCACCCCCGCCATTGATGTAGAGAGCAGTGCTGGAGCTGCATCAATGTGAAGTATCAAGTCTAAATGGTTAGGGGTAGTAACCGCCGCAATAAACAAGCTACTCCCACGCCTATTTGTTTACCCAGCCTGTGCAATTTAGTCCTTGTTGGTTGCTGTCT
This sequence comes from Rhinatrema bivittatum, assembly GCF_901001135.1. Classification (NCBI taxonomy): domain Eukaryota; kingdom Metazoa; phylum Chordata; class Amphibia; order Gymnophiona; family Rhinatrematidae; genus Rhinatrema; species Rhinatrema bivittatum. The sequence continues at coordinate 522,070,226 of NC_042617.1, forward strand.
GAATATAAATCCTCTTTTCTTCATTTCCTCCTGCTGTTGAAGCAGTGAGCTGCGCTGTATATGTATTCAAAATTAAGTATCAGGCTTGATTGGTTCAGGGTAGTAACCGCCACAACAAGCAAGCTACTCCCACGTTTAATTGTTTTTCCAGCCTGTGCGATTTAGTCCTTGATGGTTGTTTGAATATAAATCCTCTTTTCTTCGTTCCCCGCTGCCATTGAAGCAGAGAACTGCTTGGATATGCAATGAAAGTGAAGCATCAGGCTAATTTGGTTTGGGGTAGTAACCGCCGCAACAAGCAAGCTACTCCCACGCTTATTTGTGAATGCAGATCTTTTTTCCCACATTTCCTCTTGCCGTTGAAGCATAGAGCAATGATGGATTCGCATTAACCTTGTGTATGTTTATTGAATAAGGGTAGTAGCCATCATTCCCGCAAGCCACCCCCATGCTTCTTCTCTTCATTTCATTCCATTCACATCCTCAAGACTTTATGGATCCACAGCGTTTATCCCATGCCGTTTTGAAATCCATCACAGATTTGGTCCTCACCACTTCCTCCAGAAGGGCGTTCCAGGCATCCACAACCCTCTCCGTGAAGAAATACTTCCTGTCATTGGTTCTGAGTCTTCCTCCCTGGAGTTTTAAGTCATGACCCCTGGTTCTGCTGATTTTTTTCCAACGGAAAATGTTTGTCGTTGACTTTGGATCATTAAAACCTTTCAAGTATCTGAAAGTCTGTATCATATCACCCCTGTTCCTCCTTTCCTCCAGGGTATACATATTTAGATTCTTCAATCTCTCCTCATAAGTCATTCGATGAAGACCCTCCACCTTTTTGGTTGCCCTTCTCTGGACCGCCTCCATCCTGTCTCTGTTCCTTCTGAGATACGGTCTCCAGAACTGAACACAGTACTCCAGGTGAGGCTTCACCAAGGACCTGTACAAGGGGATAATCACTTCCCTTTTCTCTATGCAACCCAGCATTCTTCTGGCTTTAGCTATCGCCTTGTCGTATTGTTTCGCCGACTTCAGATCATTAGACACTATCACCCCAAGGTCTCTCTCCTGCTCCGTGCACATCAGCCCTTCACCCCCCATCGAATACATTTCTTTCGATTTCCACACCCCATATGCATGACTTTGCACTTCTTGGCATTGAATCTCAGCTGCCATATCTTCGTCCAGTCTTCCAGCTTCCTTAAATCCCATCTCATTCTCTCCACTCCTTCCAGCATGTCCACTCTGTTGCAGATCTTAGTATAATCTGGAAATAGACAAACCTTACCTTCTATTCTGTCCGCAATGTCGCTCACGAAGATATTGAATAGAACCGGTCCCAACACCGACCCTTGCGGCACTCCGTTCATCACCGCTCTCTTTTCCGAGTAAGTTCCATTTGCCATCACACATTGTCTTCTGTCCTTCAACCAGTTTGTTATCCATGCCACCACCTTGGCACTCACTCCCAAGCTTCTCGTTTTATTCACAAGCCTCCTGTGTGGGACCGTATCAAAAGCTTTGCTAAAATCCAAGTAGATGACATCAAGAGCTCTTCCTTGATCCAATTCTTTAGTCACCCAATCAAAAACATCTATCAGATTCGTCTGACAGGACCTTCCCTTGGTGAAACCATGCTGCCTCTTGTCCAGCAATTCTGCTGCTTGTAGATAGTTCACTATTCTTTCCTTCAGCAGCAACTCTAATACTTTTCCCACCACGAGGTGAGGCTAACCGGCCTGTAGTTACCAGCCTCCTCTCTGCTCCCACTCTTGTGAAGAGGGACCACCATCACTCTTCTCCAATCACTCGGCACCACTCCTGTTTCCAGGGATCTATTGAACAGGTCACGCAGCAGAGCAACCAGCACATCTCTGAGCTCCCTCAGTATCCTGGAATAAACCTCATCAGGCCCCATGGCTTTGTCCACTTTCAGTTTTCCTTGCTTTTCCCATACATTCTCTTCCGTAAACGGAATTTCATCCAATCCACTCTCCTCCAGTTTCTCTTTAATTAGCGACGGTCCTTCTCCGGGGTCTTCTTTAGTGAACACCGAACTGAAGTATTCATTTAATATTTCTGCCATTTCCTTATCTGTCTCCACCCATTGATCCTTTTCATCTTTCAATTTCACTATACCACTTTGGACTTTTCTCCTTTCACTGATGTATCTGAAAACGTTTTGTCACCTCGCTTTACCTCTTTGGCAATCCTTTCTTCCGCTTATCTTTTTGCTTTCTTGATTACTTTCTTCGCCTCCCTCAGTTTTATCAGATATTCTTCCTTGTGATCTTCCCTTTGGGATCTTTTATATTTCTTAAATGCTTTTCTTTTATCTTTTATTTTATCAGCCACCTCCTTTGTGAACCAGATAGGTTTCATTCTTTTCTTGCTTTTCTTTACTTTTCTTACATGTATATTAGTCGCTTCAGTAATTGCTCCTTTTAGTTTGGCCCACAGTTGTTCCTCATCTCTCATTTTCTCCCATCCTTCTAGTTCAACAAAGTCCGTGTTTTTGAAACACAAAACCCTGGTCTTTGTGCGACTTCTCCGTAATGTATTAGTGATATGAAACCATACCGTTTGATGATCACTGGTGCTGAGGTGGGCACCCACTCGGACATTAGACATTATCTTCATTAGTGAGCACTAAATCGAGTATAGCTCCCTCCCTCTTAGGCTCCATTACCATTTGTTTGAACAGAGCCACTTTTCAAACAAATGGTAATGAAGCCTACGAGGGAGGGAGCTATACTTCACAAACACAATGGGCCTTATTTTCTAAGGCTATCGCAGGCTTGCGCTAACAGCGCAAGCCTGCGATAGCTAGCGAAGGTAGCGTATGCCTGCGCTACCTACATCGGGGCAGAGTCGGCCCCGGAAGAGGAGGAGTCGGGGCGTCACCGGGGCCGACTCTGCGAGGACAGCGCAGCCCTGCCTATTTCACGCCCAATAACTACACCTTCTATGGGGCCTCATTTTCTAAAGTATCACAGGCCTGCGGTACTTTAGAAAAATGCAGTAATGAGGGGCGGGGGGCCGAAACGGGGGCTGAAGGTGTAGTTATTGGGCGCGAAATAGGCAGCAAAAAGGCTCCTTACCTTTTCGCTGTCCGCGCCGTCCTCGCAGAGTCGGCCCCGGTGACACCCTGACTCCTCCTCTTCCGGGGCCGACTCCGCCCCGATGTAGGTAGCGCAGGTATGCGCTACCTTCGCTAGCTATCGCAGGCTTGAGCTAACAGCGCAAGCCTGCGATAGCCTTAGAAAATAAGGCCCATGGTATAGTTACTGGGCGCGATGCCAGCAGTGATCGCACCGCGGAGGTGCGATCGCTGCTGTCTAGCGCAGGACCGCCCCCCCGTTTCGGCCCCCCGCCCCTCATTACCGCATTTTTCTAAAGTACCGCAGGCCTGCGATACTTTAGAAAACGAAGCCCAATATCAACAAAACAGTATTTAGCTGGAGCTGCCTGCTCCACTTCTTCCCAGAGCCTCCCTTGTTCTCTTCTGAGCTTACGCTTTATTCTTGCTCAAAGGAGCCACCCTGCACCCAGAATGCCTTGCCTTAAAGTGGACTGGGCCCAGAGCTGTGGGAGCGGTCCTTTAAGATATCCCAAGGGTTCTCTTGCATGCTCTGCCACACCCTCTTTGTGAGTTTCTCTACTTCTCGCACATTGAATGGTGGATTTACAAGCCCCTGAGGCAGCGGCTTTTGAGCTGCAAAACTCGGCCTGAGTCAGGCATTTTATATACACGTCTCTACTTTAATAAAAATTGGAAAAGATAAAGGCATCTATCCTTGTGTTTACCTGACGGCTATCATAGATCGCCTACCTCTTTGTTTTCTTGGACCAGGACAACCCAATTCCTGCTGTGCTTTCCCATCCCTTCTGGAAGGGTAAATATGGCTGTTGATTGTCCAGAGGTGACCCTTTTGGGTTCCCTCTAGGAAGCCATGCTTCTACCTCGAGAAGGGAGAGCTCTTGCTCCCTATTCTCTGGGGGCAGATAACTCTGTCGGTGGTAGCGTTTTTAGAAGGACAAGGCAGGGGGTGTATTGTTGTGAGGAATATCGAGTAGGAAAAGAGAAGTGATTATCCCCTTGTACAGGTCCTTGGTGAGGCCTCACCTGGAGTACTGTGTTCAGTTCTGGAGACCGTATCTCCAAAAAGACAGAGACAAGATGGAGGCGGTCCAGAGAAGGGCGAACAAAAAGGTAGAAGGTCTTCATCGAATGACTTATGAGGAGAGATTGAAGAATCTAAATATGTACACCCTGGAGGAAAGGAGGAGAAGAGGTGATATGATACAGAATTTCAGATACTTGAAAGGTTTTAATGATCCAAAGACAACGACAAACCTTTTCCGTTGGATAAAAATCAGCAGAACCAGGGGTCACGATTTGAAGCTCCAGGGAGGAAGACTCAGAACCAATGTCTGGAAGTATTTCTTCACAGAGAGGGTGGTGGATGCTTGGAATGCCTTTCCGGAGGAAGTGGTGAAGACCAGAACTGTGAAGGACTTCAAAGGGGCATGGGATAAACACTGTGGATCCATAAAGTCTAGAGGACGTGAATGAATGTGGAAAAAAGGATTTGCATTCACAAAAAAGCAGGGAGTAGCTTGCTTGTTACGGCGGTTACTACCCCAAGCCAAATAAGCCTGATACTTCACTTTCAATGCATATCCAGCATAGCTCTCTGCTTCAACGGCAAGGGAGAAAGACTGATACTTTACGCATATCCAGCATAGCTCTCTGCTTTAACGGCAGGGGAGAAAGACTGATACTTTACGCATATCCAGCATAGCTTTCTGCTTTAACGGCAGGGGAGAAAGACTGATACTTTACGCATATCCAGCATAGCTCTCTGCTTCAACGGCAAGGGGAAAAGACTAATGCTTCACGCATAATCAGCATGGCTCTCTGCTTCAACAGCAGGGGGAATGAAGAAAAGAGGATCTATATACAGACAACAACCAAAAAGGACTGAATTACATAGTCTGGGAAAACAAATGAGCATGGGTGTAGCTTGCTTATTGCGGCGGTTACTACCCCTAACTAATTAAGCTAAATATTTCACATAGATGCAGTTCCAACACTGCTCTCTGCATTAATGGTGGGGGTGGAAGGGAAATAGAACCAAAAGGTTACTAAGAGCCAAGAGTAACAGATAAGTATGAGAAAACAAAATGCGCATAGCTTGCTGGGCAGACTGGATGGGCCGTTTTTGGTCTTCTTCTGCCGTCATTTCTATGTTATCCAACATAAATTATTCAGCCTAATGGCTTCTCTTGTTTCCTGCAGCACCGGAGTCTGCCTCCTTGTATTTGTCGCTTCTACTAACTTCCAGTCAGGATGTCAAAGGAGTAGGTGGACGTGGCGTGAAATATTTTCCTGTTTACCTTTAGAGAATGGTGTACCATCCTTTCTGTTTTTTTTGGCCTTATTCAGACTAGTACTGCCTTTGACTTTCTGTACTTTGCTTGGCTGACTAAGGTGTTTCTCTTTTCACATGAGCTTATCCTGCCAGGTGGGAGGATATGCCTGTTAATGGAAGTGCCAGGACAGAGTGCGCTTCGGTTGTAACTCACCTTCCATGTTCGGGTTCTTAGAGTGGCGGTCCTGTTAGGCAGCCCCTTCCATTCCTTGGCAATCTTGGTTCCATGCCATATGATCTGGGAGGTCAGAAATTTCTTGTAATATTTGTAAGGTAGGGTATGCCGCAGACCCTGATGCTATGCTGTGTATTCTTCCAAGCATCTGCTTGGTCTTTCTATGCCTGTTGTAGCTATCAGCCACTGTGAACACACGTCAAAAAATGGGTTTCACTGGTTAAATTAATTCACAGTAAAATTATAACCACTTATGCAGTGCCAAATACATTCATTTGTAGGACCTACAACTCAATGAGTTTGGCTGTCGTTCAAACTCATACTACAGGTGAGAGGTCCATTTACTTTATTTATAGTCACTCAAATTTTAAGTTTTTTGATTTTTGACTCAAACGAGTTCTTTTATATAAAATTATGTGTCGATGAACTGAAGCTGCCACAAAGGAGTATTTTGAACCCTCATAGATATATTGTGGCAAAAAATGGAGCCAAACGCTTCCTAAATATTTGTAAATCACACGTTTCTTGAAACACTTCAAATGTCTCATAAACAAATATTTGCAGAAATGATGCTACCTCTGTCTACTTTGAAAAGAGTCTCATAGACACATATTGAAAGCAAAGAGTCACGTAACCAGATATTTAAGAAAAATACTCATCTGTATTATGTGACTTACAAATATTTAGGAAGCGTTTGGCTCCATTTTTTGCACAATATATCTATGAGGGTTCAAAATACTCCTTTATGGCAGCTTCAGTTTGTCGACACATAATTTTATATAAAAGAACTCGTTTGAGTCAAAAATCACAAAACTTAAAATTTGAGTGCTTATAAATAAAGTAAATGGACCTCTCACCTGTAGTATGAGTTTGAACGACAGCCAAACTCATTGAGTTGTAGGTCCTACAAATGAATGTATTTGGCACTGCATAAGTGGTTATAATTTTACTGTGAATTAATTTAACCAGTGAAACCCATTTTTTGACGCGTGTTCACAATGTGTGAGGGTTCTGGAATACGTTGGGTAATAGGGCTTATTTTGTGTGGTAGCTATCAGCCAGCCATCAGATGTTTGTAGGCAAATGCATTCAGTTCTTCCTCTTCAGATGCTAGTGAACCACAGTTCCCTGTACGTACCCGGATCAGTCCAGACCATGGGTTGAGCCTCCTTTCCAGCAGGTAGAGACAGATTAAAACTGAAAGGGTGTCCTACATGAGGACACAGCCTATCCTGTAACCCTTCAGTATTTGTCTGTCTCCAGCAGGTGCATCAGCTCACCCTTCGGTCTCCTGATCTCGGCTAGTTAGCCGGCTTTCTTTCTTCGTTTCCTTGGATCAAGCAAGTACTTCTTTTTAGGAGTTAAATTGGTTCTTTCTTCTTAAAAAAAAAAAGATTAAATTTAAGATAGTCTTTTTTTCTGTGCAGGAGACGGCACCGTCTCCTGGCTCTTGCCGGACTCAGGGGGGCTTTGCCCCTTGTGCGGAGCATAGCCTGAGTCCTTGTGTGCTTCCAGGTGTGGGGACCGAGTCTGGTGGTCCAGTTCTCGTCTCCCCCTCCTCTGGCTGCCGAGGGAGCTTAGAGCCCCAGTGCTGTGCTCAGTTTTTACAAGAAAAAAAAAAGTTGTAAAGTTTTCAAAGTTCTTTATTTAACTTTTTTTTACAGCACTCAAAGAATATTTTTGACTTTTTTATTCTTTTGGTTCTCCGGGGGCTTGAAGCAGCAGCCAGACAGGCAGAAGTCAGCAGGTCCCTCCCCTGCTTCACTCCTGCCGGCGGGCTGCCAATCATCTTTATTTTTAGCTTTTTTTTCTCTCAGAGCTGCTTCCCTGATGCAGCGGCAGGCAGCCTGCCTTGCCTGTGGGCTGCCCTCATCGCATTTTTCGCGAGAGAGTTTCTGCTCAGCCTGCCAGTCGGGTGGGGAAGGCCGCTCTTCGGCAGGGCAGGCAAATCTAGCCTGGGGATCACTTCCCCAACGCATGGCCAGGCCGATCCCGGGTCGGCAAAGCCCGGGAACGGCGGCCATCTTGGATTTTTCAGCAGCTCTCGTTTCGGAGCTGCCTGGGGCAGGGGAGCCAAATATTTTTGATCTACCCCCCAATTTGAGCCCCGAGGCCTTCCAGGATGTGGTCCCTGACCCCCCTCGCCCCCATCCCCCCCAGGAATTTTAGGGCTCGTTTCTCGCCGGATTTTGTCCTCCTCCTGCACAAATCTTATCTGGCTAGCTTGCAGGAGGAGGGGGAAGCCCCCCCTTGACCCCCTCCAGAAAAAAATCCCTCGCTCCGTGCCATTGACTGTTTGCCCAGCTGCGGAGCCTCCGGGGTCCATTCGGGTGCGGGTGGTCCCGGGTGTGCCCCCCCGACCCCCCGGTGGATCCGGTACTTCCGGATCCTGACCCCTTTTCCGATTCAGCTCCTCTTACCCCTCTGGAGGGGGACGATCCCAGGGTTCTCCAGATGTTCCAGAGGGAGGAGTTGGAGCCCTTCATCCCATTTGTACTCTAGGAATTGGGGTTGGAGGGGCCCCCCGCGGATACCCTTACAGCCTCCTTGCCACAAAATATGGACCCGGTCCTGGTGGGACTCAGGGCTCAGGCAAGCGCCTTTCCATTTCATCCCATGCACAAGCTATTGCTCCTGCGGGAATGGGAGGCTCCTGAAGCGGGGCTCCGGGTGGGGCACGCTATGGACAAACTTTACCCGCAACTGGAGGAATGTTTGGACATGTTGAAAAATCCCTCTGTGGATTCCTACGTCTCCGCGGTCACCAAGCACACCACTATCCCTGTGGAGGGATCGATGGCCCTGAAGGACGGGCAGGACCACAAGCTCGAGGCGCACATGAAATGCATTTTTTAAGTCCTGGCCCTGGGGGTCCGCGCAACTGCCTGCAGCAGTCTCATGCTGCGCGCAGGTCTTAGGTGGACCCAAAAGTTACTCGGTGCCCAGGACCTCCCGTCGGCAGAGGCAGAGCAGGCCGAGCGTTTGGAAGCCGTCGTCGCCTATGGGGCTGATGCGCTCTACGACCTCCTCCGCGTCCAGACGAAGGCAATCGCCTCAGCGGTGTCCGCTAGGCGACTCCTCTGGCTGTGCAATTGGTCAGCTGACCCGTCCTCCAAAGCACGGCTGGCCTCGCTGCCCTTCAAAGGTAAGTTGCTGTTTGGAGAGGACCTTGAGAAGCTTATGGATTCCTTGGGGGAAAATAAGGTCCATAAGCTCCCGGAGGATCGTCCGAAGCAGTCACGCTCTTTTACACCCTCCCGTCCTCGTTTCCGGGGACAGAGACGGTATACTCCACATGAACAGAGTGGCTCCACGAGGGGTTATTCTTCCCGGTCTCAGTCTTTGTCGCAGCCCTTTTGTGGGCGTCGGCCGTTTCGCGAGGGCCAGCCTGCGCGCTCCACCGCTAAGCCTGCCACTCAATGAAGGTCAGTCGGCCCATTCCTCGGTCCCATTTCTGGGCGGTCGCCTCTCCCTTTTCTTCGAGGAATGGGTCAAAATCACGTCGGACCAGTGGGTCCTCGACATTCTACAAGACGGGTACACCTTCGAACTTGTCCGCGACCTACCGGATCTCTTTCTATTCTCCCCTTGCGGGCGTTCCAAATGGGAGGCGGTAGGGCAAACTCTTGCCAGACTCCTCAGTCTGGGCGCAGTTGTCCCAGTCCTGGAGAAGGAGCTCGGCGCAGGCCAGTATTCCATTTACTTCGTGGTGCCCAAAAAGGGCGGGGCTTTTCGGCCAATCCTAGACCTAAACGGGTCAACCGAGCTCTCAAGGTCCCACGTTTTCGCATGGAAACCTTGAGAGCGGTCATCGTGGCGGTTCGCCCCGGAGAGTTCCTCGCTCGATTTGACAGAGGCGTACTTCCATATCCCGATTCACCGCGATTACCAGAAGTATCTTCATTTCCACATCCTCAACCAGGATTTCCAGTTTCGGGCCCTACCCTTCGGCCTTGCGACCGCTCCTTGCACCTTCACCAAGATCATGGTGGTGGTGGCGGCAGCCCTTCGTCGGGACGGCATTCTTGTTCACCCCTATCTGAACGACTGGCTTGTGCGGGCCAAGTCAGAGGTTCTCTGCAAACAGGCGGTAACTCGGGTGTTGGCCCTCCTCGCGTCCCTCGGGTGGATAGTGAATTTTTCCAAGAGCAACCTTCAGCCCTCCCAGGAGTTAGAGTTCCTGGGAGCCCGCTTCGACACTCGCGTGGGCAAGGTCTTCTTGCCTCGGGCCCGGGCCCTCAGGTTGATCGGCCAGATTCGGAATCTGCTCTTGTTGCCGTTGCCAACGGCCTGGGACTACTTGCAGGTCCTCGGGTCTATGGCTTCCACCATCGATCTGGTTCCCTGGGCTTTTGCTCATATGCGACCGTTACAGAAAGCTTTGCTATCCCGTTGGCAGCCGGTGTCGGAACAGTTCTACATAGTCCTCCCCCTCTCGGCCTCTACCATCGTTGACTTGCAGTGGTGGCTTTCGCTCCCCCATCTTCTCCGGGGAATGCCCCTCCAGTCTCCACAGTGGACGATTGTAATCACGGACGCCAGTCTCTCGGGCTGGGGTGCGGTCTGCCTGTCCCAGTCCACCCAGGGGATCTGGTCGCCCGTTCAGACTCTCTGGCACTTCAATCGGTTGGAGGCCTGGGCAGTGCGTCTAGCTCTGCAGGAATTCCTCCCCCTCATATGCGGCAAAGCGGTGAGAGTGCTGTCCAACAACTCCACCACCGTGTCTTACATCAATCGCCGGGGGGGGGCACCCGCAGTCGCTTGGTGGCCCTGGAAGCCAGCCATCTCTTCGCCTGGGCAGAACGACATCTGGATTGCCTGGCGGCCTCTCACATTGCAGGGAAGGAGAATGTTCAGGCCGATTTTCTCAGTCACCAATCGCTTGATCCAGGAGAGTGGGAACTCTCGGCAGCAGCCATGGAACTGGCTGCTGATCGTAGGCAGGTGGGGCCCTCCCCACCTGGATTTAATGGCGACCATGCGCAATGCCAAGACCAATCAGTTCTTCAGCCGCTGGAGGGACCACGGTTCGGAGGGAGTGGATGCTCTGGCTCTTCCTTGGCCCGCGGACGTCCTTCTGTACGTGTTTCCTCCATGGCCCCTAGTGGGAAAGGTTCTCAGAAGAATAGAACTCCACAGGGGGCCGGTGATTCTGGTAGCGCCCGAGTGGCCCCGCCCGGTTCGCAGATCTGGTCAACCTGGCGATGGACGGACCCCTGCGGCTATGCTACCTTCCTCGTCTACTGCGGCAGGAGCCCGTATTTTTCGACCAGGCCGATCGCTTTTGTCTAGCGGCCTGGCTTTTGAACGGCGGCATCTGAGACGTAAGGGCTACAAGGAAGAGGTCATTTCCACCTTGCTTCGAGCACGGAAGCAGTCGATTTCTCTAGCCTACATGTGCGTTTGGAAAGTCTTTGAGTCTGTTTGCGAAGAGTCAGGTGTCTCAGCTCGCTCCGCCCCGGTCTCGTTAGTTCTCTCTTTTCTACAGCAGGGTCTCTCCAAGGGCCTCTCTTTCAGTTCCCTCTGCGTGCAAGTTTCTGCTCTTGGCTCTCTTCTTGGATGGGTCGAGGTTCATCCTTTAGCGGCTCACCCGGACGTGGTCCGGTTCTTGAGGGAAGTCAAACACCTACGTCCACCCGCTCACAATACTTGTCCTTTGTGGAGTCTCAATCTGGTCCTCCAGGCCCTCTGTTCTGCTCCGTTCGAGCCCCTCCGTCGGGCTACAGTAAAGGACCTTACGCTCATGACAATTTTCCTTGTTTCGATCGCCTCCGCTCGGAGGGTCTCTGAGATTCAAGTGTTGTCCTGTCGGGAACCCTTTTTGCGCTTCTCCGACTCTGGTGTCTCTTTCAAAACGGTGCCCTCCTCTCTTCCGAAAGTGGTGTCCGCCTTCCATGTCAACCAGTCGGTAGAGCTTCCAGCTTTTTCTCCGGACGAAATTGCGGGTACCGCTGGCGGCGACCTTCGTAAACTGGATGTCAAATGCGTTCTCTTCCAGTATCTGCAGGTTACCAATGACTTTCGGGTCTCGGACCATCTTTTTGTCCTCTGGAGTGGTCCCAATCGGGGCAAATCGGCTTCTAAGACCACTATCACACGATGGTTGAAGGAAGCCATTTCCTCGGCTTATCTCTGCCAAGGACGGACAATTCCGGAGGGCTTAAAGGCTCACTCGCTACGTTCTCAGGCTACTTCTTGGTGGAGAGCCAGTCGGTCTCTCCGCAAGAGATTTGCAGGGCCCCACATGGACGTCCTTGCATACCTTTGCTCGACACTACTGTCTGGATGTGCAAGCGCCGGTTTTTGGTTCCTTTGGGCGGCAAGTGCTTCGAGCGGGACTGTCTCAGTCCCACCCGGTATAGGGAAGCTTCGGTACATCCCACGGTCTGGACTGATCCGGGTACGTACAGGGAAAGGAAAATTAGTTCTTACCTGTTAATTTTTGTTCCTTTAGTACCATGGATCAGTCCAGATGCCCTTCCCTGTTTGTTTTTCTCTTCTGTCCTCTCGAAGCTTGTTTTGCAGATTCGCAGATTTTCATACTTCATTCTTTGCAAGAATACTGAGCAATTACACTTGAAACCTTGGTTGTTCCAGTACCAAGTATATGCAAGAGCATATAGTCATACCATGTTTTTTTACATTGTTCTACAGTTGCTCATTTGAGCGTTATCGTTACTTGCTTGATCCTATTCTGGTTTTGTTGTTTTCTGCTTTGACAATAGTTATACTGAAGGGTTACAGGATAGGCTGTGTCCTCATGTAGGACACCCTTTCAGTTTTAGTCTGTCTCCACCTGCTGGAAAGGAGGCTCAACCCATGGTCTGGAGTGATCCGTGGTACTACAGGAACGAAAATTAACAGGTAAGAACTAATGTTCCTTTTTCTTTTTGGAGGGCTTTCTCAGCCCAGGTTTTCAGTTGCCTTGTGATACCGAGGGAAACGGTGTGGTCTTCAACCAAGAGATCTTTTCTTGGTTGGGTGTTTGTGCTCTTTCCTGTACCACAGGAGGATCTAGGCCTATTTATTTATTTATTTATTTTATATACTGTCAATCTGAAACAATCTCAACGGTGTACACTCAGTTATATAGAAAACCTATATAATAATACAATAAAGCAAATTTCTAAAAATTTCTAAAAGTTAATCACATTGAAACACAAATTATTTGCTACATAATAAAATAATTCAAATAAAATACAAGATTTTAACTAATATGGGAAAAATTATAAACAACTTAAACTTAAAAAATAAATTAGAATAAAAAAAAATTAAAAATCAAATCAAATCAAATCAAAGAACATAATAAAACACATACGCCAGATATTATAGCTTTAAGCGCAAAAACAGCCAGAATAAGGGATTATTGCTCACATAATCATATGGATTATTGCTTTGCTGTCAGCTCATATGCATTTTTAAATAGTAGAGTTTTCAGTTGCTTTTTAAAAATATTAAAGTCCTTTTGTAGCCTTAATTCTTCGGGTAATGAGTTCCATAATTTGGGTCCTGCAACTGAGATTGCCCGTTCTCTGACCTCTGCTAAATGTGCTGTTTTAATTGATGGTATCAATAACAAACATTTATTTGCAGAGCGCAAATTTCTTTGTCGCGTGTGAAGGCATAATATAGCATTTAACCATTCAGTTTGTTTGTTGTTTATAGATTTAAATAAAATACATAGCGACTTGTCTGGATTCTCTATTGGGAATCTCTGCTTGCAGTATTTTCTGTGAGGCACAATGTGCTTCTCGCCATGTGTTCGCATCACCCCCCTGCCTTGGGCGCCTATGGGGCACATCTGATTTTGTCTCTGTCTGTTTTATGGATCTCTTTTGAGCAGAGCCCAACTCTTTTCCCTCCTTGCTGGGTTGGCTGCCTCACGTACAAATGGGAGAAAGGTAGTGCCTTCAGCACTATAGGGTTTCCCTGCTTTGCCTGCTTTGGGCAGCCTGTAGCTAGGGATTCACCCATGTATGAGGACTGCCATCTTGCTTGTACTCAGAGAAAGCAGAGTTGCTTACCTGTAACAGGTGTTCTCCAAGGTCAGCAGGATGTCGGTCCTCACAAAACCTGCCTTCTTCCTCGGGGAGCAGGTTTCTTCATGTATTAGCTATATCATGGACTGAGGGGTTCTGCCTAGGGAGCAGAGAAATAACTACAGCTTCACATGCTCAGCAGAGAATGCTAAAAGCTCTAGATTCCTTGAGATCAAAGTTCTATGACTGGCTCCATTGGATGATGTCACCCATGTGTGAGAACTGACAATCTGCTGTCCTTGGAGAACACCTGTTACAGGTAAGCAACTCTGCTATCACCTACAACATGATAAACGAATAAAGTACCTTAAGTACTGTTGCAGCAGAACTTCCACAGAAGCACAGCATCATCCATAGGTCACAGCTCCCTACCCTACACAAGTTTTATTTATTTATTTATTTATTAACTTTTTATTTACCGACATTCGTGAAACACATCATGCCGGTTTACAAAGAACTCAGGCGGGAAATACAATAAAACAATATAACAATATAACATTAATAACAGAAACAAAAATTCAGAATACAAAATGAACCAAAGGAGCGATAACAAAAAGGGGGGAGGAAGGGGGAGAGAGAGGTGGGGGAGGATAGGCAGGGGGGCAGGGCATGGGGGGGGAGGGAGGGTAGGGGTAGAGGGGTGTGGGAAAAGGGGATGGGGAGCGGGAGGGGGAAAGGCATAGCTAGATGAAGTATAAAACAAATAGAAAATAGAAAAGAGGGAGACTATGTACAGTTGAAATATGTACAGGTACTATTAACTTAAGTAGACCTACGGAAGTGTTGGAGAACCGGCCGTATCAATTGGGCGACGGTATTCACTAGGATATAGTTTATTTAATAGGAAACTGGAGGTGTAAATGGAGAGAGGAGTACTAGGGGAGAAGGTGGCGGCCGGGAGGCCCAGGGATCTAGGGATGGCTAGGGGGGGGAGAGGGGATGGGGATGGGTCGGGCGGAAGGGGAGTAAGGGTGGATGACTGGGCAGGGGGGGCTGAGAGGAGTGGGAGCAGGGGGAGAAAGTTACACTTGATAACTGACTTAGTCTAGCAGCATTTTAGAGCATTGCTTCTTTCTCCACTTTTTTCTCATTCTTCTTACCAGCATAATCTGAGTTTAAGAAGACCAAATGTCTGTGTACCCTGGCTTGTATAGAGAAGTGGGAAATTTAACAGTGCCTGAATCAGATATGGGCTCCTGCATTATATCTACCAAGTAATAAGATGAGAGAAAATAAACAGGCTAGTATTCTAAACTGGACCTAAATTTTCTCAATACAAACTGCAATGCTAGCCTGAGATCCTGCCTGAGAAGTCTAGCAGATAGTAGAATCCAGGTAATATTTCACATACAGCTTAGAAACATAGAAACATAGAAATGACGGCAGAAGAAGACCAAACGGCCCATCCAGTCTGCCCAGCAAGCTTCACATTTTTTTCTCATACTTATCTGTTTCTCTTAGCTCTTTGGTTCTATTTCCCTTCCACCCCCACCATTAATGTAGAGAGCAGTGATGGAGCTGCAACCAAGTGAAATATCAAGCTTGATTAGTTATGGGTAGTAGGGGAAGTAACCGCCGCAATAAGCAAGCTACACCCATGCTTATTTGTTTTACCCAGACTGTGTTATTCAGCCCTTATTGGTTGTTTTTCTTCTCCCCTGCTGTTGAAGCAGGGAGCTATGCTGGATATGCTTGTAGTATCAGTTTTTCTTCTCCCCTGCCGTTGAAGCAGGATATGCATTGAAAGTGAAGTATCAGGCTTATTTGGTTTGGGGTAGTAACCGCCGTAACAAGCCAGCTACTCCCCGCTTTGTGAGTGCGAATCCTTTTTTCTTCTCCCCTGCTGTTGAAGCAGAGAGCTATGCTGGATATGCGTGAAGTATCAGTTTTTCTTCTCCCCTGCCGTTGAAGCAGAGAGCTATGCTGGATATGCGTGAAGTATCAGTTTTTCTTCTCCCCTGCCGTTGAAGCAGAGAGCTATGCTGGATATGCGTGAAGTATCAGTTTTTCTTCTCCCCTGCTGTTGAAGCAGGGAGCTATGCTGGATATGCGTGAAGTATCAGGTTTTCTTCTCCCCTGCCGTTGAAGCAGAGAGCTATGCTGGATATGCATTGAAAGTGAAGTATCAGGCTTATTTGGTTTGGGGTAGTAACCGCCGTAACAAGCCAGCTACTCCCCACTTTGTGAGTGCAAATCCTTTTTTCCACATTTCCTCTTGCTGTTGTAGCTTAGAGCGATGTTGGAGTCACAGTAACCATGTGTATGTTTATTGAATAAGGGTATTGTCTCCAGGCAGTAGCCGTCATTCTGGCTAGCCACCCACTCTTTATTGACGGCCTCTTGATTTTATGGATCCACAGTGTTTATCCCACGCCCCTTTGAAGTCCTTCACAGTTCTGGTCTTCACCACTTCCTCTGGAAGGGCATTCCAGGCATCCACCACCCTCTCCGTGAAGAAATACTTCCTGACATTGGTTCTGAATCTTCCTCCCTGGAGCTTCAAATTGTGACCCCTGGTTCTGCTGATTTTTTTCCTATGGAAAAGGTTTGTCGTTGTCTTTGGATCATTAAAACCTTTCAAGTATCTGAAAGTCTGTATCATATCACCTCTGCTCCTCCTTTCCTCCAGGGTGTACATATTTAGATTCTTCAATCTCTCCTCATAAGTCATTTGATGAAGACCTTCCACCTTTTTGGTCACCCTTCTCTGGACCGCCTCCATCTTGTCTCTGTCTCTTCGGAGATACGGTCTCCAGAACTGAACACAATACTCCAGGTGAGGTCTCACCAAGGACCTGTACAAGGGGATAATCACTTCCCTTTTCTTACTCGATATTCCTCTCTCTATGCAGCCCAGCATTCTTCTGGCTTTAGCTATCGCCTTGTCACATTGTTTCGCCGACTTCAGATCATTAGACACCATCACCCCAAGGTCTCTCTCCTGCTCCGTGCACATCAGCCTTTCTCCCCCCATCGAATACAGTTCATTCGGATTTCCATTCCCCATATGCATGACTTTGCACTTCTTGGCATTGAATGTCAGCTGCCATGTCTTCGACCACTCTTCCATCTTCCTTAAATCCCGTCTCATTCTCTCCACTCCTTCCGGCGAGTCCACTCTGTTGCAGATCTTAGTGTCATCCGCAAAAAGACATACCTTACCTTCTATCCCTTCCGCAATGTCGCTCACAAAGATATTGAAAAGGACCGGTCCCAACACCGATCCCTGCGGTACACCGCTTAAAACCGCTCTCTCTTCAGAGAGAGTTCCATTTACCATCACACATTGTCTTCTGTCCGTCAACCAGTTTGCAATCCAGGCCACCACCTCGGCACTCACTCCTAAGCTTTTCATTTTATTCACCAGTCTCCTGTGCGGGACAGTGTCAAAAGCTTTGCTGAAATCCAAGTAGATGACATCGAGTGCTCTTCCTCGATCCAATTCCTTGGTTACCCAGTCAAAAAAGTCAATCAGATTTGTCTGACAGGATCTTCCAATGGTGAATCCATGCTGCCTCTGGTCCAGCAATTCTCCCGACTGTAGATAGTTCACTATTCTCTCTTTCAACAGTGACTCCATTACTTTTCCCACCACCGAAGTGAGGCTAACCGGTCTGTAGTTACCAGCCTCTTCTCTGTTCCCACTCTCACATCTGTTCCCAGCTCTCACATCTCTTTCCATCTTTCACTTCTATTTACAGCTTTCATCCTACTAACCACTACGGGAATTAGATAAAAAGGTTACAGTTGTTTGGCTCAATAGGTAATTGTTCACGTCCATAATCATTATAGGAAGAAGAGCAGGTTCTTCATTTACCTTGGAATTCTTACTCTGTCCATTAGAGAGGTAGGTAAAAGAAGATAAGTTAGACTAAGGGAAGATCCTGAAAGGATAGAATCGTAATCTTGAGCATACATGCATTCTGCAACAAGTGGGCTATGCGGTTGACTTCCTGTCTCAAAGAAGGACCAGCTAGCCTATCTTGGGTGCTCTGCAAGAATACCTAGAGTTGGAACATCTGCACCCCACACAAGGGTTTGAACTGGCAAACTCGAGACATCCAAGACAGGAAAGCAGACTTGGAGCTATATAACTATAAGAGAGGAAAAACCTAAGAAATAGCATGACATTTGAATATACAGAGAAATCCCCTGCAAAGCAGCGATTTCTCCAAGTTATTTCCATACCTACAAAAAGCACATCTGATCAACAATCACAGTTTTAGCTTTCATTATCTCACCCAAGGGGCTATGTATCGTCTCAAAAAAGACAACTTATTTATATTCCACTTTTTTTAGACATTTCAAAGCAGATTACATTCTGGTATTGTCTTATTGCTGAGGGTTTATAATTTAAATTTGTACCTGAGGCAAAGGAAGGTGAAGTGACTTACCTAAGGTCACAAAGGAGCAACAACAGGATTTGAACCCTGGGTTCCCTGGCTTGCTGCCCACTGCTACTAGACTACGCTTCCACTCATCTCTGTTTCAGATGATCAGTTGCAAAAGATATTCAAGGAATACATTTTTCTTGGAGTTTATGAATCTTTTAAAAAATAGATATTAGGGGTTATTTGAAATATAGCTAAAAATAAAAATGGTAGCACCCATCACAATACTGAAAAATCTCAAAAGGTATCTGAACAGTTAAAGAAGACATTTACCTCTGCTCCAATACTGGTGCACCCATTCCAAAAAGACCACTTGTAGTAGAGACAGATGTGTCCAGTATGGGGTTCAGAACAATATTATCATAACAAATTACTCCTCGACAATGTTTTACATCCATATACCTTACTTTTTAAAAACCCCTTTTTAAAATTGATCTCTCCCTGTCAGGTCGATACTGTAAGACCGCGGGAGAGCGGACGAACGCCCGCTCTCCCGGCGCGCGCACCGGCCCTTCACCGGTGCGGGCGATTCAGTATTTAAATGAGGTGACACGGTGCAAACGGGGAAAAGGAGGCGCTAGGGACACTAGCGCGTCCCTAGCGCCTCCTTTTGGCCTGGAGCGGCGGCTGTCAGCGGGTTTGACAGCCGATGCTCAATTTTGCCGGCGTCGGTTCTCGAGCCCGCTGACAGCCACGGGCTTGGAAACCGGACGCCGGCAAAATTGAGCGTCTGGTTTTCGGCCCGACAGCCGCGGGCCGAATTCAATTTTTTTTTTTTTTTACTTTTTTTTACTTTTGGGGACCTCCGACTTAATATCGCTATGATATTAAGTCGGAGGGTGCACAGAAAAGCAGTTTTTACTGCTTTTCTGTGCACTTTCCTGGCGCCGGAAGAAATTAGCGCCGACCTTTGGGTCGGCGCTAATTTCTTAGAGTAAAATGTGCGGCTTGGCTGCACATTTTACTTACTGGATCCCGCGCGCATACCTAATAGGGCCATCAACATGCATTTGCATGTTGAGGGCGCTATTAGGTGCCGCGGGTGGGCCGCGTGTTTTCCTCCCCTTACTGAATAAGGGGTAAGGGAAAACATGCGTCCAGAGCAGGCTGACAGTGCGCTCCGACGGAGCACACTTTACTGTATCGACCTGTTTGTGAGGAAAAGGGGTGGTGTTAAGGATGGGCTGAGGCAAGCTAGGATTTTCATTTTGAAATCTCAGCACTTTCTTTACTCTGCAAGGTATGTAGGGTAAAGATATTCCTGTGGCCTTGGCAGCCATCGGATTTTCAAAAGAAAACTTCATGGGCAGTTTCTTTTTGAAAATCCGCTGGGTATCCACAGCCTCTGAAAATTATCTTTGTAGGGAATCATTTTAAGAATGTCCACATAATTGCAATGTCTGAGGTACATTTTACCCATGGACTTTGCACTTATTTTCAAAATTAAAATATTTGCATACTTTCACTTTGAAAATTACCCCAGGAAACGTATCTGCACATAATTTCACTTGCTAATCTGTATGGGTACTTTCATAGCAAAACTACGTGTGTACTTTCAAAAACTCAGAAATATGCGCATGCCATAGTTCCAAACTCTGCCCAGTCCCATCCCTCCCTCTAATGCAGGCAAAGTCTACACTCTATTTACACTTAGGAAGAGTAATTTGAATGTTTTGGATTTGAATTTCAGATTTACTTTTCTCACAGGACAAGCAGGATGGTTGTCCTCACAAATGGGTGACATCGAGGATGGAGCCCACCACGGAAAACTTCTGTCAAAGTTTAAACAGAACTTTGACTGGCCCCTACTGGGCATGCCCAGCAAGGCACTGACCCTGCAGCCAGCAGGGGTCTCCCTTCAGTCTTCTTTTTTCCGCGCAGCAGTTGCCACACGGTGAAAGGAGCTCTCTTACCACGTTCCTGACAGGAATTCGGTATTTTTCTTTCCGAAGAAAATTTGCCCCTCAGGGGTCTCCCTTCGACAAATTTTTGTCACCTCCGCGGAAACCGGTAAGTTTTTTGCCTTTTTTCTTCGACTACCGTCGAATTTGGCCCTTGAGGCCTGTTGGCAATTACCGAGCCCGCGACTAAATTTGGCCTTAAGCCATGGCGACGGGATTCCGTCGATGCCCGGATTGTACCCGGACTATGTCAATCACTGACCCCCATAGGGTTTGTGTTTTGTGTTTGGGAAGTGAGCATGATGTCCTGACTTGCACCAAATGTGCCCTAATGACACCTAAGGGTCGCAAAGCCAGGATGGAGAAGATGGGGCTCCTCTTCCATGCACCCACCCCAACGCCATCGATAGCATCGACGTCATCGGAACCGGCACCGTCGAAGTTGCACCACCATCGTCAACCCTCCGGTGACCGTCCACCATCGATGACTTCTCGGCCGTCGACTCCTGTCCCCTCCCCGGATGGGCGAGGAGACCGGAAGGACAAGCATCGCCATCGACGGCACAAGTCTCGGCCTGTCGAGGATCCACAGTCATCGACCTCTGAACAAGCCGAGCCACCGACTAAGAGGCCTCGATCAGACTTGGCACCGTCCACGTCTCGTTCGCAGGCATCGAGGAAACCCTCACCCTCTCGGGGTGTGGGAGCCGTGATCCCACCGGTTACGGTGGTCCCTCCGGCTCTGCCTCAGCCTCCCTCTCCCGTCGAGCCGGGTATTGTTACCCCTGGTCTCCGGGCAGAACTGGACTGGCTGGTCCAGGAGGCCATCGAGAAAGCGATGCAAAAATTCCAACCTCCATTGGCACCGTCTCCGGCACCGATTCCGGCACCGCCACCGGCATCGACCCCGGCACCGACTCCGCCACCGAGGAAGGAACCGACCACCGAACCTTTGGTGGAAGCGCTGGCACCGCTACTACAACGTATGGAGGCACTTGTACATGCCCTTCCATCGATGATTCCAGTAGCACCGACAGCGCCATCGTCTCCGACTGGATTTTCATCGGCGGGAGAAACACCGTTCCTGATTCCCCCTTCCGGGGTGGTCCCATCGGTGCCTTCTCGAATATCTCCACCGATTTATCCTTTGACTCCATCGGTTCCAAGACCGGCACCGACTCCATCGGCAGCACCGAAACCCTCGATGCCGTTCCCAGTACCGATTGTACCACCGGTTCCTCCAAGGTTTCCTTCGATGCCTTTGGATCCTCAACCTGGTCCATCGGGGCTTCAACCCCCAAGTGATCCCTATGATACCTGGGGTGATGATACATCTTCTGACACAGATTTACCATCACCGCCTTCTCCTACAGAGAGTAGAAAAAGATCTCCTCCAGAGGATCTCTCCTTTATTAATTTTGTAAAGGAGATGTCCGAAATTGTACCTTTTCAGCTGCAATCTGAGACCGATGACAGACACCAGATGATGGAACTGCTTCAATTTTTGGATGCTCCAAAAATCATCGCTTCCATCCCCATTCACCAGGTGTTTCTCGATCTCTTAAAGAAAAACTGGGAATCTCCTTCATCTGTATCACCAGTTAACAAGAAGGCTGACTCCACATACCTCGTCCAGTCAGCACCAGGCTTTCAAAAGCCTCAACTGGATCATCGCTCTGTTGTGGTTGAGTCCGCACAAAGAAAGGCCAAGCGTCTAAAGCCACACTCCTCCACTCCGCCGGTCAAGGACAATAAATTCCTGGACAGTGTGGGACGGAAAGTGTACCATGGAGCTATGCTGATTTCTCGCATAGCCTCATATCAACTCTACATGACGCAATATAACAGAGCCATCCTTAAACAGATGCAAGATTTTGCTGACACATTACCTGACCAATATCAGCCACAGCTTCAGGCCCTTCTTAACAAAGGGTTTGAAGCAGGGAAGCACGAGATCAGAACGGCTTATGACATCTTTGATGCCTCCACAAAGGTTTCAGCTACTGCCATTTCGGCCAGACGTTGGGCTTGGTTAAAATCATCCAACCTTCGCCCAGAAGTCCAGGATCGTTTAGCGGATTTACCCTGCTTAGGGGACAATTTGTTTGGGGAACAAATTCAGCAAATTGTAGCTGAATTAAAAGATCACCACGAGACGTTGAAACAACTTTCTTCTGTTCCGTCTGAGGTTTCCTCCAAACAACCACTTAAGAAGGACTCTAAGAAGTCGTTCTTTCGGCCACGCCGTTACTACCCTCCATCGGCCAGGCCTCGTCCAGCTCGATCCTCTACTAGGCCTCAGCCGCGTCAGCCTAGGAAACAAAGGCCTACTGCAGCCCCTCCACCGGGGCCTGCGGCTGGCCTTTGACTCCCTTGTAGGGAACACATGCCAAACCCCTCTTCCAGACATTCCTGTAGGAGGTCGACTGTACCATTTTCTACAACCTTGGTTGCAGATCACCTCAGATCAGTGGGTGCTAACAATTATCGCACAGGGTTACCACCTCAATTTCATAACTCTTCCGGCAGACTCCCCGCCTCTTCAAGCGTGGAGTCTATCCACCCATTTGGCTCAATTACAACAGGAAGTGTCTCTTCTTCTGCAATCAAATGCTATAGAACCCGTTCCTCCCTCTCAACGAGGCAAGGGATTCTATTCCAGATACTTCCTAATACCAAAGAAATCAGGGGGACTACGTCCCATTTTGGACCTTCGAGCCCTCAACAAATACCTTCAAAAAGAGAAGTTCAAAATGGTAACCCTAGGCGCACTGCTCCCTCTGCTACAAAGAGGGGATTGGCTGTGCTCTCTCGACCTCAAGGACGCTTATACCCACATTGCGATCACACAATCCCATCGCAAATATCTGCGGTTTCTCGTAGGCCACGACCATTATCAATACCGTGTCCTACCTTTCGGTCTGGCTTCTGCCCCACGAGTCTTTACCAAATGTCTCGTAGTGGTAGCAGCATTCTTAAGGAAGGAAGGTGTCCACGTCTACCCCTACCTGGACGATTGGCTAATCAGGGCCTCCACCCAACAGATAGCTCAATCCTCCCTAAAATTGACAATTCAAACACTCCTTTCCTTAGGGTTTCTTGTCAATTACGAGAAATCTTGCTTAGTCCCGTCTCAAACCTTATTCTTCATTGGAGCAGACTTGGACACCTTACAGGCAAAGGCTTACCTTCCACTTCAGAGGGTCCACACCCTAATGTCCCTGGCTCGCCAGCTCCAGTCTCAGAACACTGCCACGGCTCGCCAGTTCCTCATTCTCCTAGGACACATGGCATCCTCGGTTCAAGTCACTCCCATGACCCGACTAGCCATGAGAGTAACACAATGGACTCTACGACACCAATGGATTCAAGCTTTTCAGCCTCTGTCCTCCATAGTCACAGTCACACAAGCGCTGCGCCTATCCTTAACCTGGTGGACGACTCAGGTCAACCTCCTTCAGGGCTTACCTTTTCTTCCACCGGATCCGCAAGTAATCCTAACCACCGACGCTTCTCACATCGGTTGGGGAGCCCATGTGGACGACTTTCAAACCCAAGGGTTATGGTCCAAAGAGGAAGCCGAACACCAGATAAATTTCCTGGAACTTCGAGCAATCCGCTATGCGCTCCGCACTTTCAAAGATCATCTCTTTCATCAGATAATCTTAATCCAGACGGACAACCAAGTGGCCATGTGGTACATAAACAAGCAGGGAGGCACAGGCTCCTTCCTTCTGTGTCAGGAAGCTGCGCAGATCTGGGCGGAATCCCTCTCCCACTCCATGTACCTCAGGGCCACTTACCTGCCGGGAGTAGACAATGTATTGGCAGACCAGCTGAGCCGAGTCTTCCACCCACACGAGTGGTCACTCGATCCTCTGGTAGCGACCTCTCTGTTTCACAAGTGGGGTTCTCCCCGCATAGACCTCTTTGCGTCCCCTCAGAACCACAAAGTGCACGATTACTGCTCTCTCATTCGGAGCCAGCACTCTCGGCCGAGGGATGCTTTCTCCCTCAAGTGGACAACCGGTCTGCTCTATGCATTCCCTCCACTCCCTCTTGTGTCAAGGACTCTCGTGAAGCTACGCCAGGACGGAGGAACCATGATCCTGATAGCACCTTACTGGCCACGCCAAGTATGGTTTCCAATACTCCAGGATCTCTCCATCCGCAGGCACATTCCTCTGGGAATGGACCCGCATCTGCTCACTCAAAACGACGGATGCCTCCTCCATCCCAACCTCCAAGCCTTGTCCCTGACGGCATGGATGTTGAAAGGTTAGTCCTTCAACCATTTAACCTTTCAGATTCCGTTTCTCGAGTCCTGATAGCTTCACGAAAGCCTTCCACAAGAAAGTCTTACTCATACAAATGGAAAAGGTACACATCATGGTGCACTTCTCAGTCCCTTGATCCCCTTTCCTGTCCAATCTCCAAATTCTTGGACTATTTATGGCATCTCTCTGAATCAGGTCTTAAAACCTCTTCTATCAGAATGCATGTCAGTGCGGTAGCCGCCTTCCATAAGGGTATTGGGGGTAATCCTATTTCAGTACAACCCCTAGTAACACGCTTTCTTAAGGGCTTACTCCATCTAAAGCCACCCTTGCGTCCTCCGGCCCCATCCTGGGACCTTAACCTGGTCCTTGGTCGTCTAATGAAACCTCCTTTCGAACCTCTGCACTCCTGTGACTTGAAATATCTCACTTGGAAAGTGTTATTCCTTTTGGCTGTTACTTCAGCTCGCAGGGTTAGTGAATTACAGGCCCTAGTTACCTATCCGCCTTACACTAAGCTCCTGCAGGACCGGGCGGTACTCCGCACTCACCCTAAATTTTTACCTAAGGTAGTTTCGGAGTTTCATATCAATCAATCTATCGTACTACCTATCTTTTTTCCCAGGCCCCACTCCAACTCTGGAGAGCAGACCCTGCATACCCTAGACTGTAAACGGGCTCTAGCTTTTTACCTAGACCGTACAGTTTCCCACAGGAAGAGCACTCAATTATTCGTCTCTTTCCATCCTAATAAGTTGGGACAACCTGTGGGTAAGCAGGCTCTTTCTTCCTGGTTGGCGGACTGCATTTCTTTTTGCTATGAGCAAGCTGGCATTCCTTTTCAAGACCGTGTTAAAGCACACTCTGTGAGGGCCATGGCGACGTCAGTGGCACACCTTCGATCGGTGCCACTTCCGGACATCTGCAAAGCTGCAACCTGGAGTTCTCTCCATACTTTTGCAGCCCATTATTGTTTGGACAAGGCTGGAAGACAGGACTCCATCTTTGGCCAGTCTGTCTTGCGTAACCTTTTTCCAACCTGATGTACCAACACCCTTCCACCTACCCGGTAGGGTGCGGATGCCCTTTCCCAAATTCTCCTCAGTTGTTGTGCCTGCTGCACACCGTTGGGTACATTTGGTGCAAGTCGGGACATCCTCAGCTCGGTACTCACCAATTTGTGAGGACAACCATCCTGCTTGTCCTGTGAGAAAGCAAATGTTGCTTACCTGATGTAACAGGTGTTCTCACAGGACAGCAGGATGTTAGTCCTCACGAAACCCGCCCGCCTCCCCGCGGTGTTGGGTTCGTTTTATTTTTACTTTCTAGGCACTGCCTGTAGCTTTGAAAATCAGACTGAAGGGAGACCCCTGCTGGCTGCAGGGTCAGTGCCTTGCTGGGCATGCCCAGTAGGGGCCAGTCAAAGTTCTGTTTAAACTTTGACAGAAGTTTTCCGTGGTGGGCTCCATCCTCGATGTCACCCATTTGTGAGGACTAACATCCTGCTGTCCTGTGAGAACACCTGTTACATCAGGTAAGCAACATTTGCTATCCACCTTTTTCTAAATGTGAGCTCCAGGTGAGTTTCATTTCATTTCATTTTCATGTCATTTATTTGAATACTGTCATTCTATATAAAATACAATCACCGTGGTTCACAGAGATTAAAAACATTCATACATTTAAAAAACAATACAAATACATAAATCAAAAAATCCAGAAAAAATATAAAAACCATTATTAATTAGCATTTTTCTATTTAGTACTTTTCAGTTCAGGTACTGTAGTTATTTCCCTGACCAAGAGGACTTCAAATATAAATTGTACCTGAGGCAATAGAGAGTGAAGTGACTTGTCCAAGGTCACAAGAAGTATCTTTGGATGAAGCAGAATTTGAATCCTGGCTTCACAGCCTGGATGTTCTAACTCCATGCCCCAAACATCTTGCATATCAGTAGATTTTGTCAATCTTGAAAGCAAGGATCCTGCTACTTCTTTCCCCAGATATTGGCAGCTCAGCGTTTTTCATTTTCTATCTTTTACAAATCTACTTCTTCACATGAGCTACCAAATTCAACAAAAGGGCAAATATATTTTCATTTTAGTCTATTTTAGCATGGCCTCTTCATTCAGAAGAAGGAGAAGCATCAAGGAGCTTGCTCCACTGTCTCTCTCTGCCTGCCGGAATGAACACTCTGCTGCTCAGCTTGCTGCTCAATTGCTTTGAGTCTGCACAGCCAAAAGAAGGAGAGTCTGGCCTCTGCCATTGGCCAGAGGACTAAGCTCACTCTACTGAGTTGAAATAGTTAATTATCTATTGTGCAATTTTTAAAACATTTTTTTAATCTTAAATCACTTTTGGTGCTTATTGCAAGGAGAGAAGCAAAAAATGCAAATAATTTAAATAAATAACCCAGTGTTGCATTAACATCTTTTCAAATTATAATGTTTTAAAACACTGGACTTCATCTGGTGGATCGCGGTGTAACACTGGGTTACACAACCTGACCTAAGATGACTTGCAGCAATGGCACTACTACCATGCACATATCCTGTTGTATATTCAGCAAAAGGTGGGTACTAGGTTCAGAAAATGTTGAAGACCGTAGTTTTAAAACAATATAGATGCCTATATTGTGTGTTGTTTAACATATTAAGGAGGTAATTTTGTAATATACCACCCAAATTTTAAATAAAATATACACATACGTTACACCAATTTTCAAAGGGAAAGTATATTTTGCTTTCCCTTTGAAACTATCTTGCCAAAACTACACACACATAATTAACACCTGCTAATTTGTACACAGATTTTTCCAAGAACATTTTTGCATATATTTTTGAAAATGTAAGCGTATGCTTATAAGTGGAAACTCCTCTCCAAATTCCCCCTAGGAATGCCTTGCTAACTATGGGTAAACTTATATAGGACATACACAACATAAGTTCACCCTCATGTCTGGCAGCAAGTTATGTAAATCCATTTCCACTATTTTACACCGAGGAAATTACTTTGAACGTTGCCCCCTAATTTGTTTACTTAGGACTCCTGAAATGCAATTCTAACATAGAAACATGACTGCAGAAAAAGATCATAAGGCACATCTAATCTGCCCATCCGTCCAATTTATCTAGTTTTACAATCCCCATCACTGCCTCAGCGATCCCCTGTATTCCATGCTTTCTTGAATTCAGATACTGTTTTTGTTTCCACCACTATGATAGAGTGTATGTCTCCAGGCTGAGAACCAGAGAATCAATGGGGGAAAACTCAAGAGGGAGGGTGAAGAGAACGAACCTTTTGTTTCTTCCACCAAGAGAGTCCAGAAAACAGTCGCAGCTGTGCGAAGAAGGCAGGCAGGATGACTGGGCAAATCAGGATAGTTCAGGGGAGGGGCCTAGGGCCTATAAAAAGGGAACCTCGGGAGACCTACTCTAGTCTCCCCTGAGAGGCTCAGAAGGTGACAAGGACGCTCCATGGTAAGAACTCTCGGAGCAGTAAAGGCTGGCAGGATCGGGAATCTTGATCCTCTAAAGAAAAGAGCAAGGTTTGCTGACACTTATTTTCCTTTGGGATTTGTTCTTCCCGTTTCTGTTTGGATTCACTGAACTTGTGGACCGAGACTAAAATACTTATAAATTCACTACCCTGTGAAACAACTTGGTGGTAAGACTGTGTTACACTATGGGTTTCCCATGGCTCCACAGATAAGGGGCTGACTGTGGAGAGCAGGTGGAGAGGGAGTTTGAGGCCCTGGTTGGGAGGACACTTGAGATTTGCCCCAGACAAATAAATTATTATCCCAGAACAAGAGGATGCTAGTCCTCACATATGGGTGACGTCACCGAACGGAGCCCAGGCAGGAAACCTTTCTGTCAAAGTTTCTAGAAACTTTTGACTGGCCCTGAGAGGCCACTGAGCATGCCCAGCATGCTCTGATATTCTCTGCCACAGGTGTCTCTCTTCAGTCTTCACTTTTCCTCACTGCCGTTCGCACCGCGGACCTATAGCCCTCGCGTTTGGAAATCCTTTTGACTGAAAAGTTAAACTATTTTGGTGACATTCTCTCTCATAGGAGTTTTTCTAGCTCGCCGGCTGGTGAGTACTATTCATTTTTCACATTTTCGGAAGAAAATTTCTCTCACACTCTCATTCATCGACGGCCGTCGATTCCAAAATGGCGACGGGATTCAAAAAGTGCCCCGTCTGCAATAGAAATATGTCAATAACCGATCCACGTTTGGAGTGTGTACTGTGCCTCGGAGAAAAACACGATGTCAGTACATGCGCCAAATGAGCAGAGATAACGGTAAAAGGACGGAAAGCCCAGCAAGAGAAGATGGAACACCTATTTTCTCTTCAGCTAATCCCTTCTCCCTCGAAAGCACCGAGGTTGTCTCCGGCTGGAGCAACAAAAAGGGTCTTACTCAAAAAACTGCGTCCGGATGGATCCGGTGATCGTCCGTCCTCTCCATCGTCCGTGCTCTCCACAAAATCGGCAGAGCATCAAAAAACCAAACATCGACATCCATCATTGTCCGCATCGATGTCCCAGGACGAATCGATACTGAAGCGGCCTAGACAACAAGAAACAGTGGGCCTTCGCCGTCACCGGTTCCAACTACTTCATCGATAGACATCGCAGCACCGCCACCGCTTACGCCATCGGTGTCTTCACCAATAGTACAGCCAGAGTTGTCTACACTTATTAGACAAGCGGTCTTACAAGCTCTTCAGGAGCAACAAATCCCGATGATTCCATCGATGCCGACCTCCTTATCGATGCCGATGACTCCAGCATCGATGCCGATGACTTTAACATCGATGCTGATGCCTCCAGTATCGATGCCGATGACTTTTCCTCCAACATCGATGCCGGTGATAACACCGATGACGACACCTTTTTTGCCACCCAAATTCTCGACTGGTTTTATAACCACTACACCGAGGCTAGAAACACAGTCTACATCACTTTTAACTCAGATTCCACCGAGCTCCTTTGGGTACACACCATCGATACTGTGTCCACCGACTACTACAACGACAGCATCCCTGCCACCACCGGATCTACCTCCATTGGAACCTCCAGAAATCCAGGATGAGGCATTTTATTGATGCCTCTTACAAAGGTACCAGAATGTCATCGACAACTTGCCACCTATTAGGCCACGGACAACATCTACAGATGTATTCATCGATGACCCACAGCCTGGTCCTTCAGGGCTTCATGTCCCACCTACACCAAGACCACAATCACCTTACAGAGAAGATTCAGAAGACTCCTGGGATGATGAACCCTCTCAATTTTCCTCAGAGGAGTTCATGTCTAACCCTTCTCCTGACCGAAGAAAGAAGTCACCCCCAGAAGATCTTTCCTTCTCCTCATTTATACAAAGTATGTCTGACTCCATTCCATTCGAATTGACAGCAGAGGAAGACACAAGAGCACAAACCCTTGAAGTGCTACAGTTTGTGGATCCACCCAAGCAGGTATTAGCGGTACCAGTACACGAAGTTTTACTGGACCTCCAGAAAAGAATCTGGTAACACCCAGCCTCTACACCTGCAGTAAATAAATGGGTGGAAACTACCTATATAGTCCAACCAGCTCCAGGTTACCACAAACAACAATTGCCACACCAGTCTGTCGTTGTGGAATCAGCACAGAAAAAATCTAAACGTGTGCGCCCACATTCCTCCATCCCACCAGGCAGGGAGCACAGATTCCTGGACACAATGGGTAAAAAGGTCTACCAGAGTTCCATGCTGAGTACCAAAATCTCTGCATATCAACTCTACATCACTCAGTACCAGAGGAACCTCTGGAAACAGATGGAACAATTCATTACTTCTTTACCCACCCAGTTCCAGGAGCCTGCACAAGCAGTTATAGCAAAAGGTCTGGAGGCAGGCAAACACGAAGTGAGAGCAGTTTATGACAATTTTGAAACTGCTTCCAGAATAGCAGCAGCTGGAATCACTGCTCGCAGATGGGCCTGGCTCAAAGCATCTGACCTCAGGATTGAGGTACAAGATAAACTTGTTGACCTTCCCTGTCTTGGTGACAATCTCTTTGGGGATAAAATTCAAGAAGCTGTACAACAACTTAAGGATCACACTGAGACATTAAGGCAACTGTCTCAAACCCCTCAAGAGCCTGCTACCCAGCCGTCTCGTCGTCCTCCACGTAGAGATGTGCGACGGTCTTATTACAGGCCACGCAGATACTACCAACACACCTCTAGGGGTAG
Organism: Rhinatrema bivittatum; assembly: GCF_901001135.1. Classification (NCBI taxonomy): domain Eukaryota; kingdom Metazoa; phylum Chordata; class Amphibia; order Gymnophiona; family Rhinatrematidae; genus Rhinatrema; species Rhinatrema bivittatum. The sequence continues at coordinate 522,100,696 of NC_042617.1, forward strand.
ATCCAGCAGACCCACACAACGCTCCCAAGCCAGACAATCCAGGCCTGCTCGTCCACAACCTCCTGCACAGACAGGCCCTGCAACAGGCTTTTGAAGCAAAGACCAGAGAACAGACCCAACCTTGCAATTCCAAGCCAAATCTACCAGTGGGAGGAAGAATATCCCATTTTCACACAAATTGGCAAAACATAACATCAGATCAATGGGTACTTTCCATAGTCTCTCAAGGCTACAAACTAGATTTCACCTCAATTCCTCTAGAATTTCCACCAACACCCTGCCAACAACAAAATTCTCAACTAAATCACTTACAAGCAAAATTATCCACCCTTCTGAGATCCAGGGCCATACAACCAGTGCCCCGGACACAGCAGGGTAGAGGATTCTACTCCCGATACTTCCTCATTCCAGAGAAAACCGGAGGCCTACGTCCCATCCTAGACCTCAGAAATCTCAACAAATTTCTGAAGAAAGAAAAATTCAGGATGGTGTCTTTAGGCACCATGCTTCCACTTCTTCAAGCAAGAGATTGGCTTTGTTCTCTGGAACTTCAAGATGCTTACGCTTACATTCCAATATACCCTCCTCATTGCAAATACCTGCGCTTCACGGTACACCATCAACATTACCAATACAGAGTTCTACCATTTGGACTGGCGTCTGCTCCCAGAGTCTTCACCAAATGTCTAGCGGTCATAGCAGGACACTTGCACAAAGAAGGTGTCCATGTTTTCCCATATCTAGACGACTGGCTCATAAAGAGTTCATCTCAACAAGGAGCGATAACTTCTCTCACTCAAACAATTGCTCTACTTCACTCCATGGGATTTCTCATCAATTATCAAAAATCCCATCTCACTCCAACTCATCTGCTTCAATTCATAGGAGCAGAGTTGAACACAGAGTTAGCAAAGGCCATTCTACCTATAAACCGGGCAGATGCCCTCATTCTACTAGCAAATTCCATTTCCTTATGGACACAAATCACAGCCCATCAGTTTCTGATATTGCTAGGCCACATGGCCTCCACAGTTCATGTTACTCCTATGGCAAGGTTGGCCATGCGAGTTGCCCAATGGACTTTAAGATCACAATGGATTCAAGCCATTCAACCCCTTCACTATCCAATTCAAGTGACCCACCAACTAAGATCATCTCTACTTTGGTGGACCAACAAAGACAACCTGTGCAAAGGCTTACCTTTCCAACAGCCAGTCCCAGAGATTACTTTAACTATAGATGCATCCACCTTGGGATGGGGAGCTCATGTAGAAAATCTCCACACTCAAGGGACTTGGACAAAACTCGAAGCAACATATCAAATCAATTTTCTGGAACTTCGAGCTATACATTATGCGCTGCATGCGTTCAAGGACTGCCTCTCACACAAGACTATTCTCATCCAAACAGACAACACAGTAGCCATGTAGTACATCAACAAACAGGGAGGTACGGGCTCGTATCTCCTTTGTCAAGAAGCTGCACAGATTTGGGGCTGGACCCTGAATCACTCAATGTTCCTGCGAGCCACTTATCTGGCAGGCATACACAATGTAGTAGCGGATCGACTCAGTCGTCAATTCCAACCACACGAATGGTCCCTGGATCCTGCAGTAGCAACCAGGATATTTCAACGTTGGGGTCAACCAACAATAGACCTCTTTGCGTCACATCTGAATCACAAAGTGGACAAGTTCTGTTCTCTGCACAAACAGAACAACCAGCCAGCCAAGGACGCCTTTGCTCGCCCTTGGAACTCAGGCCTACTATACGCGTAACCTCCCAATACCGCTCATAACCAAAACTCTAGTGAAGCTACAACAGGACAAGGGGTCCATGATACTCATAGCCCCATATTGGCCTCGACAAGTATGGTTCCCCACAATGTTAGACCTCTCAGTCAGGGATCCAATTCGCCTGGGAGTAGCTCCCACTCTCATAACTCAGGATCAGGGCCGGTTACGACATCCCAACCTTCAGTCCCTATCCCTGACAGCATGGATGTTGAAAGCTTGATATTACAACCACTCAATCTTTCATCTCATATATCTCATATATCTCATATCATATATCTCATATCATATATCATATCATATATCATATATCATATCATATATCTCATATCATATATATCTCATATATCATCTCATATATCTCATACATCTCATATATCTCATATATCACTCAAGCAGGTCATTAAGTAAATCATTAAAACCAGGATTACAGTGGGCTCTGGTAGAATTGGACCAGTTACTAGGAGACACACACAGTATCAAATGCAACAAGAACAAAAAGCCTTCCCTATATTAAAAACTGAAGTCCTAGAGAAAAACATTGAAGTGTTACCAGAAAAGAGAGAAAACCAATGCATGCAGAATTTCAAGATACATAACCAAAAGAAAAAGCAAATTGAGATGGATAACTCTGGCATCAGTGGCACAACTGCAAAAGGAAAGAGTGAAGTGAATAACAAATCTCAACTAAAGTCTCATAAGGAGTACAGGAAAAGCAATAATCTTAAAGAGAGTACCTGGAAAGCTATGACCACAAATGCTCATAGTTTGGGAAATAAAATACCAGATCTGCAGGCCCTAATGATAGAGGCAGAAGTGGACATTGTTGCTATCACAGAGACATGGTTCACAGAATCTCATGATTGGGATACGGCAATACCAGGCTATAACTTGTTAAGGAAGGACAGAGTGGATAGAAAAGGGGGAGGTGTGGCTCTTTATGTCAGAAACAATATCCAAGCATCTGAGCTACAAGGAAGTTGGGGCAAGGAAGAAGCACTATGGGTAGACCTAAAAACAGATGATGGAGCATCAATTTATATTGGAGTGGTTTACAGGCCCCCGAACCAAAAGGAAGAGCTGGACAGAGACCTGGTTGAAGACATCCATAAGATAGGTAAGAAGGGAGAAGTGGTGATCGTGGGTGACTTTAATATGCCAGATGTAGACTGGAAAATCCCATCTGCAGAATCTAAAAATAGTAGAGCAATAGTGGATGCCATGCAAGTAGCTTTGTTCAAACAAATGGTATTAGAACCCACGAGAGAAGGAAATATACTCGACTTAGTGCTCACTAATGCAGATAATGTCTCTGATGTCGAGGTGGGCACCCACCTCAGCACCAGTGATCATCAAACAATATGGTTTAATATCACTAAAAGAATAGGGAAAAGAACCACAAAGACCCGAGTTTTACAATTCAAAAACACAGACTTTGAGGAAATGGGGAAGTACCTAGAGGAAGAACTAAATGGATGGGAGAATGAGAGAGATGTGGATCAGCAGTGGATCAATCTAAAAGGAGCAATCACCAAGGCAACTACTCTTTATGTTAGAAATGTAAAGAAAAGCAAAAGGAAAATGAAACCTATCTGGTTCTCAAACGAGGTGGCTGACAAAATTAAAGCTAAAAGAACAGCATTCAAAAAATATAAAAGATCCCAAAGGGAGGAGCACAAAGAAGAATATTTGATTCAACTGAGGGAGACGAAGAAATTAATCAAGTTGGCAAAAAGTCAAGCGGAAGAGAGGATTGCCAAGGAGATAAAAAATGGTGACAAAACATTTTTCAGATACATCAGCGAAAAGAGAAAAGTCCATAGTGGTATAGTGAAATTGAAAGGTGGAAATGATCAATGTGTGGAGAGAGACGAAGAAATGGCAGAAATATTAAATGAATACTTCAGCTCTGTATTCACTAAAGAAGACCCTGGAGAAGGACCATTTCTACACAAGAAGCTGGAGGGTAGTGGAATAGATGAAAATCATTTTACAGTAGAAAATGTATGGGAAGAGCTAAAGAATCTGAAAGTGGACAAAGCCATGGGGCCTGATGGGATTCATCCAAGGATTCTGAGGGAGCTCAGAGATGTGCTGGCGGGTCCGCTGTGTGACCTGTTCAATAGATCCCTAGAAACGGGAGTGGTGCCGAGTGATTGGAGAAGAGCGGTGGTGGTCCCGCTTCACAAGAGTGGGAACAGAGAAGAGGCTGGTAACTACAGACCGGTTAGCCTCACTTCGGTGGTGGGAAAAGTAATGGAGTCACTGTTGAAAGAGAGAATAGTGAAATATCTACAGTCCGGAGAATTGATGGACCAGAGGCAGCATGGATTCACCAGGGGAAGATCCTGTCAGACAAATCTGATTGACTTTTTCGACTGGGTAACCAAGGAATTGGATCAAGGAAGAGCGCTAGATGTCATCTACTTGGATTTCAGCAAAGCTTTTGATACGGTTCCGCACAGGAGACTGGTGAATAAAACAAAAAGCTTGGGAGTGAGTGCCGAAGTGGTGACCTGGATTGCAAACTGGTTGACGGACAGAAGACAATGCGTGATGGTAAATGGAACTTTCTCTGAAGAGAGAGCGGTTTTAAGTGGTGTACCGCAAGGATCGGTGTTGGGACCGGTCCTGTTCAATATCTTTGTGAGCGACATTGCGGACGGGATAGAAGGTAAGGTTTGTCTTTTTGCGGACGACACTAAGATCTGCAACAGAGTGGACACGCCGGAAGGAGTGGAGAGAATGAGACGGGATTTAAGGAAGCTGGAAGAGTGGTCGAAGATATGGCAGCTGAAATTCAATGCCAAGAAGTGCAAAGTCATGCATTTGGGGAGTGGAAATCCGAATGAACTGTATTCGATGGGGGGGGAAAGGCTGATGTGCACGGAGCAGGAGAGAGACCTTGGGGTGATAGTGTCTAATGATATGAAGTCGGCGAAACAATGCGACAAGGCGATTGCAAAAGCCAGAAGAATGCTGGGATGCATAGAGAGAGGAATATCGAGTAAGAAAAGGGAAGTGATAATCCCCTTGTACAGGTCCTTGGTGAGGCCTCACCTGGAGTACTGTGTTCAGTTCTGGAGACCGTATCTACAAAGAGACAAGGACAAGTTGGAGGCGGTACAGAGAAGGGCGACCAGGAAGGTGGAGGGTCTTCATCGGTTGACATACGAGGAGAGATTGAAGAATCTAAATATGTACACCCTGGAGGAAAGGAGGAGCAGGGGTGATATGATTCAAACTTTCAGATACTTGAAAAACTTTAACGATCCAAAGACAATGACAAACCTTTTCCAACAGAAAAAAATCAGCAGAACCAGAGGTCACGAGCTGAGGCTCCAAGGAGGAAGACTAAGAACCAATGTCAGGAAGAATTTCTTCACGGAGAGAGTGGTGGATGCCTGGAATGCCCTTCCGGAGGAAGTGGTGAAGTCCAAAACTGTGAAGCACTTCAAAGGGGCATGGGATAAATATTGTGGATCCATCAGGTCCAGAGGACGCATATAAAGAGCAGGTAGTAAAATACTGCACGGAGCGGCAGTAGCCACAGAGGCATTCACGGAGCGGGATGCCAGTGGCCAGTGGTAGGTGTCCACCTTCATGGAGCGGAAGGATGTAGGGCTGTCATCTCCCAATTAAATAAAAAACAAAAACAAAAAACAAAACAGGGATGGGATCCATCAGGTCTAGAGGACACATATAAAGAGCAGGTAGTAAAATACTGCACGGAGCGGCAGTAGCCACAGAGGCATTCACGGAGCGGGATGCCAGTGGCCAGTGGTAGGTGTCCATATAAAGAGCAGGTAGTAAAATACTGCACAGAGCGGCAGTAGCCACAGAGGCATTCACGGAGCGGGATGCCAGTGGCCAGTGGTAGGTGTCCACCTTCACGGAGCGGAAGGATGGAGGGCTGTCATCTCCCAATTAAATAAATAATAAAAAAACCCAGGGATGGGATCCATCAGTTCTAGAGGACGCATATAAAGAGCAGGTAGTAAAACACTGCATGGAGCGGCAGTAGCCACAGAGGCATTAACGGAGCGGGATGCCAGTGGCCGGTGGTAGGTGTCCACCTTCACAGAGTAGAAGGATGAAGGGCATCCATCTCCCAATTAAAAAAAGAAAAGAAAAAAAGAAAAAAAAACAGGGATGGGTTCATGGGCTTATAGGTATTACCAATTATTAGGCTTTTCAATATTTGATGATAGTTAATGTGACTTTCAAGGCATTCTTCACTTTCGGTGCATGTCCGACATGACTCCTTGCTTCAATGACAGGGGAAAAGAAAAACTGATACTTCACACATTTCCAGCATTGCCCTCTGCTTCATGGCAGAGAGCTATGCTGCCGCTTACCCAACTAATCAAACTTAATATTTCACTTGGAAGCAGCTCCAGCACTGCTCTCTACATTAATGGTGGGGGTGAAAAGGGAATTAGAACATAAGGTTACTAAGAGCCAAGAGAAACAGTTAAGTATGAGAACAAATGTGTGAAGCTTGCTGGGCAGACTGGATGGACCGGTTGGTCTTCTTCTGCCGTCATTTCTATGTTTCTATGTTTCTATGATTATAGCTTCACGTAAACCTTCCACACGAAAGAACTATTCTTCTAAATGGAAGAGATTGTGGTGCTCGGGAAGGGATATCAATCCTTTCACCTGCCCCACAACTTCCCTACTGGAATACTTATACCATCTTTCGGAATCTGGTCTCCAGACTTCATCTGTAAGAATACATTTAAGTGCAATCTCTGCTTACCATAACAAAATGGGAGATGCACCTATTTCCACACAACCTCTCGTAACCAGATTTATGAGAGGTTTAACTCACCTTAAACCACCAATTCGACAACCTGTCCCAAACTGGGATCTGAATTTGGTATTAACAAGACTCATGCGCTCTCCTTTCGAGCCCATAGACTCTTGTGATCTTAATTTTCTCACTTGGAAAACTATCTTCCTCACAGCCATTACTTCAGCTAGAAGGGTTAGTGAGTTGCAAGCACTTGTAACTAGGGATGTGAATCGTTTAAGAACGATTAAAATTATCGTCCGATAATTTTAAAATCGTTCTAAACCGTTAGAGTACACGATACAATACCAATGCCCACAATTTATTGTCAGGAGCATTTATATTGTATCGTTAAATAGGGCACGGGAATTATTTGGGGGAGGGCGGGAAAACCGGCACACCAAAAAAACCCCTAAACCCACCCCGACCTTTTAAAAGAAATTCCTTACCTTCCCGAACCCCCCCAAAATGTTAAGTTACCTGGTGGTCCAGTGGGGGTCCCGGCGCGATCTCCCGCTCTCGGGCCATCGGCGCCATTTTGGCTACAACTGATAAAAGTGCGCCGATGGCCCGAAAAAAAACCCCCACCCCGACCCTTTTCAAATTACCCCTTTGCTTCTCCCACCCTCCCGACCCCCCCAAAAACCTTTTACATGTACCTGGTGGTCTAGCGGGGGGTCCGGGAGCCATCCCTTCAATCGTGCCGGTGCCGGTGCTGGAGGTTTCAAAATGCAGTACGGTTTATATAAAAAGCCAGTGTACGCTTACAGTCCAAGGTGTGTAAGGCTGTTTCTCCTGGATGGGAATGAGGCCTTGGAAAAAATGTGGGTAAATTTATGGATTGATTTAAGTGGAATTCCGTAACTACCTTGGGAAGGAATTTTGGATGTGTACGGAGAACCACTCTGTCATGTAGGAACTTTGTATAAGGTTCATATGTTACAAGTAGAGATGTGAATCGTGTGCCCGATCGTCTTAACGATCAGGTTCAGATGGTGGGAGGGAAAAATCGGATCGTTAGAGACTGTGAATTGGAATCGTTCCGATAGTTAATTTTTTAGTGAGGCCTGAGCAGATAAACAAAACCCCACCGAACCCCCCCCCCCCCAAAAAATGTTAAATTACCTGGTGGTCCAGTGGGGGGGGGTCCCCGGCGCGATCTCCCACTCTCGGGCCATCGGCGCCAGTATGGCGCCGATCGCCTTTGCCCTTGCCCTTACCTTGTCACAGGGAGTGACAGTCGCTCCCTGTGACAAGGTAAGGGCAAAGGCGATCGGCGCCATTTTGAAACCTCCGGCACGATTGAAGGGATGGCTCCCGGACCCCCCGCTAGACCACCAGGTACATGTAAAAGGTTTTTGGGGGGGTCGGGAGGGTGGGAGAAGCAAAGGGGTAATTTGAAAAGGGACGGGGTGGGGGGTTTTTTTTCGGGCCATCGGCGCCTTTTTATCAGTGGTAGCCAAAATGGCGCCGATGGCCCGAGAGCAGGAGATCGCGCCGGGGACCCCCCCCCCCCCCCCCCCACTGGACCACCAGGTAATTTAACATTTTTTTTGGGGGGGGGGTTCGGTGGGGTTTTGTTTATCTGCTCAGGCCTCACTAAAAAATTAACAATGTAATCTGTAACGATCCGATTTTTCCCTCCCACCATCCGAACCTGATCTTTAAGACGATCGGGCACACGATTCACATCTCTACTTGTAACATATGAACCTTATACAAAGTTCCTACATGACAGAGTGGTTCTCCGTACACATCCAAAATTCCTTCCCAAGGTAGTTACGGAATTCCACTTAAATCAATCCATAAATTTACCCACATTTTTTCCAAGGCCTCATTCCCATCCAGGAGAAACAGCCTTACACACCTTGGACTGTAAGCGTACACTGGCTTTTTATATAAACCGTACTGCAGTCCACAGGAAATCCACTCAATTCCCTGTACGTACCTGGATCAGTCCAGACAGTGGGTTATGTCCCCAATCCAGCAGATGGAGTCAGCACAAGCTTTGAGGGGGCGTATCCATATATCCTACTACCCCCTCTGCAGGAGTTCAGTATCTTCTGACTCCAGCAGATGCGAGTAGGGGAATCAGGCTTCTCCTCCTTTTCCTTCTTTCTCACTTTTTGGCTTGATTGTCTGGCTTGTTGCTGTCTTTTTCTCATGGATCAAGTTTGTATCAAGTTTGTCTTAAGCTTTAAAAAAAAAAAAAAAAAAAGTAAGGCAGGGTCCTTTCACCTTTTGGGGAGTGACTTATCTTCCTTGTCTCTTCTCTGCGGCCGTGCTGTTTATTTCTCTTTGCAGCCAGGGGTAAGTTGGTTTTATTCCTTTGTAGTTTTTCCTTCACAGCACAGCCCCCGGTGCCTGCGAAAGCCGGTGGAGCCGGCCTCTTCGTTTTACACTCCCTCACCCACGGCCATTTTGCAGCTCCTCGTGGGCTGCTGCGGCGCTTAGGGAAAGACGTCTGGGGCGGGTTGTGTGGCCGGGAAGGCCCCCCCGCGGCACCCTCCTCTATTTTTGGACAGCGGGCAGTGCGGGCCGCCCGGCCCCCCCCCCCCCCGCAGCGGCGCTATGTGCGCGTGGCCCCCCCCCCCCCCCGAGGCTTTTTCTCATTTTTGGCGCCGTTTTTCCTCTCTCCTCCGCAATCCCGATGCCGCGGCCGTCACGCTGTGCGGCCTGCAGCGACCCGGGGTCCCAGATTTCCCGGGAGGGCATCTGTGCACGATGCCTTCCCGGGGGGGAAGGTACCTCACAGTCCCTTACTGATTTCTCTTTTTTGCCCGGGTGGCGCGGGCCGGCCACTCCGCCATTTTTGGCGGGAACGGCGGCCATTTTACATTCTGAGCGCCCTGAGGCGCAGGCCACGAGGGAGAACGGCTCTCTGGAGGATTCTACAAGCGGGGGCGCTCCCCCGATTTTGGTGCAGGAACCAAGCACCCAGAGCCAGGGAGCAGGAACCACGCCGCCCCTCGAAGCGCACCCGAGCAGGCCGGGGTTCTCTCCGGAGTTTATCCTGCTCATGCATACCGCTTATCTACAGGGACTGGACACACCTGTGGGACCCCCCCCCCACCTAAGATCCCATGGATGTCGCCCTCGGCGCCGGCCCCCCCCCCCCGACCCTCCGGGAGCGGGGGCCTCCCGCCCTCCTACCCGGGTCCGATCTGCGCCCGCGGCAGTGGGGGCGGTGCCAGACCCAGCGGGACAGGGACCTGACCTCCCGGACGGGGGCCAAGGGGACGTCATGCAAGAAGGGGATGATCCGCATACCCTACGCCTCTTCCAGAGGGAAGAGCTGGACGACCTCATCCCGCAGATCATTCAGGAATTAGATCTGGACCCGCCACCGGACCCACCTGCCCCAGTAGCTCCCGCTGTCGTCACTTCTTCAAAGAAGGGAGATCCAGTCCTGGCGGCACTCCGGCCGAGGGCTCGGGCTTTTCCCATTCATGACTCATTTTTACAACTTCTCACCAGGGAATGGGACACCCCGGAGGCCTCCCTGAAGGGCAGCCGGGCCATGGAAAAACTGTACCCGCTCCCTGAAGATTTTCTGGACCTTATCAAGGTCCCAAAGGTGGACTCCGCAGTGTCGGCGGTCACGAAGAGGACGACTATCCCAGTAATGGGAGGTGCAGCATTGCGGGACACACAGGATCGTAAGTTGGAAGTTTTCCTTAAGCGGGTCTTCGAGGTCTCCGCGCTGGGTATGCGGGCGGTGATGTGCAGTTCGCTTGCCCAGCGGGCTAGTCTCCTTTGGGTACAACAGCTCCTCACGTCTCAGAATCTGCCGGCCGATGAGGCTGCCCAGGCGGATCGGCTGGAAGCCGCAGTGGCGTATGGGGCGGACGCCTCGTACGACCTTTTTCGGGTCCTCGCAAGATCCATGGTATCGGTAGTGGCGGCACGACGACTACTGTGGCTACGCAACTGGGCGGCTGATACGTCCTCTAAGTCGAGTCTGGGCTCTCTCCCCTTCAGGGGCAAGTTCCTCTTCGGGGAGGATTTGGATCAGATCATCAAGTCCCTGGGGGAGAACGCTGTTCATTGGCTGCCGGAGGATAGGTTTCGACCATCCAGAGCGTTTTCTTCTTCTCGGACCAGAGCCAGAGCACAGCGGCGCTACAGGGGATACAGACAGGCGGGCTCCCGGCCATCCGCCCCCAGGTCTCAGCCCTGGTCGCGCTCCTTTCGCGGGCGTCGGCCCGCATGCACTACTCCCGGACCCGGGAACTCCTCTACCAAGTCTTCACAATGATGCCAGTCTCGCCCACTCCCCGGTCCCCAGGATTGGGGGCCAGCTAACGTATTTCTACGCGGAGTGGGCGCGGATCACCTCGGACCAGTGGGTCCTGGATACATAAAACACGGCTACACATTGGAATTTGTCCGCCCCCCGCAGGGAAGGTTCATCTTTTCTCCCTGTGGCTCGGACCTCAAGAGAAGAGCGGTGCAGCTGACTCTGGACAGACTCCGGGAGATAGGCGCTATTGCGCCCGTGCCCTTCGGAGAGGTGGGCTTGGGCCACTATTCCATCTATTTCGTCGTGCCAAAGAAGGACGGTGCCTTCCGGCCTATCCTAGACCTCAAGGAAGTCAACAAATCCCTTCGAGTCGTTCGGTTCCGTATGGAAACGCTCCGGTCAGTGATTGCGGCGGTGCATTGAGGGGAGTTCCTCGCCTCCCTGGACTTAACGGAGGCCTACCTGCACATCTCCATCCGCCTGGACCACCACCGTTTCCTTCATTTCAAAATTCTGGATCAGCATTTTCAGTTCACGGCTCTCCCGTTCGGATTGGCGACGGCGCCGCGCACCTTCACCAAGATTATGGTAGTCGTGGCTGCAGCTCTCCGGAAGGAGGGCATCCTGGTTCATCCTTATCTGGACGACTGGCTCATCCGGGCGAAGTCATTCGATCATGGACGCTCAGCTGTGACTCGAGTAGTACGGTTTCTACATTCCCTGGGATGGGTAGTGAACTTCTCCAAGAGCTCCCTCATGCCCTCGCAACGCTTGGATTTTTTGGGGGGCGACCTTCGACACCCGGCTGGGCAAAGTTTTTCTGCGCCAGGACAAGGCTCAATCCTTGCGAGATCACACACGACGGTTCTCTGCGTTACCAGAGCCCACCTCCTGGGACTACCTGCAACTCCTGGGAGTGATGGGGTCCACCATCGACCTTGTACCTTGGGCTTTCGCGCACCTCAGGACCTTACAGTGGGCGCTCCTCTCCCGCTGGAAACCAGTATCGCAGGACTACCAGATGATTCTCCCGCTCCCACGGAATGCCAGGGACAGTCTGGGCTGGTGGTTGGATCCGCCGAACCTGGCCCGGGGCGTGTCCCTCGATCTGCCAAATTGGGTGGTGGTGACTACCGATGCCAGTCTAGCAGGCTGGGGTGCAGTATGCGATCGAAGCGCCACGCAGGGGACGTGGTCAGCGGTGGAGGCGAAACGGTCAATCAACCGTCTGGAAACCAGAGCGGTCCGGCTAGCTCTGCGACATTTCCTCCCGCTTCTTCGGAACCGGGAAGTCAGACTTCTATCGGACAACCCTACCACCGTGGCCTACATCAACCGACAAGGAGGCCCGCGCAGCCCGCAGGTCGCGCTCGAGGCGGCGCTGCTGATGCAATGGGCGGAGCGTCTTCTCGTCCGGCTAGCGGCCTCGCACATCGCCGGGGTGGACAACGTCCAGGCGGACTTCCTCAGTCGTCAACTGCTGGACCCAGGAGAGTGGTCTCTCTCCGACAAAGCGATGCAACTTATCGTCCATCGGTGGGGGGCCCCCCACCTGGATCTGATGGCGTCCGCTCTCAACGCCAAGGCTCCACGCTTCTTCAGTCGCCGGAGAGAGCGCGGCGCGGAGGGAGTGGATGCCCTGGTCCTTCCGTGGCCCCCACATCTTCTGCTCTACGCTTTTCCACCGTGGCCCCTGGTGGGCAGGATGCTCCGCAGAATAGAAAGCCATCAGGGGACCGTGGTCTTCGTCGCTCCGGAATGGCCCAGGCGACCCTGGTTTGCAGACCTGCTACAGCTGGTGATCGACGGGCCAATCAGGCTGGGGCACCTCCCCCAGCTCCTACATCAGGGCCCGGTATTTTTCGAGCAGGCAGAACTCTTCTGTCTTGCGGCCTGGCTTTTGAGAGGCGCCGCCTCCGGCGTCGGGGCTACCCGGAGGCGGTAGTATCCACGCTATTGCGGGCACGAAAAACATCGACGTCGGCGGCCTATGTTCGGGTCTGGAAGGTGTTCGAGCTGTGGTGTACCAGCCAGGCCACGAGACCCGCTAAGGCTTCTGTACCTCAGATCTTCAGTTTCTACAGGCGGGAGTGGAAAAAGGGCTCGCCTATAATTCACTACGGGTTCAGGTAGCCGCCCTTGGTTCGCTGTTGAGTGATGGGGGCTCTCTTCTACAGCATCCTGACATTGCTCGTTTTCTCAAGGGTGTCAAGCATATGCGTCCTCCGTTACGGGACCCTTGTCCCTCCTGGAGTCTTAACCTTGTGCTTCACTCCCTGTCGGGACCACCGTTCAAGCCGCTGCGCAGCGCACCGATAAAGGATCTCACTCTCAAGACGGTTTTTCTTGTGGCCATCTGTTCCGCTCGACGCATCTCGGAGCTGCAGTCTCTGTCGTGTAGAGAGCCTTATCTCCGTTTTTCCGACTCTGGAGTTTCGCTTCGCACCGTTCCCTCCTTCCTTCCGAAGGTGGTTTCGGCATTCCATGTGAACCAGACGGTGGAGCTGCCGTCCTTCTCCTCCTCAGAGCCGAAGTCTCTCCATCTCTTGGATGGCAAGCGCACTCTGCGCCTCTATCTGGAGGCTACAAATGAGTTCCAGACCTCTGACCGTCTCTTCGTACTCTGGTCCGGACCTAAGAAGGGGTCTCAGGCCTCGAAGGCTACCATTGCCAGATGGCTGAAGGCCGGCATTGCTGCTTCCTACATTGGGGCGGGGCGGACTCCCCCACCCGGCATCGTCGCGCATTCTACACGTTCTCAGGCGGCGTCCTGGGCGGAGTCTCGCTCGGTATCCTCGCAAGAAATTTGTAGAGCAGCCACCTGGAAATCGTTACACATGTTCTCGAGGCACTATCGTCTGCACCTCGCCTCTTCGGTCTCTGGACACTTTGGCGAGCAGGTTCTCCGAGCAGGCCTCGCAGGACCCCACCCGATTTAGGGAAGCTTGGGTACATCCCACTGTCTGGACTGATCCAGGTACGTACAGGGAAAAGAAAATTATTACTTACCTGCTAATTTTCGTTCCTGTAGTACCATGGATCAGTCCAGACGCCCACCGCGTTTGGGTTCTTGATCCTGCTCTGCTCTGCGCTACTTCTTGCTCGCAGTGTTCTGTGTCTTCACAGTCGTTTCCTTTTTTGCTGTTTTTCACAACTCCCTAGAAGTTGGTAGGATGTTTGCAGTTACTTGTTGAGGTTACAATTGTTTTAATTATCTGTTTTCACAAACTTGATCCTTCGGGGGTTTCAACTCGGGCTTTGATATACTCGATACTGAACTCCTGCAGAGGGGGTAGTAGGATATATGGATACGCCCCCTCAAAGCTTGTGCTGACTCCATCTGCTGGATTGGGGACATAACCCACTGTCTGGACTGATCCATGGTACTACAGGAACGAAAATTAGCAGGTAAGTAATAATTTTCTTGTCTTTGTATCTTATGATCCAAACAAACCAGGTAAAGCAGTGGGTAAACATACTCTATCCAATTGGCTAGCAGATTGCATACAATTTCGCTATGAAAAAGCAGGCCTTCCTCTCCAAGGGCGAGTAAAGGCACATTCAGTAAGAGCAATGTCAACTTTAGTAGCACACTTTCGTTCAGTGCCAATCCTTGACATATGCAAAGCAGCAACATGGAGTTCTCTTCACACTTTTGCAGCTCACTACTGCTTGGACAAAGAAGGAAGACAAGATTCAGCCTATGGACAATCTGTCTTAAAGAACTTGTTTCCAGTTTAATCCCAACTCCTTCTACAACCAACTTACTATGTTCCTCGACTGACTCATTCTCAACAATACTTACTATAAATTCACCACGAATGACTCAGCCTTGAGCTTGCTATTCACCCATATGTGAGGACTAGCATCTTGCTTGTCCTGGGATAAAGCAAAATTGCTTACCTTGTAATAGGTGTTGTCCCAAGGCAGCAGGATGTAGTCCTCACAGATCCCACCCGCCACCCCGCGGAGTTGGGTACCATATCTTTTATTATTAATTTATTTTTGCTAATGCTTATGCTACATACCAGACTGAAGAGAGACACCCGTGGCAGAGAATATCATAGCATGCTGGGCATGCTCAGTGGCCTCTCAGGGCCAGTCAAAAGTTTCTAGAAACTTTGACAGAAAGGTTTCCCGCCTGGGCTCCGTTCGGTGACGTCACCCATATGTGAGGACTACATCCTGCTGTCCTGGGATAACACCTATTACAAGGTAAGCAATTTTGCTTTATCCGTGATCACCAAGAGAGCTGCAAAACCCATGAGGTTCACTTCCAGAAGAGAGAGACAGGCAGCAAACCCCAGGATTGTATTACAAAATGGTGGCAGCAGTTGGATAATGAAACCGTTTTCGTGAGGCTCAGGAGCAGACCAGGATAATCTGGATATTGCTGTGTTTCTGTTGGCTCGATCCATTGGACCTGGCTGAAAGGAGAGCCATGGAAGATTCGAGATGCTTGGATTAGCTGGAGTCTGGTAAGAGTACCCAGGGCTAACTGTACCAGCCAGAAGGAGTGTGGCATCTCAGGGGCTGGCATTTATGGTTATGTGCTTGGCGAGGAAATTGGGGCTACAGAGTATGCTAATGTAAAAAGGAAAATTTATGTAGGTGTCATGTGTGGATCTTTTATCTATTTGGAAAGATGCATGGGCTGGCGAAGGTGTTGTAGGAAAAGCAGTCTGCTATTAATTAAGTTGACTTAGAAAATAGCCACTGCTATTACTAGCAACAGTAACATGGAATAGACTTAGTTTTGGGGTATTTGCCAGGTTCTTATGGCCTGGATTGGCCACTGTTGGAAACAGGATGCTGGGCTTGATGTACCCTTGGTCTGACCCAGCATGGCATTTTCTTATGTTCTTATGTTCACTTGGATCTCTTTTTCCTTCCTCCATAGGGAGTCAGGCTGCAGGGGCAGCTGGTGAAGGAAGGAGCCTGTAGAAGAGCACCAACCTGCCAGACAAGGGGGCTGAGCCAGGACGAATTGTGAGGAGAACCAGGAGGCATCAAGGGGAGCAGATCCAGTCTACACGATCCGTGGAGAGCTCAATGGGCCTATTTTTTATGGGCTCCGGTAAGCGTACCTAGGCTAGCTGTACCCTCCAGAGGAAGTGTGGTGGCTCAGGGAGATTGTGCTTGGCATGGAAAAAGGACCCAGGGCGGCGAGCCGTATGGCTTTGTAGGAGCAGAGTGTATGACCCCAAAATGCAGGCTTTTCCTGACAATCTGTTAAGAGGCTGAGGTTCATGTGGGAGCGGCCCTTGGATGAAACGGTCTACACTTGGATTTTGGTTTTCCTTCCCTTCTAGGATGTCAAGCTGACCGGAGGATGACTGCCTACAGGAATCTAGATGACTGCCTACAGGTGGAAGCTGGATGACTAGACCATGATGCAGAAGCAGGACTCATGCAGCCAGGTTGTTTCAGTAGGCTGGAAGAGTGGAGTTATCGGAGCTTGGAAGGGACTGGAAAACATGGATGTCTATAGTTTACTGAATGGTGATTACTAACCCCAGCTGAGGAAAACAAATTGGGAAGTTGGAACTTCAGTTAAAAAACTGTTGGACCTGTTTTCCCAAGTGGGGAAAACCATGAGTGAAAATTCTTTTTCATTCAATGCACAATAAAGCTCTGGAATTTGTTGCCAGAGGATGTGGTTAGTGCAGTTAGTGTAGCTGGGTTCAAAAAAGGTTTGGATAGGTTCTTGGAGGAGAAGTCCATTAACTGCTATTAATCAAGTTTACTTAGGGAATAGCCACTGCTATTAATTGCATCAATAGCATGGGTTCTTCTTAGTGTTTGGGTAATTGCCACGTTCTTGTGGCTTGGTTTTGGCCTCTGTTGGAAACAGGATGCTGGGCTTGATGGACCCTTGGTCTGACCCAGCATGGCAATTTCTTATCTTCTTATGTTCTTATGATAAAGTGTTGGAAAAAGATGTTTATATTCAGGAACCTTATGGTTCTACTGGTAGCCGAATGCAAGGTTAAGAAGCAGGGTTCTGCTGGAGGAGAAATTTATAGTGAGGTACTCCGGGAGAGGAAAGGAAAAGGGGGAATTTTAGGAACTTACCCTTATGGAGGGGGTGCAGTGGGTGAA